>NC_061112.1:35611165-35950342 GCF_002878395.1 Capsicum annuum | reverse complement strand
CTAATACACCATATTTTGCACTATTCTTATACACCATACCAAATGATACCAAATGACCCCACTGAGTTTTTGAGAATATAGAGAGCAACATGCAGCTAGTTAAGCTAAACTGCATTTTGACTTTCTCCTTTTGGTGTAATCAGACATTCTACGGACACTCTCTCTATCATTGATGTCTCAAACTCATTACAGGGATAGTGATACGAGCATGGTTAGCATGGCAAACATTAGAAGGGGCTTCTGCATATGGATGATAGCTTGGAGTCCGAAGGATGCTATGGAGCAACAAATACACAAGGCCATGAGCAATCAAGATGTCATTTGGTCAATCAAGACAGGTCCTTGCGGGTTATTTCCTAAATAGCCACTTTGGGCTATTTTTGTAGTAATAGGCTATTTGTGTAAAGGCAAACAGTCTAAATAGTTGCCTTACTCATTTTTCATCCTTAGACTTCAATTATTTGAGAATATTACTCTGTGAGAGTGTTTTGGGGTGGAATCCCAATGGTGGTTTTTCAAATCCAAAAAATCCTTTTGCTAGGTATTGCCAAAGGGCCAATCCAGTTGCCGAGAAATGGGATACAGGGTACTCTCTTGTTTGGAAGCACATGATGAAAAACAAAGTCATTGTTAAGGCTCATATTCAGTGGTCTTTAAAGTCTAGGACCTGCAATTTTTGGTAGGATGATTGGTTAGGAGTGGGGCCTTTTGCTTATCACAGAAATCTCCCTCCTCCCTCCTGGGCTCAACAACATGACTGTTTCTCAGTTCTAGCTTAGGATTAGCTATTGTTTAGATTGGACTAATTAGTTTGGTGGAATCGCATTGTTGATCCAAAACTACTTGTCTTTCAATTTCATATCAATCACTCATTTGTGAATTCAAATCGAGTTTCTTTTTCTATTGAGATTGTTATTCTCCCTTGGTTTAATTGTTATTCAATTGAGTTAGACTTTCTTCTATTTTCTCATCTTCATTTCTTCTATTCTCATCTCGATTTCCTATCTATTCTTTATTTTGCATCGTGGATTCAAATCGAGTTTCTCTTTTCTACCGAAATTGTTGATTTGTGAATATTTAAGAATTGATTTTGTAGGATTTTAATTGATTTGATAAAATCAAATATTTTTTCTATAGATAGTTCAGGTAATTAGATCAAATAAGATCATATCTTGATTCTCATATCTGCTAGAATCAAGCGATTTTGATTATGTGTGTGTTTATTCTCCTGTACTATAAATATGTAGCTCTCAGATGAATAAAATGCACACTTTTTGTATAAATCTCACATGGTATCAGAGCAGTTTTATTCTTGTATTAATGATGACCTATGTTGCTCGAACTCGGTAGTTATACTGTCGAAACCGTCCCGACGCGACACCGATGCGGACACCGGTGCGGGATTCGTCTCAGATTCGGTCAAACGAATCCGGAGACGTTGACCAACATCAAGAAGAAAGTTGGCTTTGTTATCAAAAGGGAGAAAATCGGTGATTGTGATTGTTGTCGTCGGCGAAAGGGTTGTCGCCGGTGAAAGGGTTGGCGGCGGCGGAAGGGTTGTCGCCGGTGAAAGGGTTGTCGCCGGCGGAAGGGTTGTCGCCGGTGAAAGGGTTGTCGTCAGGGGAAGGGTTATCGTCACCGGAATTTCGATGGGGAAGAAAGAGAAAACGACAAAATGCTCATATCTGAGATTGTCGATTGTCGCCGGCAAAAGGGTTGTTGGTGGCGGAAGGATTATCATCGCCGAAATTTCGATAGGGAAGAAAGAGTAGAATGCACAGATCTGGTTGTTGGCGCTCACTGTTGGTGGTCCTATTTTTAAAAATTATATTTTTTAAAAACATAAATTATATTAAAAAGGTAAACCTAACTTATTTAGATCTGGTGAGTGTTTGGCTTTTCAAATACTTCTAATTAAAAAGAATTTATTTTTTTCTCATATAAAAAAAATACAACTAATTTAAAAAGTAAAATAAATTACCTTAAAAGTGAAAAAAGTAAAGAATATTTTTTTAGTAATAAAATTTCCTTGACACATAGGAAAAAGTAAATTGAAATGACTGTTTAAATATGGAACTATATTTATAATATTTAATTTTTTTAGCTGAATCCCCGCACCCATATCCATAATCGAATTCGCACCCCCGAATCTTAAAAATTAAATTTTAACGAATCTGACTCTCGGATCCACACCCATCTCGAATACCCGCACCCGAGTCCATGCAACTTAGATGATGACTAAAACAGCATTTGCTGGGCTACGTCACCCCTCGGCATTAACAGAAGCCGAGAGTTATGTTAACAAAGTCCCGATCGAGACAACAATGAACCACGGCGGCGATTCTTCTCAGTTTTCCTTTCAGCTTACTTCTCACAAGCTGAATGAAAAGAATTATTTGGAATTGGCACAATCTATCCGTTTGGCATTTGATGGTCGAGGGAAACTTGGGCACTTGACTAGAGAAACGAGAAATCCTAAACCAGAAGACTCAAAATGAACGCTTGGAGTTCAGAAATCTCGATGGTAATTGCTTGGCTACTAAACTCCATGGAACCTGCATAGATAAACCATATTTATTTCTTCCCACTGCTAGGAATGTCCGGGAGGCAGTGGAATGTCCGGGAGGCTGTTAGAGAGACTTAATCTAATGTAGAAAATGCCTCTCAGATTTTGAATTAAAAATTAAATTGTGGAACGCTAGGCAGGGAGAGAAATGTTACTCTTTACTATAATGAGATGGGTTCCTGTTAGATCAAAGATATAATGATGAATGAAAATGTTTGAATGATAGCGTAAAAGCAATGAAAAAGAAAGAAAGTGAGAGCATATATCTGTTTTTAGCAGGGTTGAACCAAGATTTTGATGAACTACATTCTGAATTTCTTGAAAAAAATCCACTGCCCACGCTGATTGAAACATTTTCAGAAATTAGGCGTGTAGAAACAAGGAGGAATGGTATGTTAAAAATAGATAACAATCTGGAAGCAAAAAATACAATCATCTGCTTTAGTTGCTGCAAAAATAAGAATGACAAGAAAATGAAGTCGTGGTGTGATTTTTGCAAAAAATACTGGAACACTCGTGAGACTTGCTGGAAAATCCATGGAAAACCACCCAACTAGAACAAAAAAAAAGGGCAGAAAACCACGGCAGCCAGGCCTTTCAGTGTACCAGCAAAGAACCGGGGCTGAAATCTTATTCAAAAATGCCACCACATTCACCAAGGAATAGCTAGAGCTGTTGCACAAACTTCTCCAATGTCAACTCTAATCCAATAAACCTAATCCTTCTACTCCCACTTGCTTTTACCCAAACAGGTAATGTACCATGTGCTTTTTTTAGTACAGATTCTACTAGTATAAACTCTTGGATCATAGATGCAGGGGCTAGTGATCACATGACATAGAACTTCCATTTTTTCTCAACTTATACTCCTTTAGCAGGATATACAGTTCGAACTATCTATGGAGTATTAGGCATCAAAATTTGGATATTTTTGGACGAGGAATAATTTTACTACTTGTCTTTCTCTTCTATCCAAAATAAAAAAGTCAAAGTTGCTGATGGTTGCTTCTCAGCAATAGCTGAGAAAGTGGCAGTCAAACTAACCCCATTTTTGACTTTTTTTTTTATGTCCTTCATGTTCCAAAATTGTCTCATAACCATTTGTCCATCAGCAAATTGACTCAAAACCTTATTGTCGTGCTATCTTTGACGATATTTCATGTGTATTTCAGGACGTCTCAAGGAGGATGATTGGCAATGTTAGAGAGTCTGAAGGCCTCTATTTTCTTGAAGATGGCGACAATTTAGTACTCCCTCCGTTTCAAAAAGAATGACCTACTTTCCTTTTTAGTCCATTTCAAAAAGAATGACCACTTTTCTTTTTTGGCAATACTTTAATTTCAACTTTCCATATGATATGTCTAGGACCACAAGATTAAAGAGCATTTTGGTACATTTGACACAACGTTCGTTTAAGGCCACAAGATTCAAAAGTATTCTTTATTTTCTTAAACTTTGTGCCAAATCAAAGTAGGTCATTCTTTTTTAAACGGAGGGAGTAAATTTTAGTTCAGCTTGTTTGAACTCTGTTCTAGTAGATAATAAAGTCATGTTATGGCACGATAGACTTGGTCATCCTAGTTTTCAATATTTGAAACTCTTGTTACCATAGTTGTTTGTGAGTAAAACTACATCCTCTTTTCAATGTGAATTTTGTGAAATGACTAAACACATACGTTCATCTTTTTCATCACAAAGTTACCATACCACAAAAACCTTTAAGTTAATCCATAGTGATGTTTGGGGACCTTCTAGGATAGCAATCGTAAATGGGAAAAGGTGGTTTGTGAGTTTCATAGATGATCACACTAAACTAACTTGAGTGTACCTATTGAAAGATAAAGGGGAAGTAAAACATATATTTCAGGCATCTTAGGTTATGGTTGAGACACAATTTCATGAAAAGATTCAAATATTTCGGAGTGATAACAGAAAAGAGTTTTTTAATGACCACCTAAGCAATTTTTTCACTTCTAAAGGAATAGTGCACCAAAATTCATGTCCTGATCCACCCCAACAAAATGGAGTAGCGGAGAGAAAAAATAGGCATCTTATGAAAGTAATGAGAGCCTTAATATTCACAAGCGGAGCCCCTAAATTTCTTCGAAGAAAAGCTTTTTTGACACTCACATATCTTATTAATAGGATGTCTTCCCGTGTTCTAGGTTTTAAAACCCCTTTCAGTATGTTCAAGACATACTTCCCTACTTCTAGATTGGCAACTGATCTATCTTTGAGAGTTTGGGGGTATAGTGTATTGGTTCATGTTCATGCTCATGTTCATGATCATAATAGGAGTAAACTTGATCCACGTGCTAAAAAATATGTTTTTTGTTGGCTATGCCCCTAGTCAAAAAGGTTACAAGTGTTATGACCCAATTACTAGGAAGGTTATTGTCACAATGGATGTCAACTTTTTTTAATCACAATTGTTTTTTGAAACTCGTCTTCAGAGGGAGAAACATAGTGAGGATTCGATGGATGATAAAGATCTTCTTGACCTCACATGTGAGAAACAAAAGGATCCATGTTTTATGATAGATACAAGAAATAGTTTTTAGGGGTAAAAACAACCTAGATAAGGTAAGAGATACCAACTTAAATAACGAAAATAAGGATACTGAGATAATAGAGTATTTTCATGATACAATTAATGACAAGAATAGGGAACAAACAAAGGAATTATAGTTTTACATGAGAAGAAACCGAAACCTAAGAAAAAGAATCAAGGACTCTCATCAGAACCAAATGTCTGCCCCACAAGATCTCACCGACACATAAGGTAATTCTCCAGAACCTAATTCTAATTTCCCCTTTGTTAGTTTAGACATTGATCTTCCAATTGCCAAACGTAGAGGGGTAAGAAAAGTCACCAACCATCCATCCATGTCAAAGTTTGTGTAATATAGAAACTTGTCCCCTTCCTATATAGCCTTTCTTTCTCAATTATCTGGAATGGAGATACCAAGAAATGTGCAGGATGCTTTGAACGTTCCCAAGTGGAAGGAGGCAATTCTAGAGAAGATGAACGCTCTGGAGATAAATGAAACTGGAAAATGGTGGAACTACCACGTGGAAAGAAAACTGTGGGTTGCAAGTGGGTTTTCACCATCAAAATTTAAATCAGATGGGTCCCTAAAGAGGTATAAGGCATGTTTGGTAGCAAAAGAATTCAGTCAGACTTACGGGATTGACTATTTTGAGACATTTGCTCCAGTTGCCAAGTTGAATTCAATAAGGGTTCTTTTGAGCATTGTTGCCAACCTTGATTGGCCCCTCCAACAACCAAACGTGAAGAATGCATTCTTGAACGGAAAACTCCAAGAAGAGGTCTACATGGACTCTCCTCCAGGTTTTGAAAAAAGGTATAGAACTAGAGTGCATAAGTTAAAGAAATCTCTCTACTGGCTCAAACAATCTCCAAGAGCTTGGTTTGAGAGGTTTACTCAGTTTTTGAAAAAATAAGGGTACACTCAAGGGCAAGCAGATCATACCATGTTCATTCGACATTCTCTTGAGGGAATGACAATTATCCTGATAGCGTATGTCGATGATATTATACTTACAGGAGATGACTTGTCCGAAATGAAGAAATTAAAGAAACAATTAGCCTCGGAGTTTGAGATTAAAGATATGGGCCAGTTGAAATATTTTCTTGACAAGGAAGTAGCGAGATCAATAGAAGGCATTATAGTGTCACAAAGGAAGTATGTACTAGATCTTCTAAAAGAGACAGGGATGAGTGGTTGTCGTCCAACTAAAACACTTATTGATCCAAATATAAAATTCACAAATAAAGGAGGAAATTTAGTTGACCACAATCAATATCAAAGACTAGTGGGGAAGTTGATCTACTTGTCACATACTCGACCTGATATAGCTTTTGTTATAAGCTTAGCAAGTCAATTTATGAGCTCTCCAAAGGATGAGCACCAAGAAGCGGTCTATAGGATCCTAAGATATCTTAAAAGTTCTCCAGGGAAAGGATTGTTTTTCAGAAAAAGTCAACATAGGGGCATTGAAAGCTTTCCAAATGCAAACTGGCAGGTTCTACTACAGAAAGTAGGTCTACATCTGGATATTGTATATTTATCCGGGGAAATCTTATGACCTGGAGGAGTAAAAAGCAGAATGTCGTAGCTCGCAGCAGTGCTGAAGCTGAAGACCGATCAATGGCCCATGGGATTTGTGAAATGATTTGGCTCAAGATGATGATGGACAAACTCAAAACATTTGGTTTGCCAATGAAGTTGTATTGTGACAATAAAGCAGCCATAAGTATTGCTCACAATCCAGTTCAAAATGATAGAACAAAACATGTTGAAGCGGATAGGCACTTCATAAAAGAGAAGATTGAAGAAGGAAGTGTGTGCATGCCTTGCGTCCCAATAAATCAGCAAATGGTAGATGTTTTCACAATAAGCTTGTTTAAACAAAAATTTGAAATTCTTGTAAGCAAGTTAGGCATGACGGATATTTACATGCCAGCTTGAAGGGGAGTGTTGATTTGTGAATATTTAAGATTTGATTTTGTAGGATTTTAATTCATCTAATAAAATCAAATCCGATTTGCTATAGATAGTTTAGGTAATTAGATCAAATAAGATCATATCTTGATTCTCATATATGCTAGAATCAAGTGATCTGTGTGTGTTTGCTTTCCTATACTATAAATTTGTAGCTCTCAGATGAATAAAATGTACACTGTTGGTACCAATCTCACAAAAATCTTTACTTTTCTCCCTTGGTTTAATTGTTATTCAATTGAGACCTTCTTTCTTCTATTTCTCATCTTCATTTCTTCTATTCTCATCTTCATTTCATCTATTCTCATCTCGATTTTCTATCTATCTTTTATTTTGTGTCGTTTTCCGCATTTCCGATATCGATTTTAGTCACTTGACTGAGTTAGTTATCAAATAAGACAGTAGATTTACAACTTTCGTCAATATGGTCAAAGTACAACCCATGTACTGGTTTAAAGAAAAAGAAACAATTACCATCAAAAAAAAAGTTGAAATAATGAGCCAGTTAGATAAACAAACAGTTATTTGAAACCACCTCCAACTATTATTTCAAGTTTCCGAAAGCAAATATATGGAAAATATTATTTCAAATCTTTGCCTCTAATGGAATTTGAACCTGGTCACCAGTGTTTGTACACACTTCATCGATCAATAGGTCACACCCCTGTAAACCCGGGTGACCTAATCATGTTGTTACTCATCTATACCTTAATGGCTTAATGCAATACTCATCCCAAGTCCTATAATATAGATGAGGAACACCATGATCTTGCCAGTATCACAATTTTTACTACAGTGATGACCATAGGCTGCCTCTTCGCAAAATAACCAATATTTTTTGTATAGATGTGTTGATACAGAATTTAGGCATGGTACGTTCGTCCGCTTCTCAACAAAAGATTAGTTATTAGTGTTTTTCCTAGACAAACTTTTGCATAACCCTGCTTATCTATGAAACCTTTCTCGATTTTGTCGCTTCTCGCTTCTTTGCCTAAAGCGACTGCTTCCTTCAATTTGCCTCACTTTACACTCAAAAAGTGGCATACCCTCTCCTCACCTCACGATGAAACGCTCACTTCTAACTATCTGCCTTTCTATACATATCATAGGGGAAACAATGTCTCTTCGATATGTAACACAATAACACTCATCACATAAAGTTGGGAACCAAAAGGAAGTAATTTATCAAAAAGATCGATCAGAAACAAGACTACAGAAAACATGAAACCATTTACATACTTGGCACCCCCAAAGTAATCCCATACTTCCCCAGCAACAGTAGCATTGTAGCAGCATATATCCTACCTTGTTCATGGAATCCAGAAGAGGCGTCAGTGGTTCCTGCGATGTAACAAATTCATTGTGGTTCACCATTATACAACATATCCATGGAAGAACATGTATTCCCATGCTTGATCTACAAAAAGAATACATGCAAAACCAAAAAAAGAATTAGGATATGCATAAAGATTTAGCTATCAATAACAAAACGATGTCTTCAACTGCTGAATGATTAGATCTGCAAAGTAAAATAGGAACTAGCCTTTTGACGTGTTACAGGAGTGCAAATTCTGATATAAATCTCCAAATCTATATCTCAAATTGGGGCAATGATTAGTTCTGCAACAATGTATTTAACAATGTCCATAAAGTAAAAAAATAGCTATCTTTAGAGTTACAGGAAGATGAATATTTCCAATATGAATTCCAAAATCTTAATCTAACCAAGAAACCCCCAGGCAGGTCACTGTTCAAAACTCGGTGAACAATGGACCTATCCCTCTACCCTTCTTCACTTAAACCAGGCTTTCGTCAGTGCCAGGTTCGAGCACGTGATGTGTACCTAAATACACATCACTCTCTGCAATTACCACTAGATCAAAGCCCTAGGGCTATTTGTTGGTAGTATTTTTGAAGTAGCTTAAAAAAATTTCAATTCATCTCAAATTCAAATGATTTATGTCCAAGAAGATTCAGTGGAATAAATTTAACTCCAGGAATTGAACCAGGCCATTCTTTAACGGACTTACTCAAAAAAGGGTACCAGTTTTTGTGGTGCATGCAAGTGAGATAATTTTCTTTTCAACATAGCTACATCTCTTTTTGGGAGACGTCTCCCTGTTTTTTGTTCCATTTTCAAGTCCCTGAACTTATGAAGCCTTGTTCCTGTAATCGGCCAATTCATTAACACACGGCCAAGCCACTTTTCCCCATTCATTAGATAGAGAAGATCACCAAGATTTTGTGATCCAGCTGCCAAATTTATTCCAATTCCAAGAGCTCGGATCGAATAGGTATTAACATGTTGATTCAGTCATCAGTACGGATTCAATTCAAGCTCTCTCATTGAGAATGCTTATACAATGAGCATTCTCAATATGCATGTAACTTGTTTTTCTCTTTATTTTTTATAAGCCCTTTCCTTTGGGTTATTTTTTATTTGTATCCACTGCAGTACTCTAATTCCCTTACTTTTAGAATTTCTCTTTGTTTTATACAAGCCCTTATTATTGAATTGTGTCCACTACAGTACAACAACTCTCTTACTTTAGAATTTCTCTTTATTTTATATACGCCCTTTCCTTAAGGTTATTTTTGAATTGTGTCCAATGCAGTACTCTAACCCTCTTACAATGTAATACATTATATGAAGCGAGGTTCATGATTCCCCTTTCTTTTCTCCAGTGAGGGGATGCATGCATCTCCACGCCTGAGGTAAAATATGGAGTCAAAAGGTGCAATCTTTTTCAAGGGTTTAAAGATCCCACCTGGACTGCCATGCGTCCACCAAGGCTTTCAATAAGTTGTAAGCATCATGCGGTTCCATGGATAAAATAGCTGCTTTCATCTGTGTTCAATGAATATAGTTAAAAACAAATTATCCCGGATATTTTAACATAAAAAGTGACCAAATCAGACCCAAAGTGTCAGTATTCCAAGAGATACGGACCTTCTTCTGTGGCACACTAGCACCACCACTTATTCTTTTCAAAACCTTATCATCAAGAATTGAGGTAGGCGAGAGTTCATAGTCGTTGCTAATTATACCCAGGGATCTTAACTGGTCCTCCATGCAAATTGTGACCTCATCTTCCCCTTGTTTAACACTGACATCTGTAAATAGCAGTAAAGCAAAAGTCACCATGTTCAGAAGTAAACATTTAGGTAACATCTTTATTGTATCATGGAGACAAAAGGAGAAAAGTTAACTGAGACAATGTTCTAACAGTCCATAAATCTTGACAATAGACATAGTTTTTTGTCAAATAAGAAAAAAAAAATGTGATGGGAAACTTCCTGAGTCTTCTAACAAAATCTCATCTTAGGTCGCACAACTTACACTTCACTAGTAGTAAAGTACTAATGAAAAGAGAAGAAAGTTGCACTCTCACATTTTATCTTAAAAATAAAAGATTCCGCGGAAAAGCACTGTAGTCATATCATGGATCACAATCTCAAAATGACAATTAACAAGAATAAAATGGATCTGGATGCAGTGGAGAATCTGAAATGAGTTCTGTTTGCTTCAACCTACAAATGGAGTAACCGGTTTTATCAGCAGTTCTAGTCTATAAAAGTTTTCCCCTTAGGTGATTCAACCTACACTACGCAACAAAGGTAGGGTAAGGTGCAGCTGCATACATCCTACCTTCCCAAGACCCCACTTGTGGGATTACAATGGGTATGTTGTTGCTGTTTGGAAGTCAACATACAATTCAGGTATTGGATAACTAGTTATATCAGCAGTTCTAGTCTATAAGATTCTTCCTCTTAGGGAATGGCAATGAGCCTTGAAATCAAACTATGCAACCACCGCAACTTCGAAAAAAGGTGTTAATGTATCGTACAGACACAAAAAATGTGTGCAAACATAACCAAGATATCCCAAAAAATGGGGCTATGTTAGGTGATACCTTTGCTAACTGTGGGCTTAATTCCAGTCTCCACGCCAACCTGATCAAGAATCTTAGGCAAAGGAAGTAAGGCACCCTCTGCATTTGCACGATCGAGAGCAGTAACTGTTGAATGCAAAAAAAAAAAACTTAGCACACACCTGTGTCAAAATTACAAATTGAGCATTTAAATCTTTGTGATTCTTAACCCTTTAAAACTGAAAGCAAATATCACTTTTTCTTTTCTAAAGAATAAAAGGTCGAACTTTGAAAAGGTAAACATGTTGCAATTACCATTTATTAATGCCAACTCCGTAACTCTGTCTCAGTAAAATTATGCCAAAACTTCTCAAATATCGCCTCATATTTATGCATAGCAATGAACATCAAATCAAACACAGCATAGAGCTTAAAAAAACTACATAAAGGAGGAAAGATATTAAAAGTACAAAATGGCACAGGAAGACCATCATCTCAAGGCTTTGGACAATTTTATTTTGTAGTTAATATGGCATAAGATTGAATCAGTTGATCGCTAAGAATACAAGAAGGTCATACAAACAAGAATGTGATGGTATATTTGACCTACTTTCATAATAGACTTTTTGAGCTAATAAAATTTAAATGGGCCATTCACAAGGACAAATTGGGCTCATCCACATACAGGGCCATAGATTAGGAGGGTGAAATTCTCTAACAATCTGGAGAATAGGTTAAGGAAGGAACAAACATGCAAGAATTAGCCACGTGGAAAGAAATGAAAAATGCACTAAAATTTGGAGGGGAACAGCAAATTTGCTGGTATAAGAGGATAAGATTACCATAACATTTACATCCCCATGCCAAATCTGTCAATAGCAATTCCTAGCTATTTAACGCAGCAATTTGATTATCAAATATGGGATTCAATAATAACATGTTTTGACATAGAAATTAGAGAAGATAGGGGAGGCAAGTGCAAAGGAAGGAGAATAGAATGTTACCCTGACTCTGGGTGCTGGACGCTTGTTTAGATTTGCGAGATTGATTGAAGAATAGAAGGATCCCATCAAGAGAACTTTTTAACCTGATATCCGCACCAGGCTGCACCATAACTTTTTCAAATGATGGCTTTATCAACGAGCCATATGCAATAAACATATGGCCGGAACCAGATTTGCTAATAGATTGCAATTTTGCTGAAAAAATACTAGGCACGGCTTCTTTATGTTTCTTCAGTATTTTCTCATCTAAAGCTATGCATATTTTTGTGGGCTTCCCATTGTGCAATTCCTCAAAGCTTTTTCCATGCCAAAAGTAGCAAACACCAATTTCTGAAATGGCCAAAACACCTAAACTTGCATCATTTTCATCTCCAGATTTAATGCAGTAGCTATCCAAAAGGACAGGAGGGTGATCCATGGCAAGCAAGCAGCACGCTGAGTTCTTTTTGCTACCATCTAACTTCCAAACTGCTACATGTCGGTCACCAACAGAAGAAGAAAGAATATGTCTCCCATCTTCAGAGAAAACCATACACCGAACAGCCCCCTAATACAAAAAGGAGAAAAGAAATAAGGTGACTCACAGGGATGGTAATAGAAGTATTCTGCTGACTGCAATCTGTATTAATTTCATTTAATCACAAAGCAAATGCATCAAAAAGTAAGCATGTGAAAAATAAAAGGAAAAATCATCACACTCACAGGGTGGCCTGAAAATTTCTGGAGCCTTTTGTCATCGAAGCAATTGAAAATTTTCAACTGAGAAGTTGCTGTTGCTAGTATTTTCCCATCTGGCTAGACATAAGCCACAAGAGGAACCAGTGTCAGCAGAACCAAATTAAGCATAGAACATTGGCTGCTATAAGAAAACGACTACAGGAATGCTAATATGAAATAGAGGGGGGAAGAGGACATAACCGGAGCAAGGACATGTATCCAGCACATATAGTGATCTCAATATGACACTAGATGAATCTTGATCTTAGCGCAGGGAATCTTGTATCATGTTGGGAGTACTCTATTTTACATTATAAAAGGGACAAGTGATAAAAGTAGCCACTCTTTCAGTTACTGATCCAGACTAACTAGAACACAAGATAATTAAACTGTGGCTATCATCGAAGACAATGAACATTTACAGATACAAACCTGACGAAACTGATAAAGATGATATTGCTTTAGTGGACGCTTTAAACTTATGCAGTAAGTTCCCCGACATGGAGTCAATTTGGCAAACTAGTCCATCAGCACCAGCCGTGTAAATGAATGAACCATGTGAAGGGAATGAGATGGCGCTGACACCGCTGCTCATTGACGTACAAATTTCAATAAAAGCAGGGGAGACATGTCATATCATCATCTTACCCATAACAAAATATAGAAAGATGCACCTTCGAACTGTGAGAATGATAAATGTAAAAATAACAGAGACAAGCATCAAGATGGAGACAGAATAAGTGGCATGGTCTACGGGTCATTACTACTTCAGAAAGTAACTTCTATCACAAAGAGCTCTGCTTTACTTTTAGAACTTTAGAATACAAAAACACTGAGCAACTAATGACAACAAAAAATACAAGAGCAAACATGGTATTAAAAATTATTTTCATCACAAATACCACGAACAGACAAAAATTCATCCAAAATCTCCCTTCATCAAAATTGGACATATGTCCTAGACATCAAACTCTGAGCCTCTATACTTATACTTGCCAAATTGCAATCTAAAGCTAGTCTACATTTTCTTCATAATGTGTCCTACACCTAGCATTGAAGGATTTATATAATTGATCATATGTCCAACACATAGTATGCCGGAGAACACATAAAAGAAAGCTTCCCAGTAAATATATCATTCTTCCTGTAAGTCAAGATAATTTTAGTTATGAGTTTAGGCAAGAACTCACCCAGGATGGCAATCACTAAATTTCCATTTCAGATGACCCGCAGATACATCTAAAGCAGAAACATCACCACTGCCTGTACCTAAGATCAATAATGAAGTTCCAAGCTTCCTTTTTTTCTGACCAACCAGTAATAATTGTTCTTGTTATAAAAGTGAAGAATAAAATAATAATAATAATAATAATAATAATAATAATAATAATAATAACAATAATAATAATAATAATAATAATACATTTCATTTATTTTCTCACACAGAATTGCACCTTTCTGTCACATGATAAGAGCCACTTCATGCAAGTATAATCTATTGAAAGATGACCACCTGGCTTAGTAAACAAGCTTTCTGTCTCTGTTGACACAATATCTGCAAACTCGGTCTGTATTTGACCCTTCACTGTATCCCATATCTGAAAAGAAAGATTCACAAATCGCATATTTAAATAGAACTCCAATAAATAAAAACGTGAAATTGCTTAACAGGACTATACCTTGATACGGCCATCGCCAGAACTGATAGCAAACAAGTCCAAGGAGGGGCTCAAACAACTCAAAATATCCCTTATATTTGTTGAACCCATTTCTGGAAAGGAACTTAGGGTACAAACTCGAACAGGAGGTGACGGAGAAGATAGAGTTGCAGGATGGTGAAAAGCGGCAAGTAGCAAGGGCAGGAGCGGCGTATGGGGAGACTCGTAGCACGCTTCAAATTTTGGGGGTTTTGAATATGAAGTTTTGTAAAAATTAAAGTGCACATAAGCATGATTTTGAATATTGTGGTTAAAATTAAACACGGAAGAAGATTTAAAATATTTTTAGAATATTATAGATGATTTCAAAATATTATTTTTTATTTATTAGATTAAAAATATCCATAATATGTTTTTAGTCTAAAATGCTTTTTATTAAAAACTGAATGACATGACAATTGATGAATTATTTAATTAATGAGATAAATGTTGAAAACAGCGCTAAACTTGGCGTGAATTATTGTAACGCCTCGAAAATGGTCTCGAGACGTCACACGGTGCTTAGGACCACAAGTGATCCCAAGCTAACTTATGTACTGGCATACTGTTAAGCAACTGATTAAATATGCATAAAATAACTAAGTTTACTGTGCGGAAACATAATAATGATGGAATCTGTAAAAATACAATACTGATACAATTATATATTCTGATAAATTCTAAACAAAGGGACTGAAATTACATGACTGACTTTGACTAACATCTATGAAGCCTCTACTATACTAACTATAGATAGCTCGGACGCGACTCTAACTACTACTAATCAATACATCTATAATCTATATCTATAATATATTAAAAGTGTGAATACACTTAGAAAAGTGAATTGAACTTTTTGCCCTTCATTAAATAATTTTGCAATAGACAAAATCATCTTTTTACTATTTTTTAAAATTTTAAAAATTAAAAATTCATTAAAACTTAATTCGCAAACCTTTCTTTATTTGAATTATATACCTAAAATTTAGGAATTTAAAATCAATTAAAATTATATCTTAAATAAATCTTTAAAAACTTTAATTAATTGGTGTTACTATTTTGACAATTTTTTCTTTAACTCACGTATGTATCCTTTTGGATAAAAGTTCAGTTCACAATTAATTTTAGTTATAATCATTTTTGGTTTGATTATTTAATCTAAGTAAGGATTCATAAATATTTTGAAAGACCATCATACCTTTTATATTTTAAATAATTTTATAAAACTGAACTTATTAGAATAAGGTACACGTGTGAGGCACGTATATCTAAACTAGTATGAGTAAGAAAGTAAAATACATAAATAACATTTAATTAAAGTCCCCGAAGTAGGAGAACTCATCATTTGCTGGCTGAAATCTGCAACTACTTGATTCTGATTGTACATACTACAACTTGTACCTACATTATGAGACAATGTAGCACATAAACATATATGTGGATCAGTACTTTTGGAATGTACTAAGCATATGGAGTGAATGCATAAGTAAAATTGTAACTATATATATATATATATATATATATATATATATATATATATATATATAAGTGCATGTATTTTGTAAACAATGCATGCTAAGTAAAAATGACTTGCATTGGCTTGAGTAACTGAAAGCTGAGAAATCATATATCATTAATAGTAAAACATGTTGTATAAATATCGTGAGTCATAACACTTAATTCTAAAAGTAGTACTTCTGTTCTGTTTGCAAATCATGTAGGTAAGTGAAAAGGGCTAATCTTTATCTTCTACGAACTGAAAACGGTAAGTCTATAACTGAGGCTTAGTAAAGCAATATTTGAGTGAGTCTATGAGCCTTTACGCTTAGTTTCTAAAACTGTTCTGTTATTCTATTTATGAGACTTTTAAACTGTAGTGCTAAAAGCTTTAGTATACATATATTAGCTGTAGGAAAAATACTTTATCTGAAGGGAGGATCTTCTACAACAACAACAACAACAAACCCAGTGTATTCCCACTTTGTGGGGTCTGGGGGGGGTAAGATGTACGCAGTCCATACCTCTACCTCTGATGAAGTAGAAAGGCTGTTTCCGAAAGACCCCCGGCTCAAGTTACGAGATATCAAACAAACACATAGTACAGCACAGAAGCAGATGACATAACATAGATACTGCAGCCATAAGGAATATAAAACAGAGTAAAGCAGGAATGCAGGAATATAAAGCAGAGGAAAGCACACAGATTCGTAACAAACATAGAACACGGAACACGGAACAGAACATTGAATACGGAATCATACCAGGAATACACCCCCACCAATTACCTCCCTACCTTAGCGACCCGAACAGGCCCTAATCCTCTGCCGTAATTCGCATCTTCCAGACCTTCCTATCTAGGGTCATGTCCTCGGTAAGCTGTAACTGTTCCATGTCCCGCCTAATCACCTCACCCCAGTACTTCTTCGGTCTACCCCTACCCCGTCTAAAACCATCCAACGCTAGCCTCTCACACCTACGGACCGGGGCATCCATGCCCCTCCTCTTCACGTGTCCGAACCATCTCAATCGTGCTTCCCGCATCTTACACTCCACTGAAGTCACCCCAACCTTCTCCCGGATAGTCTCATTCCGAGCTCTATCCCTTCGGGTCAGTCCACACATCCAGCGCAACATCCGCATTTCTGCCACCTTCATTCTTTGGGTGTGGGAGTTCTTAACTGGCCAACACTCCGCTCCATACAGCAAGGCCGGACGGACTACCACCCTATAGAATTTACCTTTAAGCTTGGGCGGCACCTTCTTATCACACAGCACCCCCGATGCAAGTTTCCACTTCATCCATCCCGCCCCGATACGGTGCGAGACATCCTCGTCAATCTCACCGTTACTCTGGATCACGGACCCGAGGTACTTGAACTTATCCCTTTTCTTTACCTCCTGCGCTTCTAGCCTCACCACTACCTCATTCTCTCGCCTTACGTCATTAAACTTACATTCCACATACTCTGTCTTGGTTCTGCTCACCCTGAACCCTTTAGACTCCAGAGTTTGCCTCCACAGCTCTAATTTGTCGTTCACACCCCCTCGCGTCTCATCTATCAGGACTACATCGTCTGCAAAAAGCATACACCACGGCACCTCCCCTTGGATACGCCGCGTTAACACATCCATTACTAGCGCAAACAAAAAGGGACTAAGAGTAGATCCCTGATGCAATCCTGTCAGGACAGTGAAATGCTCTGAGTCTCCTCCCGCCGTCCTCACCTGGGTTTTCGCTCCCTCATACATATCCTTAATTACTCTGCTATATGCCTGCGGTACTCCACTCACCTCCAAGCATCTCCAAAGCACCTCCCTGGGGACTTTGTCGTACGCCTTTTCTAGGTCGATGAACACCATGTGCAAATCCTTCTTCCTTTCCCTGTATTGCTCCACCAACCGCCGTACCAGGTGAATTGCCTCCGTCGTCGAGCGGCCGGGCATAAATCCGAACTGATTTTCCGAGATAGACACTATCCGTCTCAGCCTCACCTCGACCACTCTCTCCCAGATCTTCATAGAGTGACTCAGTAACTTAATCCCCCTATAGTTATTGCAACACGAAGGGAGGATCTTCTAACCGACATAAACCATGGGAGCTATAATGGAGTCCAACATCTTGTTCCCCTATGGGGAAAACCTCATGACGGGGTGAGGTGTCATACTCTTGCCAAGGAGCATAGCCTGAGATAAATAATCACATCTGTAACTGTCATCCATATAGAAATGGGAATAATATGATAATATGTACCTATGTTGGCTAGGTAGTTTTGTAGAAGATAGGGTACACTAATCCCACACTTCCAGCTCGGTGCTAAATACTACTCCCTTTTAATCCGTATCTCATTCTATTGGAAATCCACAATAAAACTAGCATAAGGGTTATTATGAAACCAATTATGCATTTATCTAATTCAATCTGTAAATAAAGCTATTCTAATTTTTGTAATCTGTAATAAATTTGTAAAGTGGATTCCATAGCTAAACTGAGGATTCGAAGATCAAATACTGTATAAATATCTGAAAATAGGCTAATCTCAGGGTGCTTAAAAGCACGAGTTCTCAAAACATCAATACTCAAAATAGGGCTTCATAACCCATTCTTTAGATTCATGTAAGTTCATAGAAAAACATCAAGCTCAATATACTTATTGAAATACTTCAACAATATCAAGATAATAAAATCAAGAATCACAATATCATGCTTAAAACTAAGTTGGAAAATCTGAAAAACCACATTACACGCATAAATATATGAAAATAGTCATGCACTTCAACATTCAATCACTTGTAAACTCATAATCTTCAAATACTAATAATTGAGTATGAACCCTAATATGAAATCATAAGAAATTTGCTGAAAAATATAATTTTGGGTACAAAGACGAAAGGATTTTCCTTGTTCATAACCCCACATACCTTAATAGACTTGGTTGGGTGTAGAGAATTTGACTTTGAAACCCTAGGAGGTGATCTTGAATGTTTTCTTGAGATTCTTGAATTGTGATGCTTAATTCTTGGTTTCTTTCTTGGAAAGGATGACTTAAATTTGATGTTCTTGGGAACGTTTTTGAACTTCTTGGATTAGAAAGCTTAGATTCTTGCTTATCTTGAAGAAGGAATAATAGAGTTTTGAAGTTCTTGGAAGAGGATCTTAAGTGGAAATCCTAATCTTGTTCTTGTGAATAAAAAAGATTAGAGGTTTTCAAAACTGATTTATGATAGCTATGTATGTGTTTTTGATGATTTAAGTCATGGGTGTTGAGGGAAAAGACCAAAATACCCCTCCGGGTTCAACTAGGAATTGCTGAATTTTTAAGGGTGACGACCTTGGTTGATAGGCCATCACACATGTGATAACCTATCACACCAGGTCATCACATCAGAGGCTGATTTTATGAGTTGCTGGTCTGGGATGACGACCTTGGCTGATAGGTTGGCACATATGTGATGGCCTATCAGCTCAGGTCGTCACTTGGGAGCTGAAATTAATGGCTTACTGTTTTGGGCTGACGACATGGCTGATAGGTCGTCACATATGTGATAGCTTATCAGCTCAGGTCATCACTTGTTGACAGACAGACATGTTGAAGTAAAGTGAGTATAACTTTTCACTCCAATATCGGATCAAGGTGAAACAAAATGCGTTGAAAAGAAGATTCAAAGACCTTTCATTTGATATAAGGTAGGACACGTAACTCATTATGTACAAGGACTAATGGTCATTTAAATTTGACACAAGGTGAATCATTTACTAAAACTTAATCGATAGGAGCGTTCTCAACTCGTCTTTGAGTTAGGAGGGTATTATGACCTCGATAAATATACGAAGGCATTCCCACATCATATATTTGCTAATCACATATGTGTATACATAAAATAATTGGGTTCAAGTCCGTACGTATAGGAGTAACGATTTAAATTCTAGTCCGAAAAAGGTGGGGTGGTACATTATCTCCCTCTTGGAGTCATTCGTCCTCGAATGACGGATGGGATCTTGTTGAAGCCTTAGAGACATAGAATAACCTAGACATGATATGTCTTCTAAGAAAGGATGTAAATGGGCTGAAACATTAAACTTTTATCATGAAACTTATTTCTGAGCTAACTTGCCTTTACTTACTATAAAGAGCTGAGAATTTAGAATTCGTTTGAAGTATTCATGATACAATCATACATATAGAATTGCGAAGTGATAACTTATGCAAGGACGAATCATGAGACAACGAGACTAAAATCATACAATGGGTATTACGATGTCTAAGCTGGAATACTTGGAAAACTAAGATCTTTCACTGAACACTTAAGGACTGAATCATGACTAAATATATGAATCTGAAATTGATGCATGGTGCATGGACTGAGCTAAATTCGCAATTTTCATGAATGCTAACATTTTACCTGATAGAATGGTCTTACTCGCGAAACCCTGGATAGTAAGACTAAACAAAAACTTGGAACTCTATAGAAGCTTATCTACCTGATTGCTAAACTGGATTGCAGGCTATACGGACTGAATCATACTGAAAACTTATACTCAACTGGAGTACTTCTTCAACACTCTTTATAATAAGTCCTAATAACATTAGGGAGTAATGAATTCTTGGGCATGATCTGAATAAGATAGTTAAATAAGGAATCGTAACATGGCTATAACTCTGTAGTATGTGACATAGACATATAAATCATAGACTAAGATAGAATTACTAGGCCTTAGGCGATGTAACTTCTTACTTTCAAGCTTAGCAACACTTCTCAACTACTCCATCAACTATACTATTCCCCTTAAATACCATACCCATTTGATTAAACTTATAAATCTTCAAATGGCATTGATAACTCCATCTACTAAAGTCTAAACTGAACTAAATTCTCTCACCATGATCAAGCCTAACTCGAAATCACAAGATACAACACATTATACTATAATACTAGTCTAAACCACATGATTCAATATTCTATGTCTCCTCTAGAGCTCACACCCTAAGCATAATATGCCTTACCACCTCAATGACTAACTCAAAACTCTTACTATGGATTTACTAACGCATATTGTATTCATCCACTTACATCCCAGCCTGACATTCAAGCCTATTATTATAACCACATATGAACTTTAAGGAAAACACCCATAAAGGCATACTCCTCCTAATCTCTAAACCTCTATCAACAACAACTTTCTTGCACTATTCTTAAGAAAGACATACTCAAAATTCTCAACTAACTATGACATGTACTAAAAATTTACCTTGATATTCCTTTATTCTTTAGCAAAATAATCTTTCTTAATGAGGGTCATCAACTCTCTCTCTCTCATCTAAACCATACTTATCCATTATCATCACCACTATCATAACAAAAGAAGAGGTCACTAAAGGGCTAACACACAAGGACCTGAAGCACGAAAGAATAGTATACATAACTTTGACACTTAACTGAGGCCTGAGGAATAGATTGTCAAATGTATGGATTTATTAAAGAGGTCAACTGAGGACATACATGATATAAACTGAATTTTACTAGGATCATGAGTACTGAGAACTAATCATACTCTGAAACATGAGTTCATATTTATCATAAGATATTCAACATAAGACTGGAGTAAATAGATTTATGAGGGATGACTCAAATCACAAAGTAAAGTTGTTACTTACTAGAAGTTGAGAATGGATTGTTACTTACTTACTAGAAGTTGAGAATGGACTTGAGTACGCATGAAGTATGTAATCATTGGCCTTTGGCATGGATCTATCATGCATGACAAGAATATGATGTGATAACGACTAAAATCTAAGGAATACTCTAGAGAAAGAAATGATCACTATCTCATCACAACTCTTGTTGACATATAACACAATCTAATTCTCAAAACTTGATTTGGTTCTTCACTCTACCATCTCCCTTTTAGATTAAAGCTGACATTCTAAGTCTATAGAACCCTTTACTAACTCTAATCTAAACTGCAATCCCTTTACTCTAGAGTCTAGGGTATAACAATACTCATAAATAATAAACTTACCCTGAAAGACTATACTTTAAAGTGTGAAACCCACTACTAATACTTCCTTCTGAGATTCAACTCTTGGATTTCTATAGCCCCAAAAATTATCATATAACAACTTAAACACGGATCAACTTAGATTCTATATCATTCAAGCATAGTGGCAGACGTCCTTAGTAGACTATTTATGGGCAGTGTTGCTCATGTGGAAAATGATAAGAGGTAATTAGTTTGAGAAGCTCACCAGTTAGCTAGATTGGATGTGAGGTTGGTTGACTCAGCTGAGAGGAATGTTTGGGTCCAGAGTAGTTAAGAATCCTCTTTAGTTTTAGAAGTGAAAGAGAAGCAGGATAAGGACTCTAGTTTGGTCAAACTGAAGGGTTCAGTTAAAGACCAAAAGGTAGAGGCTTTCTCTCAAGGGAGAGATGGTGTGTTGATATACCAAATTAGATTGTGTGTGTCGTGTGTGGACGATTTAATGCAACGGATTATGGAAAAAGTGCATGGTGCACGTTACTCTATTCATCCAAGAGTGACCAAGATGTACCGCAATTTGCGAGAAGTCTATTGTGAAGTGATATGAAGAAGGATATCGCAGAATTTGTGGCCAAGTGTGTTACTTGTCAACAAGTTAAGGTAGAGCACCAAAGACTTGGTATCGCATTATGGGAATTTGGTATTACCACTTGGAAATGGGAAGAGGAGAACATGGATTTTGTGACAGGGTTACCCCATTCGTGTCATCAGCATGATTCGATTTGGGTCAGTGTAGATGGATTGACCAAATTAGTCCACTTCTTTCTAGTTCATATATCCTACACAACTGAAGATTACGCTAAGCTATTTATCAGTGAGTTGGTTAAATTGCATGGAGTTCCATTATCCATTATTTCAGATAAAGGAACCCAGTTTACCTCAAAGTTTTGAAAGCATTTCAGAAGGGTCTTGGTACCCAAGTTCATCTCAGTTCGGCTTTTCATCCACAGACAGATGGTCAGGCGGAGAGGACCATTCAAAACTTAGAGAGTATGTTGAGGGCATGTGCTCTTGACTTCAAAGGCAGTTGGGATAACCATTTGTTGTTGATCGAGTTTGCCTACAATAACAGTTACCATTCTAGTATTCAGATGGCCCTATTTGAGGCTCTTTATGGGCAGTGATGTAGATCACCATTCGATTGGTTCAAAGTAGGTGAGGCCACTTTGATTGGGCCAGATATGGTGTTTGAATCCATGGATAAAGTTCAGTTGATTCGAGAGAGATTGAAAGCAGCTCAGAGCTGTCAGAAATCTTATGCAGACGTAAAAAGGAGAGATCTTGAGTTTAAAGTAGATGATCTTATTTCTTTGAAGGTTTCACCCATGAAGAGGGTATAGAGATTTGGTAAAAAGGGAAAGCTTAGTCCCCGATATGTGGGTCCCTACAGGATTTGTGTAGTGTGGGGAAGGTAGCGTATGAGCTTGAGCTATTTGCAGACTTGTCATTAGTTCACTCAGTGTACCATGCGTCTTTATTGAAGAAGTTTATGGACGATTCAGCTATTGTAGTCCCTCTAGAAAGCATAGATATTCAGAATATCCTTTCATACGAAGAACTTCTAGTAAAAATTCTTAATCACCAGATTGGTAGACTAAGGAACAAAAAAGTTCCCTTGGTCAAAGTTCAGTGGTAAAATCAGTCTGTTGAGGGTGCTACATAGGAAACAGAAGTAGACATGCGAACCAAGTATCCTCACCTCTTTTCCACAAACTTAGATTCATCCTAAGGTAATAGTCTTTCTTAATTTAGTTCTTTTCTAGTCTCGGTTTCAGCCATGCGATCATCTTCATGTCAATTCATGCATTCGCAGATTAGTTTAGTTGCTCAGTATGTTTTAGATTCAGTATCCTTAGTTTAACTAGTCTCATTCGATTGGTTCAAAGTAGGTGAGGCCACTTTGATTGGGCCAGATATGGTGTTTGAATCCATGGATAAAGTTCAGTTGATTCGAGAGAGATTGAAAGCAGCTCAGAGCTGTCAGAAATCTTATGCAGACGTAAAAAGGAGAGATCTTGAGTTTAAAGTAGATGATCTTATTTCTTTGAAGGTTTCACCCATGAAGAGGGTATAGAGATTTGGTAAAAAGGGAAAGCTTAGTCCCCGATATGTGGGTCCCTACAGGATTTGTGTAGTGTGGGGAAGGTAGCGTATGAGCTTGAGCTATTTGCAGACTTGTCATTAGTTCACTCAGTGTACCATGCGTCTTTATTGAAGAAGTTTATGGACGATTCAGCTATTGTAGTCCCTCTAGAAAGCATAGATATTCAGAATATCCTTTCATACGAAGAACTTCTAGTAAAAATTCTTAATCACCAGATTGGTAGACTAAGGAACAAAAAAGTTCCCTTGGTCAAAGTTCAGTGGTAAAATCAGTCTGTTGAGGGTGCTACATAGGAAACAGAAGTAGACATGCGAACCAAGTATCCTCACCTCTTTTCCACAAACTTAGATTCATCCTAAGGTAATAGTCTTTCTTAATTTAGTTCTTTTCTAGTCTCGGTTTCAGCCATGCGATCATCTTCATGTCAATTCATGCATTCGCAGATTAGTTTAGTTGCTCAGTATGTTTTAGATTCAGTATCCTTAGTTTAACTAGTCTCATTTGAGGACAAATATTCCAAAAGGGGCTATAATGAAATACCCCGTACTATTCTTAGTCCATTTTAGCTCTTAGTGTGTCAAGGGTCAACTTTAAAAGTGAATAACTCTTGATACGTGTGGAATTTTCCATCTCTAGACCCACCAAATTATAGATAATTTAATCAGCTTTCCAACGATTCTAATTTTGCTTAAATCAGATACCCGGTTGATAAGTTATTCAGTTTTAGTGAGAAACAGTAGGCCAATGTGGTAGCACCGCGTTGCGCTGGAAGGCCGATTCGTAATCGTCCTCTTTCCAGTGAAGCACAGCGATTACGCTGTGTTATGGTGAAGCCCAAAATCCCACTCATCCTTTTCCAGTAGCTCACCGCAATTGGTCGATATCACACCAGGAATTGTGGTGTAGCATAGCACTGCATCGCGATGGAGTGCAAATGGCACTCATCCTTTTCTAGTGACGCAACACGATTACGCTGTGTCGCACCATGGTGGAAAATGGAACTTATCTCTTTTCCAGTGAGCCATCGTGATTGAGCTGCATCGTGCTGAGGCTCAAAATCGAGATTTCCAGTTCTAAACTTAATTTTCTAAAGGGCAATTTACTCTTTTTTTTTCAAGCCCCAAATTGGTGAAAACACTAGATTAAACCTATTTTAAGCATTATACGCTATTTATTCACAAAATTTCTCTCCAAGAAACCCTAGATCTTCAAATTTTAAGCCTCAAGAAATCTAAATTCTATATTCCTTTTCCAAGATAATCCAAAATTAGAGATTCCTAATTCAAGATCTTCAAGAAACAATCTTCAAGAGCACAAATAAGAACTTAAAGTTCGAGCTTCTTCATCTATTCATCAATTAAGGTATGTGGGGTTATGAACAAGGATAATCCTTTCATCCTTGTGCCCAAAATTAGTTTTAAAGTTGAATTTTTACATGAAATTATGTGAATTCAGTTTAGGGTTTATACCCACTGATCACTAATTGAAGATTATGATATTATAAGTGATTTAGATGTTGAATTGCATGTTTACTTTCGTATTGTATACGTGTGACATTATTTTCTAAATTTAGAATTAAATTTGCAAGGCTTTCACTATTAAGCATGAACTTTATCATGATTTGACATGAATTTAATGAATGGGCTATTAAGCCCTAGTTTGAATGTTGATATTTCAAGAATGACTATGCTTTAAGCATCCTATGATTAGTTAATATTTAGGTTTTTTATCAACATTTGATCTTTTGATGTCAGCTAAGCTTTTAATTACAGTTTATGGTAAACAGATACACAAGTGGTTTTCATTATAAACCCTTATACTAGTTTTAAAAGTGGATTTCCTACAAAATGAGCATACAGATTATTCCCCCCCCACATGCTCAGTTCCAGAATTACTGATCCACATATATGTCTATGTCCTACATTGTTTAATAATGTAGGTTCAGGTGCTCAGTTTCAGCAACATGAGTGATTTCGAGCATCTCCATTTACATCCCAACAGTTGGTGAGTCCTCGTAGTTTGGGGACCCAGTTATTAAGTTTTTCAGCTTATTAGAGTAGTTGATTCAGTATTTTTCAATCAGTTCGAGTCAACTGGGGATTTGTTCCAGTGGCTCTCCAGTTGTTAGTAGTAGAGGTTTGTCATAATACTAGTTATGATTCATATTTCTAGTGTTGATTGTCCAGACTTTCAAGTCAAGTATTTTTCAGATTTTATGTTCAGATAATTTTAGCTTAGATCAGACAGACTTCCATATTGTTTCTATGTTTGTATTTCTCTATTATGAGTTTCAGATTTAGTAGAAGGCATACAGGGTTAGCTTGAGGCTACTCATAGTCTTGAGCACCGTGTGATGTCTAGGGACCCATTTTTGGGCCGTTATAAAAGTCCTTTGAGATCTCCAACCATGTATTTTCTTCATAGTGACGATTGAAAATAGGGACAAGCTTATGGTATGACATTTGTTGCATAGAGATCTTTTTTGTGTGTGAGAGAGAGAGAGTTCTTGCACTTAAAACTCCTTATTACATTTTTAGTAGCTTGGGGTGTAGAATTTTCTTTCTTGTGAGGATTGGCATGCGAAAAAAGTTGGGGTAGGTGATTTTGTCACCTTCCGAAGAATAAGACAAATGGAGTATAGCTAAGTTGTGGTCAAGAGAAAGCCATCTCTAAAGTATTGGTTGCTGTTTCTTGATTGTTCTTTAAAGTCCTATGTATCCTTGAATGTTGCATCTTATGATGAGGCGAGTAGTGGAAATTACCTTAGCCCGTATGGAATGAGTAGTTGCGACTAAAGTTGAAGTCATTGTGAGCTTTAATGTATAAAAAGTTAGGCAAAGAGAATTGTTGTCTCATGGTAAGAGGTAGTGTTGCTTGAGGAAAAGCAAATGCTTTAAGTTGGGGGTGTTGATGAGTGATGATTTTACCACTCATTCTCACTGAACATTTTTGCACATTACCTTGTTTTGAATGAATAAAAGAGACATATTGGTGATAAAATGCACTAATATCCACTCTTTGCGGGCATAGAGTTGAGGAGATAAAAAAATATGGATTGGAGCTGAAAATGATCAAAAAGGAGCATAAAAAGTACAGCTGAATACTTGGAGTAGAAAGGCCTCAGGTACCGCAGTTGGGGTCTGCTGACCGCAACATGACAGTCAAGTAAAAGTCACTCAACCGCGATCATAGAAGTTACCTGTGGTCGCATAACCACGGTAGCAGCCAGACCCACGCGATTGCGGCTTAGCTGAAGAAATCAGCCCAAGGTAAAAACTGGAAAATTTATATGGCTAATCCCAATTTTTACAAAAAGAATCAAAACCTAGCATTATGTATCATATTCCATCTTCCCCAATTTTTAGTTTTGAGCTCTTGAATTTATAACCTCTATTTTTTTAGAAGAAAATATTATATAATTTTTAGGTGAAGAATACATTGGAGACTTTCTAAGTAGAAGATTAGCTCACTTCTATTGTTGATTTATGAGAGTGCCAAGTTTGAAGTAACATTCACTTAAGCTTTATAAATCACTTCAATGGAGATTATGGTTATATCTATGCTTATTTATCTTATGTGTATCTCGATTTCCGTTATAGGGTTATGTGTGAATAAGGGTTAAAGTCTGTGTAGGTTGTTATTGATTAACTTGTACTTAGTAGTTCATGTTTATGGGTTTTACATTACTATGCCAATTTGGTTGGGATTTGATGGGTGAAAGCCCCCAATACCCATGGGTATGATGAGTGTAAGCTCTCTAGGAAACTCGAAGCCATCTTCGAAAGAAGGGTTTTGGGTGATGTTTAGGAATCCATATTATCCTTGAAAGAGGGATGCGGAGACCAAAGCAACGATAGACAATTGTGTGTGTAGTTTGCTAAATTTTCACTATCTTAGGCATAAGGGTGAATGTGAGGTTGACTATACCATGGGTATCATCATAGAAATAGGGATGCCTAGATTGAGGTTGTGGTTACCAATTGTTGAACACACCTATTAGGTATTCGAAAGAATCAATGGGTGAAAGTTTGGTGTTTTGTTGAAAGACTAGCATCAAAATCTATAACCAAACCTGCCCATATTTGACTTATTAAATTGATGTTGATTGATAATACCCACATATAACTCCCATATAGTGCATAATCTCAAGATCCGTGCATACCTATTAAAACTCTAATTATTCGTAGCCCCAAATTTATACTAGAAAAACCCAAAAAAGAAACATTAGTGTAGATACCTATCTCCCCCATTTTTATCTTCTTGTAACACTGGTTTGGATTTAACTTGTATATATTATTTCGAATTAACTTAAGTGCCACTCACGTTATTCCTCATGGATTCGACCCCGACTCCAACGTTGGGTAAATATATTGA
This sequence comes from Capsicum annuum, assembly GCF_002878395.1. NCBI lineage: Eukaryota > Viridiplantae > Streptophyta > Magnoliopsida > Solanales > Solanaceae > Capsicum > Capsicum annuum. The sequence continues at coordinate 35,921,945 of NC_061112.1, read as the reverse complement.
CGACGATTGCCTTGAACTCAAATTGACGACTAAGTTGCGCATTATCAGTTGTCTATATCATTGTTCAACTAGGCGGCCTTACTCTAAAAAATCTAATCATGGGACAACCAAGAAGCAAACTTCTTCATTCTAGCCCTCATGATAGACACTAACTCCGGAGCTTAATGGGACAGCTGATGAAATTTCAAGGCATACAGGAAAGTCACTAGAAAAGTCATTCCACAATGCCACCTCTATGTCATCATCCCTAAACTAATCTCACTCTTCATATCATTGGTACGCTACATCCTTCAACTGATAGGCAGTGAACTCCACTTCATCTACATCAGTAGCATGGATCACTCAAAAGATCTTCTCTATCTAATCTATGAAACCTTAAGGATCCTCCTCAACCTTAGTTTCAGCAAAAACCAGAGGATTTATCCTCATAAATTGCCCAACTCGAGTACCCTCAGAAAAACTCACAATAGTTCTAGCAGGATTGGATTGACGTGACTAAAATTTTACCAACTGGGTCAACAAATGAATAAAACTATGGAACTCGACATTAGTAATATATCCTGGAGCTAATTGAGGAGGAGTGTCACCAGCAGGAGAAAGATTAGTAGGACTGATAGAACTCCATAAAGAAAATAAGAAGCAGCGATCCTAGACCGGGTCATGAGTAGGATGAGTTTCATTAACATTGTCCTCATGTAGGACAAAGGAGTTTCTACGAGTATCAGATCTTCTGGGAGGCATGATCTGATAAGCGACTAAGTGATAATTAGATGAGACTTCAACACCCTAGACTCTTCAGCCCGAAAGTAGATCACAAGAAAGGAAAATATTCCTAAATGCTTTGTAGCCTATTTCTTAAAAGTATAGCGTGCTAAACACTCATAAAAGAGACTCTACTTAACACGGCTTTATGGACACCCAATGATACCCAACCTAGGCTCTGATACCAACTTTGTCATGACCCAAACCAGGGTCTTGACATGATGGGTATCTCAAGTTCAATAAGGACCGAAGACCACCCCCTTGCCTAGTCAAAGAAAACATCATTCAAGTATAGCGGCGGAATTTTAAACCTAACACAAGATATATAAGTATGACTTAAAAGAGTCTAAGAATTCATCAACCATTCCCAAAACCATAGTAATCCATAAAGTCTCTAACCATAACCTAATTAATTTAAGTGGGGACATGCCTCCGACGATAGCCAAAACTAGACAAAAGAAAATGATATAACAAAAGGAAGCCAAATCATAAAATGAGGTCTTCTGAAGTATGGAAGCTCAATACTTCACTATGACCCACTATCTATCCCACGATAGCCTAGTCACTGTGCAGTAAAAGTAGAAGTATTTTAGGTTCCTGCATCGAATGGGGATACAACATTCGAAGATGGTAAGGGGAATGAGCACTAACATATAACTCAAGGAATAGGGATAAAATAATGCCATGATCAATATTTTTAAATCATTCAAAGCCAATGCATATAGTCATATGTATTATAATTATGTCATTCCAAAAAAAGGAACAAAGCTTAGCATGAAGTAAACCTTTATCCTGGACTTTGTAGCTCAACCATCATAACAGACACCCATGGGCTATATGAGTTTAGCTTTCACTACTGAAAGGGCCCCAACGCATGTTAGCCACACGAACCAGAGGTAACAAGGAAGACCAAGAAATGACCCGACCCTACCTCAATCAAAGAGACAAATATATCAATAATGTGAACTAGGCATACGGTCATTAAGACCAACTCTCACATTGGCAAACATGAGTTTCCAATACAAATCATTCAAGACGTACACCTTCACGACTTTGCTACATAACCCCTATTATGCCCACATTAAAATAAGTTTAATATAACCCATTCATTAACTATGGAATTATACATTAAGTCATACCACAGGTATCATCATACCATTTGCTTGTTATCTTATAACTATGCGATTATAATTCCATTAATTTAGGGGAATGACTCGACCCCCTTTATTCATTAATTCGAGTTGGAGGAATGCCTCGACCTCCTTTAGTCTATCAAATCAAATTGAGGAATGCCTCGAACCATTTTTGTTTTTTAAATAAAACACACACAATAAGGCCTTCAAAATCATGTTTATTAATTTAACCATTTATGCAATGCAATTGTGTGGTAAGTAAGTCAAATTATGTGACAAACCATATTTCAAAACCAATAACATAAGTAGGTTGAGGGAATACAATTTACAATTAAATTTCCAGCAATAAAATATCAATCTGGGGTAATACCTCGACCATCATTCCAATTCCCACACCCATGTACCCTATCAGTTCAAAAGATGAAAACAAAGCAGGAACAATTGTATTAAAATCATAGCAAATCAATTTACGCAGCAATCATTCCAAAACCTTCAAACCCATATTCCTAAACCATAATTTAATCACATGGGTAGAATTATAAACACATGCTTTTGATAAAATAATAGTGCGGGAAGAGTAACATGCCTTAGATACACAGGATTTGGAAAGTAATTCGGAGCTTGGGACTCAGAGGAAGAACATAGGATAAAATCCTTATGCTTTCTTGGGGTTTTAAGTTTGAGAGTCTAATTAGGGAATTTTGATCTCTTAAAACTGAAAAGAATAAGGTATATTATGCTTAAAGATCATACATAGGTGAAAAGACTCCGACACCCCTTATCCCAAGTAAATAAAATAAAAACTGCACATATTTAAAACATTAGCATACCATGGTGCTTATCGCAGAGGGTATCCTCCGTACCACACAGCTTATTGCAGAAATTATTCTCCATGACATGCTGCTTATCGCAGAGGAATATCCTCTGTGATGCATCGGTATCGCAGAGGCATACTACCTCAAAATTCCAAAATAACCCTCAACCCCTTCTGAAAATTCCGAAACCCTTTCAGGACACCCCATTAACATACGTAAACATAATTTAAGTCATCTATTTTTCGAAATGGGAAGGCCAAAATAAAAATGCTCAAAATTTTAAGGGTTTTACGTTTAAAAAATTACATTATTTGATCTCATTTATCATGTGTCCCATTCTTGGATGGGACTATACAATTGATTTAACCTGATAATATCAATCAGATATGTCCAAACCCATCTCTCTATTACGGTCCCTCTATATTTCCATCATTAGGCCGGTCCCGTCCCTTCCACCAGAGTATCAATACAAGGGTCATAAATGTTTGATTTTAAATTATAGGGGATATGTCTGAAATTAAGACATATATAGGTATGATTTGTGTAATTTTACATGAAAAATTAAAAACCTTAAATACTATGTGCAAAATTATTGTTTAGACGTTTTATACTCAAAAGTGCAATGATTAAAATGGCCGCTAAAGGAGAATATCAGCTTATTATAAAAAATAATAATATAAGAATACAATGTAATGTGGTACAAGAAGTTTAAAGAAGTGAGTGATTTTCTTTTGGTAGAATTGAATTCTGTTGATAGGAGAAGGGATCCCCAAAAGGGTTTGTGGAGCCCATATATGGAATTTGTTGACCTTGATTTTGATTATGAGATACCACCATCATATTTTGTTGTGGGAATTGTTGTTGTTGTTGCAAGAGTAGTTGTTGTTGTTGGTGAGACAGTATTGTCATTTGTACATTTGTTGGAGGTGCTATGTTGCTTGACATGGCAAAGGGATCGTGTTGATTGAATAGATTCTGGCCAGGTATTTCATACCCGTATCCTGCACTATAGCCAGCATTTTGCAGTTGTATTTGCCTCCTACTTACATCATCTTCATACAAGCTATCAAGTAATAACTTATCAAATCCCCCGGCCTGATAATATAAATTTACACAAACTTTAAATTCGTAGCTAGTTGGAAAACAAAATATGACCAACAATCTTAAACTAACAAGGAACTATTTAATGTGGATAGTTAGGAATTATAGAAAGGATCATCTGCATACCAATTTTTTATCTGGTGTAACTTGGCTTGTGTTGTTGCTTGATGCAGTAACAAGAGCCAGTTCCCATCCTGATGTATTTCCAATTTCACTCAATTGATAACTTGCTGATGAATTTTCTTTGCCTTTACGACATTTTTAATATATCAAACAGTCAATAAGATAGAAAAAATTGCAATAAAAAATTCCCTACTTATTTGTAGCGAAAATGTTACCAGGTTGAATAATCGCAAGAGCTAATGCATTTCTTTCTTCTAATTCTGCAATTTTTGGATTCACATCATGATTCAAACCCTGCATGAAAAATACAAATATATGAGAGTCAATTTTATAGTAAAACCTTAATGGGAGTTTGAACTTACCAACAAATCAACAGGCTCTTCAGTTGATATCATTGGTGGAGTTTCTTCTAATTTTTCAGGCGAAGGTTCCTCTTGGGCTTCAACTTCTTCTTCTTTAGGATTTTCAGCCAGCTCTACCTTTTCCTCCAGGATAGGTTCTACAGGCTTTTCAGGTTCTTTCTTTGTTTCATGGTACTCCTATCAAATTACAATGATAAACAACTCTACTGAGACTACCAGTACATATATAGCTAGAACCTAAATTCATATTTTACTTTTTTGGGTAATAAGATAATACATACCTTAACCTAATGACTAATAATAAAAGAATGACATAGTATGTTAGTAGATATTAACTTAAGTTATGGTTTCAAAGATTTTTAATACAAATAGAGAAAATAATGCGATAGTATCCAGGCTTACTTAGTTACGTTAAAGTTATCAGACTTTGATGAAAGATCAAGAAGATACTTCTCATGAAAGAAAAGTCCACGAGTTATTATGAAAAGTGGGTCAAATGTTAGACATACTTCAAGATCCAAGTTTTAGACCATGAGATGAAAGACTAGGCCTACATAGAGCTTAAGAAGAGAGCCCCACATGGAGCCCACGAGGTGTCTAAAGAGTTGAAAGGTCAATCCTATATTGGCTGATATGCATGCCCAAGGAGTACTAAATTCCTTTCTTAATGATGTTAAATTGAACGTAAACTTATATGTATTTCCAAGGGGATACTAAATTCCTTTCATAATAATGTTGAATTACACACAAATTTTGGGTGCAAACTATGCAGTCTTTCCCTTGATTTTGTTAGTTAATTTTAGGAAGAACTTTTGGTATTATTTTCAGATGTTTCTCTAGTATTAATTAGATTTTATTTATTATTTTCATAAAAGTAGATCCTATTTTATGCTATTTGGGATCGTTTTTCCTTATAAATAGAGCTAATTTTTTTTTTTAAAAAAAAAATTGAATACTAATATTAATTGAGAGTTTTTATTTTTTATATCTGTGTGTGGTTGATTAGAATCGATGATGTAACCCTATAAGAATGGTTCTTTACAATATAATATTTATTCTTATTTTGGTATCTTTGATTTTTGTTAAAATTAATTTAAAAAAGTGACTAGTTTACTAATGATTATTGTCTTCAATTTTGATGGTCTATCACTTTTGATCGATGTCGTTGAATTAAATCTATTTGTATGATAATTAATCTTAATCTGCTAATTTTGAATTCTAAGATCAATTAGGGAACTTAGAACTTATCTTTAAATTTGAGGATTTTATTATCAAATTTCTTCTATCTTTATTTTTTTATTAATATTAGTATTTTCGTTTTCATTATTTTTATATGGTCAAGTAACCCGATTCATACCAAGTGGTGTCATAGAGGTTATATCAAGGTCCTATTCTTGATAATTTTTGAATTTTCAAAAAAATAATTTTTAAAATTTTTAAAATACATAGGTAAAAAAAATAAAATAAAAAGATAATAAAATGAAAAAAGAGAAGAAAAGTCAGTTGTTTGAGAATTATGGTATTTTCATGAAACTCCGAATCTGTTTTGATTCTTAGTGTCCTACGTCAAAGAGGAAAACTAAGAAGAGGAGAAATTGAAAAAGTTTTCTTATTATCCAAATTGGTGTTTTCTTATCTCATCAATCCTAATTCATCTGGTTATTGACAGTTTCTTTTTCTTCCTATATCTTACTTCTATAAGGTTGTTACTTGTAGGGTTATATAAATTCTAAAGGATTCAACAAAAGATAGTAATTTGAGCAGAAAAAAGTAAGAGTAAAATCAACAGCGAGGGAAAAAAGTCAAATTGAGAGACATTTATTTTTTTTGATATTGTTTTGAGATGTCTTAAATAGGTTGCAGTGATGAACAAAGAACTCATAGGCATATTGAAGTACCAGATTAAAGTGACAAACTTTTCTAAAGTGTCAATTATACAGTTGGAAGATACAAATGTCACTGCAACTGATATAAAGATGGAATATATTTTTCATATAAGGTGTGGAATAAAAGATTATATTTGCTCTATGATTATTGATTTTGAATATGGTGCTAATGTGATACATTCATATGTAATGCAAAAGTTAGAACCTACATGAATCAAATGCACTACTCCTTATAAGCGACAATGGTTTGAATGACTTTGATGACTTAAGGTTAATAAGCAATGCATGATTAATTTCTACACTAGGAGGTATTCTAATAATGTTCAAGGTTAGTAGGCAATGCATAATTTATTTCCCCACTGAGAGGTATTTTGATAATATTTTTTGTGATGTAATTTCAATGTAAGATTGTCATGTCATACTTGTACGTCTATGATAGTTTAATAGGAGTGATATTTATAATAGGGGAAAGAATAAAAATTGTCTTGAGCTAAATTAAAAAAAATATGTCCTTGCACCATTAATAACTCCATTCCAAATTTATATAGATAAGAAATGTGTGAAAGAAGAAATAAATAATTTTGAGAGAGAAAAGAACTAGAGGAGTAGGGAGTGCTCAATGATATATCAAGAAAAGAAAAAAGAGAGATTGTGTTGTGCGAAGATAATGAAATATAAGTGAGGTCAAGAAAAAAAAAAGAAATGTTCATGAGAGTAAAAAGGAGAGGGCCGATTGTGAGGTACGGAGAGAAAATGAAGAGAGTTTAAGTGAGGTTGTTTCTTATTTTAACTCTAACATTACTATTTCTACTTCTAATTACATCGACTGTCGTGTAGGTACTCATGAAAAAAATTGCATTGAAAATTCATCATTAGATGAGCTTAATTCTATTGAGACGACATTTTACATTGATCAAGTGTTTGTTCATGAGAAGGATATAGGTAAAGAGAAGTTTTGGTTTATTGAAAATAAGACTCATTGCTAGAGGACCAACAAGGTAGTTGTGGATCTGCTATCAATAAGCAAGGGAAAATGAGGTAGTCTTGTTTCTTTGATCTATAAAATCATGTATAGTTTGTGTACTTGGTTTATTCACATTCTTGATATTCTTAGAACACCTAAGATCTATTTGAATGTAATAAACTACATTCTTAATTATTCTGTTAGTAACAATATTTTTGAGGATACTGATATCTTATTATATGACAAGTCATTAAATATAATAGTATTTACTAAGGGTAATTAGTTTCCTTCTAAAATTGAGTACGATATTGTAGAATATTAATTCCCACTTGTTGAAATGAAGCATGATGTTTGTGGGTGGAGGATTATGAATAAGTTTTTGATTCTTCTTCTCTTATTCTAAATCAAATAAATTTTTATGTGATGAATCATTGAAGATGATTTTCTTTTAGATGAGTTATATTTTTCAAGTGTCAGCGATTGAGAGTTTAAAAAGGTATTTTCTACTAGTGTCCAGGAGGATACATGATTATGAGCACTTCAATGCTCATATAAATAGCTTTAGTATAGATGATTCTATGAGAGGAGTAAGTGATGATGCTTGCTATACAATAAATGTGTTTAATTTGATGCATATTCTATGGATCTTAAATCATTTTTGACCATTTTATTGGAGTACTTTATTGATAGAGCTAACTTAAAGAGACGCATATCATTCCATATGTCATCTATACGTGAATTTTGTTATGTTCATAAAAAAAAAAACTCTATCGAGATGATGATGTTCACATGCTTTATAAGAGCGTATTTATACATGCAATAATTGGTTGTGTTAAGGGTATGCATGGTCACTATCTAATTTTATGTCTTGTTGATTTGCGAGATTCAAATTCAAGGATGATGTTTTCAAGAAGAGAAGGATGATAGCATACAGACAGGCACACTTACATTAAGGTTGACGAATTTCAATGAAAGATCAAAAAGATTTTTATCATAATAAAAAAATTTAGGATGCTGAAATGTGGGCTAAATTTTGAAAATATTTCAAAAGTAAAAGTTTTAGACCAAGAGAAGAAAGAGTAGGCTCGCATGCAGCCCAACAGGAGGGTAGATCCCAAGAGGTGTCCAAAGAGTTGAAAAATCAAGCCTACATGGGCTAATTTGCACGTCAAAGGGGATGAAATTCCTGTCATAATGATGCTAAATTGTACAGAAATTTTAGGTGCAATTTATGCAACCCCCAAACCCAACCCAATTTTTGTTAGTTAATTTTAAGAATAGTTTTTGGTATTATTTTTACATGTTTTTCAAGTACTAGTTAGTTTTTATTTATTATTTTTGTAAAAGTAGATCTTAATACCATATTATTTGGGATAGTTTTTTTTCTAGACCTAGTTAGATTTTATTTATTTTTTTAAGTAAAAGTAAATTCTAATCCCATGCTATTTGAGATAATTTATAAAGACTAGATTTTGCTATTTTTAAATAGAAGATTAGTGTTAATTATAATTTTTTTTCTTTACATCTTTGTATGTGGTCACTTGAGATTAATCTTATAACTCTATGAGAACGACTATTCAGGAGGTAAGAATAATTTTTAACATCATATCTTTGGTTTTTATTAAAGATAATTCAGAAGGTAATTAGTGTAATATTAATTGTTGTCTTTAATTTCTTCAATATAAGGGTCTAAATCACTTTTGATTGAAGTTCTTGAATTTAATCTATTAATTAATATCATAATTAGTCTTAATCCATTAATTTTAAATAATAAAATCAATTAGTGTTCTTCACATACTCAAATATCTTCTATCTTTAATTTCTTGTATTAAATCTTAGTAATATTTTTACTTCCCTATTATATTCTAGTTTATTCAAATAACCCTATTCCTGTACATTCGCTAATCTTCTGAGCTTTTGAACGTCTTAATATTGTTAATTGTTTTTTTTTCAAAAAGGAAAACCACTGCACGTGGTCCTAAAAAAAGTGTACATGGAGTTCTCACCAGCCTCCTACTTGACATGGAACCTGTCTGAGGTGCTTCTCTTATGTATTCCTCCATAGTTGCCAGGAAGGAAGCAGGAGGCTGCAAAATTACAGTTTTCTTTTTCATAAAAGATGGTGTGCAACAATTTCAAGAGAAACTGCCTTTCAAGTTTTAAGCAAAATGAAGAGACCTGTTTCAGTACAGGAAACTGAAATGTCCGAGCAAGATCCAACCCTCTGCAGAAGTCATAAAAATGTGCTAGACTTTCCGCCTACATAAACGAAGTAAAGTAACACTAGATTAGCCATCACATACATTCATATACGATATAATTTAGTGATCTAATAGAAATGAAATTTTATCACCTGTTTCCCAGCTCTTTTATATATGTTGAGAGCTTTTATAGCATCATGCTTGGTCATTTCAAAGAACTGCTTGCATAAAAGTGACCAATTACTGTTCCAATTATATTAGAAGTTAACTGACTGTAAGAATTTAAAGTGGAAAAAATGTTACAAAATCAACAATGTTTATAATCCCGTCGTTGATTGCACAATAGATCTTGAAGCTCTCCTTCAAAACCTGCAGCAAGTACAACTGGGTTGTAATCTTGAATTTTGTTAACAATCTATTATTAAGTGGTAACTTAAGTATACTATAGTCAATGTCCATGCAGTGAATTTCCGCTGAATAAAGGATGAATTAGCTGCTACTTGTAGCAGCTTCTACCGGAAAAATTAAGACTAATCTATTGAATTTGGAGAACCTTTCCAATTCAACTTCATAGACTAATCAAATCCTTAGATGAAAATGTATTTGCAAGATTTGAGAAATTTATTTCTCATCTTGTGGAATCTCCCCACGTTCATCTATTTTGTAGACTACACATCCTATTCAAGATCTAGGCATTTCTACTAGTCCAAAGAACTTGTGAAGTTCATTGTTCTCACAAGCAGCCTAAGTTAATTTCTATATATATCAGAATCCAATCCCTTAATGAACTTTATAAAAATCCAAGTATGATTGGCTGAGCTGCAGTCAGAGATGCAAAGGACTCAAAATTCTCCCTTTGGGCAACCATTAGAGATAAAGGTATGATAAAAGTGAGCGGGCACCAACCGCGAAGCTAAAAACCTGCCATTATGCAGAGAGTCTTGACTACTCTTTGTTTTTGGTTACATAGTTTCTTTGTTCAGAATATTCTGGTCTCTAAATGTGTAGCCAAACCATGACTACTCTGTTTTTATAAAATTGCACTTAGGAATGACTTCTGGTTAGAAACACCAATATCCCTAAATGAGTAAACCAAAACATGTATAAACTTTCTTCACATAGGTTTACAAACTAAGAATCCGAAAAGAGAAATGTGCAACATTATTCAGCTCCCAGTAGGTAAAATTAGTATCCATCATACCAATGCTAAGGCATACTGAATAAGAAAGTTGTAGCAAGCTCCTCCTTCAGGCTGCAAAACCCACAAGAAATTAGAAACAATGCCGGATATCAAAATGTCACATGGAAGTATTGGATAATTTTCACCTGGCAACCAATCAAACGATACAGAAGCTGTTGTAATACAGGGAGCTGATTTAATAGTTCTTCACCGTTTAAGAGCCTTGTTCTGCTATGCACCTGATGCAAACTCAAATCTACAATTATTTTGCTCTGTAATCTGGCATGAAACCAACAAATGATGCAGAAAGGGAGACCTTGTTAATTCCAGGTGAGGTTTTAGTCAATCTCTCTGCCTCAATATCATATTTCAAATTCCTAAAACACTCGAGTCTTTCCTCTAGAAACAGTCCATAAGTCCGTACCCAAGCAGAGCAATCCCAAGCTGTCATAAAAAACAATACGTAATACATTATTATGATTCCATCCCGAGAGTTCGAGAAATACATCTATACATCAGCTCCGCACAGTATGAACCTGGAAACCACAGAAAAGAAAACAAGAAAAAGTTAATGTCGCTAAGCTTACCAAGTGGACTGGAGTCATCCTTAAAGTTTGATATCTGGAAAATATGTCCTCTGTGAGAGAAGTGCAGCAACTCTTCTTTAAATGTAGGATCACCTTCTCTCAGAACTCGGTGAATAACTATAAGCGTCTTTAGTGCAACCTGAAACATTTGATCATACATTCAGACAAAAAGGCTGAAAGAATAATTTACAATATCATTGATAAGCCACCATGTGAAGTGGAGAATCCTCCTTTTCTTAAAGATTATTGCAGCAAATAATATACACACACTCTTTACAATGCAAATTCCACTGTTCAACAACTGTAGCTTCAAGCAATCAAAATGACCTAGAAGTTATTAAATTGGTTGAGGGACTTACAATCCAGTTGCGTGTTTTTGCCAACCGTCTAGATAGTGCATGAATGCAGTACGCAACATCTGCTCGTGGACGTGTAACTGATGTTGCAGCAAATATCACTAAGGAAAAGAATCTCAATGAGCTTGCAGATGTGATGAGGAGAAAAAGATTATGATTAATACTTCGGTCCATTGCAAAACAACTGAAGCCTCATTCAGATTGCAATAAATGTAATTGTCTAAATTAAGAAATAAAAGATAACACCATCCTACAACCACACAAAGTTAACAGAAACAAAGACTTGAAAATGTGAGAAACCAAATTATGTAAAAATGTTGAATTGGCAACCCAGGTAAAGAGGGAGAAGATATAATGTATGTTAAAGATTTAAATAATCGATAATGAACCATAACCTCAATCAGTGATGTAGCAAATGTAGGGGTGTAATATCAATCAAAAGAATAAAAATTTCTACAAACTCACTTGAAACATGCCTTTCTTTTGGAGGGCTTTCAACGTGGTTTGTTGCCTTAACAATCGCGATATCCAAATCCTTATTCAAAAGCAAAAACAAAATCCAATCCATCAAGAAATATGCATTAAAATAATTAATCTTAAATGAAGGGAAAAATATTATTTCATATAGAGACCTTAAATTCACTGTTGACTTTCGCTAGGCCAACCGTGGTTGAATCTTTAAGTGCCCCATAAGCTTTTCTAAAGCTCTCCATTCAAAATCTAAACCCCCTGAAATGATTTATTTTCGGAAAATCAAAAATCTCTTCTTAGATCAAATGTTATAGAGATATAGAAGAGAGAAGAATGTTGACAAGTTCTTCTCGTGATCAACATTCTTCTCGTGAAATCATAACAAATATCAGCCACCCCCACCCCCCACTATCTTTCCGTTGAACCTTTTTTTAAATTATTATTTGTTATGATAATTCTAATATATATATATATATATATATATATATATATACACGCACACTTGATTTCTACTACTTCTAATATGAAAGCAGCATAAAGGGGACAGTTGGGCAATGACAGTATATATGATCGCATGGCAGTTGTGGGACGTTAGACTTGGTACCAAAATCATACAAGTATACAAACCAGGTAAATTTACTTAAGTTTGTATTTATTACTTAAAAGTCATTTTTATTTCATTTATTTCATCCATTGTATCTATTACGCAAAAATCACTTTTCTTTCATTCATTTTGTCCATGACCATTTAATTTTACTCCGACCATCACAAAAGTCACTATGATCGAATTTTATAATAATTTCATCGGAAAAATGATGTGACAACCTTAATTAGTTCTTAATTTTAATTTAAGTGAATATATAATAAATTACTCATATTTTGACCCCTTTTATATATGCACAACCCAATTTTTCTTATGGATTGTTTGAAAAAAGAATACCAATTAAATTTCTTAATGGATTAGATTACCTAATGAAGACTATTTTCATAAAAAAAATTGGGTTGATATTTTTATGAAATAAAATTATATTTATATATTCTTAATATCATCTAAAGTTGAGACATATATTGGTAAATTATTTTTTTCACTAATATATTATGACATGTAGTTGATAAAATTATTTTTCTCCCTCTAAAATTGTGACATGTAGTTGATATTTTTTCATACATTTTTTTTCTTGTCAATTGAGTCTTTGCATTCAGTATATCATAATAATATGATAAACTATTCTATTTACTGAGTTTGTCATGGTATTTTTAATTGTTTGACTAATCGATTAATTCTCTTAAAAGTTTTTATTATAATATTCTATTTATGATAAATTACATATTATTTAATTAATTTAATTGATAAATATAAAAATTAGATATCCTATAATTTCTTTATCTATTAAAGTACTTATATTTTATAACTTTTATTAACAAAACTGTACATTAATATAACATTATTTGTACAAATTTTAACAATACTTATTCAATGACATAGTTAAAAAGATTTTATTTTAAAACTATCTTTAGCATGTTGATTTATCTTCAAAGAATTAAAATATTTTTTTTAAAAGAAATAATATCATTCATGTATGTTTTTTGAAGAGTTTATCTTGTTTATCACTCTTTTTCGATGCACCTTTTTGGCAGATGAAAGCAATATTATGAAATATTTCATAAAAATATCAACTAAGTTTTTTTTTTTTTTTATGTAAATAGTCTTCATTAGATTATCTAATCTATTAAGAAATTGATATTCTTTTATTAGATAATCCATAAAGAAAATTGAGTTGAGCACATATAAAAAAGGTTAAGATATGAGTAATATATTATATATTCACTTAAATTAAAATTAAGAACTAATTAAGGTTGCCACATTATTTTTCTAATGGAATTATTGTAAAATCCAGTCATAGTGACTTCTGTGATGGTCGGAGTAAAGTTAAATGACCATGGATGAAATAAATGAAAGAAAAGTGACTTTTGTATAATAGATACAAAGTTAAGTGACCATGGATGAAATGAATGAAAGAAAAATGACTTTTGCGTAATAGATACAAAGTTAAGTGACCATGAATAAAATTTACCCGTCAGGAAAGGAGGTAGCGTTTGCCTTTATCCTAAAGTGGACGTTTTAGGATCCATTTGATCATAGATATTGCAAGTAGTTTTCAGAAAAATTTTGACAAAGTTTGTTAGGCCAAGAAATTGTCAAGTCTTGGCCAAAAATAAAATAAAATGTAAGATCTCAAAAATTAAAAGGAAAGGGGTTTTGGAGACAAAATCTTTTTTTTCTCTTTTAAAATTTTTAAACTTACTTCGTACTTTCATATTTTACAAGTGTAATGATCCTCTAGAAGGATAATGCGGTGCACTAAAGATTTCGCTATGGATAGATTCAGGGATTTATTGTATGCAATCTCACCTTAATTTTTACATCAGACTGTTTTCAAGGATTGGACATGTGACTTCCTGGTCACATGACCATAATTTTATCAGTGACTCTAAGGCTCCCCTTCAATGATTCTCTAGATCCTTTTTTTTTTTTAATTTCATACATATTATATTTTTAGTGTTTCGATAGTTGGTACCCATCTTTTATGACATGTCTGGTCAGGTGGTTCATCTCCTGCACAGTTCATTTGAGTTTTAAATAAATTTTCTCATTTTAGAGCTTTTGAAGTTGAGGAATTCGTCTTTGGCCAAAACTTTAAGTAAACGACTTCATATTATAATTATGACATTTCGCTTATTTTTGAAAGGTAGATTTTGGGTTAGGGGACCTTTGTTTCGGGTCCCGAGGCTTTATGCTAGTTTTTTTTTATATTGGCTGGAAATAGTTAAATAAAAAGAATGGGCATGTGGATCACATTTCATCAAAATGATCTACGTTTGGAACTTTATCAATTCTTTTATGTTCAGAATGTCATTTCCAGTGGGGTAGCATATTTGGTTTGCATTTATGGGGTTCCAAACGAATTTCAAGGACCCGTGTAGAGTCATTTTTTATTTGGAAATTTTGACGGTGCACAACACCAGATGCTACCATCTTTGCAGGGCTTGGATCACTTTCGTGGAGGAGGTTGATGTCAGCTCCTTCCTCTTTTATTAAAGCGCGCGTGCACACTCCACTTATGCGAAGGGCTTTTCACCTAAGGGAAGCTGCTTTTATGGCCAGACCTCTATCTAAGTGGGTGTAGCAGTATATAATACTCCACTTCATCTCTTTCTTCATTTATCCCCAACATTCCTTCATAACTGAGCTTAAGAGTAGAGAAATTTTGGGGAAATTATCCTATTAACCTAAGGTATGGCTAGTTTGTGTTTGTTGATTTTTTCATTAATTTTCCATTGAAATTTTTCCATAAATATGTTGAATTATGAGTTTTGGATCCTTGAGTTTGTGACTTTATGGACTCATTGATCCCTATTTTGGGCTTCGATCATGATTAATTTTTTTAGCATGTGATCCAACAGACGTAAGTGTGAATTTAGTTTTCTAATTTCATTAGTGGATCTATGGGTTAATATTGACCGAACATTTGGCCCAAAGTGTAAAATTGTAATATGAGTCTTGTATTACTTGTATTGACATATAGATCATATTTTTGATAGCATGGTAACCTCCTAAGGTCGAGTAAAGGGGATGGACAACTTGTTACCGATCCGAGGTTGTTTTTCAACATTGAGGTACGGGATGTTCTACCTTTTTATACAATTTCTCTACAAGATTGTGTATGGTATAAATTGAATAAGGGGTAGGGTTTATAGGATAAGTTTGATATTATTTTATCACTTCCACCATTTAAGGTCTTCTTTGGGGATTGATGAGTGGTGAATTTACCACTCATTTACATTTAACATTCGTATACACTACTATGATTTAAATGTATAAATGAGACAACTTTATGATTAGATGCACTCATTTCCATATTTTCAGGTGTACAGGTTATGAACTGAAAAGATGTGGATTTGAGCTGAAAAGGAACCAAAAGAAGAAGACAAGTGCACAGCTGAAAGACCCTATGCAAACAAGGCTCAGTTACTGCAATCGCGGTCCTCATACCATGATCACGGTCCTCATACCACGATCTCGGCCACTCAAGATTAGTCAGCCTTCACAATCGCACTGATCTGGAAGCAATTGCGGAGATGCAATATCGGTCAAGAAAATACAATCGCGGTATAGTGGGTTTATGCCAGGGGCAATTCTAGAATTTACTGTGGCCGACCCCCAAATTATAAAAGGAGTCAAAACCCTTGCACATGGAGATCATTCACCATTGAACCTAATCCCTAATCTTTTGGAGCTCCAATTTGAAGGGAACATTTTTGTACTAATTTTGGGGTGAAGAATACATTACATTAACTTCTAAATAGAGGATTAGCAAACTCCATTGATGATTTTTTGAAACTTAAAGTTTGGATTTGCTTCTTCTTTATCTTTCATGAATCAATTTGATAGAAGTTTTGGTATATTTTTGTTTATTATTCTTTTGAGTTGATATTTTTCCTTCTTGGGGATATGTTTTAATAGGGTGAAAGAGTATGTGGGTTGTGATTGTTAGCTTTAACTTTTAGTTGATGTTATTAGGTTTCACAAATGTTTGATTCTAAAATGGAATTTGTTTGTGCAAGTCACAAATTCTCTAAACCTCACATCATCCTTGAAAGTGGGATGTAGGTAATCTAGATCCTACATTATTCTTGAGAAAGGGATGTAGGTGACATAAGCATTTGTGAACAATACAATAGATATTAATGATTTCCCTTGTTTATTGTCTGATAAATAAGGATTGATTACGGGATTGCTATATTTTGAGTGTCATCCTAGAAATAGGGATGCCTAATTGTGGCTTTGCGATGATTGATTGACCACATCCACGAGGTATTCGAAAGATTCCATGGGTGATAGTTTGATAATTTGTTGAAAGGCTAGTATCAAAACCTCTAACCAAGCCTACCAATGCGCACTTTAACTAAAATTTAAAGGCGATTGTCATGTACCCACACACTAGTTTCCCCTAGTAAAGGATAGTCTCAGGATCGATTCCTAATTGATTACACTCTAATTATTCATAGACTTAAATTGGTACTCTAGATGCACAAGTACTATTAAATCTTTGAAAACGTTTAAAATCTCCCAATTATTTGTATCTTAGGTTTAAATCTAGCAAACGACTTCTATTTCAAACTTACCCAATCGCTACTCACATTGTTCCTCGTGGATTCGACCCTGACTCAATGTTGGGTAATTTTATTGACAATGATCACCTTGGACTTAAATTGATGTGTAAGTTGAGAGTTATAAAAAATGTCATCATTTTTGGAAAATAATTTGGAGTATTGAGTTCGTTTAGAATTTTAGCTTACTTGTTTGGATTTAACTTATAAATATTTATTTGTGATTTTCTTTTGTTTCTCGTGTTAGGTAGAATTTTTGTTTTTGTTTACTTGTCACTATGGCATCTTGGAATGAATGTGAGTTTGGTGGTTGGAAATCTTATCTTAATGATCCAGGTCCATATTGTGACGGATCCCACTTTTGGCGATATTGTAGATATGCTCCCTGGAGAGAGATGTGTGCACCATCCCAATCCTATTTGGAGTAGAATTGTTCTTTATGTGGTGGTTGAGAGGGACATTAGAGTGATTTTACAAATTTCCCTTCCCCTAGTTATGCTAACAAAAATGCTAGTTCTTCTTATGAGTTTGTTCGATTTCATGATATGATAAAGGAAGAGCAAGATTCTAGATACAATGGTGTTGAAGCAATGCTTTGAACTCTCTTAGACTGTGTAACCACACTGGAGGAAGATGCGTATCACTTGCATTAATCCATGGCGGCATATGGAAAGGAGAATGAAAAAGAATAAGAAGTGGGTGGGGAGAACAACCCTTCAAATGTCATAGATATGCCCACTCTTCAAAAGGAGGATGATAAGATATCAAGCCAGGAGGTTGATTATAAGCTTGATAGTGATGGATCCTCGATGATTTTCCAATAAACCAAACCAAAACTATTGGAGGATGCCGAATTTGAGGAAGTGGTACTAGAGTCCAAAGAAGAAGGTAAGCAAATCCTTTGTGAAGGCTTTAGTACATTCCTGGGTGAGGACGTCTAGAAGAATATAACTCCAAAATTAGGGAGATAGCCTCATTCCAACCACTTCTCGACATTATGCTTGGTGGATATGATGAAAGTTGAGTCACCCAAGAAAATGAAAAACTTGGGAGATAGGTTACAAAATCCTTATATTTTAGAGTTTGTCACTCTAAAAGGGAGAGATGACGTCCCTCATTTGAAGAGCAAGAAGCTAAAAATCCAATGTTCAACTAGTAGTCTTTTGATATTCTGACCAATACCCAACGAGCCTACTGCAAAGTTTGATGTGAAGTTGGGTAA
Organism: Capsicum annuum; assembly: GCF_002878395.1. Classification (NCBI taxonomy): domain Eukaryota; kingdom Viridiplantae; phylum Streptophyta; class Magnoliopsida; order Solanales; family Solanaceae; genus Capsicum; species Capsicum annuum. Next base: position 35,903,610 of record NC_061112.1, on the reverse strand, counting down.
ATTGTTCAAGTATTCAGTGGCGAGATAGAGGCGTCATCAATACCCCCTCAACTCTGTTTAGTCTCATTTCAAAAAATTTGAATATTCTACACGACTTTCGCTCAAAACAGAATGGTCATAAGATGGGACGTCGATTCAAATATTCTAAGTGGAGACATAAATGATAGTTGAAGGGGTGTGTCATGCCACGACATTAACATTAGGCGCTCGATGGGAAGCAACCCATCAAGCCATGAAAGTGGCCCCTATCCTTACTTTTTAACTTGGTAGCGTAGATTTTAGTTTTTTCGTTAAATAATCCATGAATTTATGGAACTTTGGAGTGTATTAAATCTATTTGAAAGAGGGGAAGTGTGGGATTTTCGCATGTTGGACTGAATAGGGGCAATACAGGTGCAGAAATTACCTCTATTACCGCAATCGCGGGTTCTATACTGCAATCGCAGTCATCGGTGTGTCTGCAATCACAAACCCTTGACTGCGATCGTGGTCACAGCAGTTTTAAAAGACCATCGGTCTTTTATTTCCCCCATATTTCCCCTCTAAATTTTCTCTCAAATTGTACCAGTCCTTGCCTATATTTTGAGCATTCCAAAAGCATCTTTGCATCCACCTTACATCACTCTTCCGTTAAGTTCCTTAAATTTTTAAATTATTATGAGTAGGCGTCATAGTGCATGAGATAGGTAGTGCATAAAACTATATTTTCATTGCTAAATGATTTTGAATCATACTTATGAGATAATTAGCTGCTAGAAATGATGTTCACACATGATGGGAAGTCTTGAGTACCCAAAATGTTATGAAATTGAGTAAAATATAGAGAGCACACCAAGTTCCTGATCGAATACCCAAAAGAGTCTATAACTAGTTATTTTCACATTGTGGGGCATGACTATGTACTTAGAAGCTTTGTTTGATATGCTTACTGATTAATTGTTGTGTTAGAACATATTTTAGTCCTAAAAATAGATTGTTTGATTAGTGAAAATCTGGAATGATTTGGTCTCAAGTACCACAATCATAGTCATTAAGACTGCCATCGCAGTATTGTAGTCATCATCATGACAACCGCAATCATTGATAAGCTGCCTTGATCGCCATAGTTGAGGCTGAATCTCAGCTTGGACAAAAATTCCTGTAGCTCCAATTTTTGTTCAAACACCACCTAGTACCCATCCCATGAGCTTTATTGTAAAACATAGTATAGTTGAAGCATGAAAATAATAATGATAAATGTTTTTGTCGTCCTTATGTTTTTCAGGTTTACATTATGGAGAACTAAGACCAAATTCAGTTCATGACTCCCAAGTGCCACAATCGGTACTATGATGATCTTTCAAGAATAGAGTTGTTCCCGAAAAGGGGCATATGCTTGGAGAAAGTGCTGAAAAAGCTTCTAGTATTTCATGATAGACTTACAGCCATAGGGTGAAGATGTTTTGCTCCAGATCCTTGCCGGTGAAATGAGAAGTAGGTGCGAGGGTTCTATGTAAATTTTAGCGTAGCATTTTTTGTGGACCCAGTATCAGGATTCAGGGGACAAATGTACATTTTGAAGTGGGGCAAATCAATGACATATATGGGCTCCTGAAAGAAGACGTGGCTTATTTTAAGGCTAAGGGGTTTGAGACAGCTAATTAGATGGTGAAAAAGTTATGCCTAGGTAAGAAAGTCATGTGGGCGGCAACCAAGAGGGGCATCTCGATGAATGACTTCACTGCCTAGGCCCGAATATGGCTGAAAATCATTTGTAGTAGGATCTCTGCTTGTACTCATCTAACTGTAGTTATAGATATTTGCGCCCGAATGGTTACCTGCATCTTGGACAACATTTCTTTGAATGTTGTCCATCTTGTAATCTCTGATATGAAGTTCTTCAGGAATCAAGGGGGTACACATCTTTTATTCCCTTCTATTATTACTGAGTTATGCAAGAGATCCGGGGTTTTGGAATACCCGAATGACCCTTGGGTGCACCCTAGAACCCTCATTTATCTTCTTAAGATCTGGGTGAAGGTGCACCTGGTAAGAGCAAAAAGGGAAAGATCGACTTGGGCAAGTCGACTGTTGAGGAGTTAGATTCATGTAGACCATCCACTATTGGGCTGTTAAAAGATAGTGGTGTTGATATTAGGGTCATTAAGGAGTTTGTGTTAGGATTACCTCATGGGCCAGGAGATCCCTCTGCCAGACGTCACTCTTATGTGTCCCATTCAGATAATGAGAAGTATTAAAAGGACAAGCAGTAACAGGGAGCCACTGTTGCTAGGCTTGATAGGGCATACTCAGCATTGGCAGAGTCTCATAGGGAGTTTCGGGACTCCCAAGAGAAGATGAATAAAAGGGAAAAGAAGAGAGATAAGTTTTTCAGTAAGATACGGAAGAGAGTAAAGGGCCTATGGAAGGTCATGAAACCCCATGATAGGCTTTCTTCTATCAGAGTAGAGAGTGATAATGAGGCTCCTACTGAGTGGTCTGGTACTGATGCTGGTAGAGATGATGCAGAGTTTATTGGGGAGAGAAGCTCTTGATGCAGTTTCAAGGAGTACCCTTTTCTCCTACTTTATTGTTTATATAGTGAATACACTACTATCTTTTCAGTTAGGGTACCTTTCCTTGGATTTGTATTATTCAGATATTTTATGGATGTTTTGATGATGTTTTGATTATATTTTAGATGATTTTTATTTTTTTTTTGGGTTGCATTATTGGGGCACTATGATGGTGCCCATATTTCATGGATTAATTGTTTGGCGTGTTTTTACATTTTTACTTTAACTTTATTATGGTTATGGTGATAGCGGATAAGCTTTTCCCTATGATAAATTGAGTGGCGATATTCTTAAGGGAAAAAGCGTCGTGATTGGGTTTTGAGCCATCGATGCTGGGGAAGTCTAAGGACTCGTTTTTGCATGTCCCCAAATTTGTATTATTTAGATATTTTATAGATTTTTTGATGACATTTTGGATGATTTTTATTTTTTTTCGGGTTGCATTATTTGAGTACTCTAATGGTTCCCACATTTCATGGATCAATCTTTTGGTATGTTTTTACATTTTTACTTTATGTTTATTTTGTTATGGTGATAATACATGAGCTTTTCCCTATGATAGATTGAGTGAAGACGTTCATGACGGAAAAATCATCGTGATTGGGTTTTGAGCTATGGATGTAGGGGAATTTTAAGTACCCGTATCATCAAGGTAACAAATGCAAGAGAAGTTTGGGTACCTGTGGCATTTTGGATTTGGGATCGCATTTTTACCTATGGCAAAGTGTGAGTAGCCATATGGTTGGTTTGCCCGTATGAAAACCAAAATGTTAGGCAAAGACTTGGGTTGGCGACAGAATTAGCAAATTGTGAGTGGTGCAAATACAAAGAAAACATCCCCCTCCATCCAAAAAGTTTTCAAAAATCAAGGGAACGAACGTGAGCATCCTTGTAATAATACTTTTTTTCTTTTTGTAACTCCAAAATTTTGGCTTTTGAAAATTGGTAGATGCACCATTTTTGTCTCTTGCGGGAGGGGCAATCGAGCCTCTTTGGCTAATTTGTATGCTATGTGCAGTGAGCTTATTTGTATAAATTTCATGTATACTTGTACCATCTAGAACTTGGCCCATTAGTCTCTCAAGGCTAACATTTATTGTACTTGGTTGATGAGATGATCCTAGGCCATTTTTCTGACATTGGAAGTCCACTTTAGCCTAAAAAGCCTACCTATGCATAGATGTTATCCCTAGTCACCCACTTTGAGCCTTTGGACCTTTCTTTGGCTAACACACTGCAAGCCATGAGCCTTTCAATTTTTATCCCTCTTTTGAGCCCTGCACTCCTTGAACTTAAAAATGTTACTTAATGCTAAAAGCCTAAGTTGGGGGTAGTGATGATTGGAAGAGGTAACTTTGGGCCATAAAGTTATAAGTGAGTGCCAAAAAGCTTAAGCATTGAGATCAAGAAAATAAAAGAAAGAAAGGATCCAACAAAGAAAAGAAATGCATGAAGTATGTAAAAAAAATAAATGAAAATAAAATAAGTGAACAAAGGAAATAAAAGTAGGCACTTGTGTAAAGAAAGAAAACAAAAGAAATGGCCAATGATCAAAAGTTGGATAGAATATTGTGATGTAGATATTCAAGGAAGGTATAGCCGCTGTTTCTAAATGATATCCTTCCCTACCCCAAACCTACGTTACAAGCTCAAAAATCCCTTTGAGATTTCCAACCAAGTGTACTCATTATAATACGATTGAAAATAGGTAAAAGCCTATGGCATGGTACTTGTTAGCATTGAGACTCCTTGGGAGAGAGAGAGTTTTGCACTTAAATTCCCTGTTGCATACTTAATAACTTGGTGTGTGGAATTTTCCTTTTTGTGAGGATGCATGTAAGCAAGTTGAGGTTGGTGATTTTGCCATCTCTCAAAAAATGAGGCAAAAAAGAGTGTTGTAGAGTTGAGTTCAAAGGTGAGTCACCTCTAAAGTTATAGTGATTATTGCATGGTTTCTCTTTGAAGTATTTTGCATCCTTGAAAATTGCATTTTATGTTGAGGGGTGTCGTGAAAATAGATTGCCCATGTTTGAAGCTCTATTTGCGGGAGTAATCAAGTTGAAGTCATTGTGATTATTGTGTCATATTATTTGGGCATAAATGTGCATTATCTAATGGTAAGAGATAGTGTTGTTTGAGGACAAATAAATATTTAAGTTGGGGTGTTGATGAGTGGTGAATTTACCACTTATTTGCATTCAACATTCGTGCACACTACTACGATTTGAATATATAAATGAGTCAACTTTGTGATTTAATGCACTCATTTTAACATTTTGTAGGTGTACAGGTTGTGAAATAAAAAGATGTAGATTTGAGCTGAAAAGGAACCAAAAGGAGAAGACAAGTGCACAACTGAAAGACCCTGTGCAGACAAGGCTCATTTACCGCGATCGCGGTCCTCAATCTGTGATCGCGGCCAGTCAAGATTAGTAAGACTCTATGATCGTGCTGATCTGGAAGTGATTGCAAAACCATAATCATGGTCAAGAAAACACAATTGCAGTATAGCTGGATTATGCCAGGGGAAATTCTGGAATTTACTGTGTACGACCCCAAAATTCTAAAAAGGGTCAAAACCCTTGCACATAGAGATCATTCACCATTGAACCTAATCCCCAATTTTTTGGACCTCTAATTTAAAGGGAACATTGTTGTACTAGTTTTGGGGTAAAGAATACATTAGAGTAACTTCAAAGTGAAGGATTAGAAAACTCCATTGAAGATTTGTTGAAACTTAAAGTTTGTATTTGCTTCTTCTTTATCTTTCATGAATCAATTTGATAGAGGTTTTGGTATATTTTTGTTTATTATTCCTATGAGTTGCTAATTTTACCTCTTGGGGATATGTTTGAATAGGGTGCAAGAGTGGGTGGGTTGTGATTGTTAGCTTTAACATTTAGTTGATATTGTTGGGTTTCACAAATGTTTGATTCTACGATGGAATTTGTTGGTGAAAGTCTCAGATTCTCTAAATCCCACATCATCCTTTAAAGAGGGATGTGGGTAATCTAGATCCTACATTATCCTTGAAAGAGGGAAGTAGGTGACATGAGCATTTGTGAACAATAATATATATTAGTGATTTCCCTATTTTATTCTCTTAGAAATAAGGATTGATTGTGGGATTGCTATATCTTGGGCATCATCCTAGAAATAGGAATGCCCAATTGAGGCTTTGTGATGATTGGTTGACCACACCGACTAGGTATTCAAAAGATTCCATGGGTGATAGTTTGATACTTTGTTGAAAGGCTAGTATCAAATACTCTAACCAAACCTACCCATACTTACTTTAACTAAAATTTGATGGCACTTGTCATGTACCCACACACTAGTTGCCCCAATAAGGCATAGCCCTAAGATCCATTCCTTTTTGATTACACTTTAATTATTCATAGCCTCTAATTTGTACTTTAGAGGCCCAAGTAGTAGTTACATCTTTGAAAATGTTTAAAATCTCTTAATTATTTGTATCTTGCATTTAAATCTATCAATCGACTTACATTTTGAACTGACTCGATCGCCACTCATATTTTTCCTCGTGGATTTGACTTGACTCAAAGTTGTGTAATTTTATGGACAATGATTGCCTTGCACTTAAATGGATGCGTGAGTTAAATGTTATCAGGGATCTTAACCTAGATTATTATCTTTAGCCTTATTTTAGAATGTCTTTTATAGTGGTAGGATTAGGTTAGAAATACTTTTATACCTATTATTGTTTTAGAATTGGGTTAGCATCCTTAGTATAGGTTAGGAGTAGATAAAGATTGAGAAAAAAATACCACATTAATGGTTAATGAGATGTGTGGTCTCTCTATAAGGCTTGGGAAATCCTCCTCCTCATGAGCTAGCTTTTGGGGTGTGAGTTAGGCCCAAGACCAATTTTAACATGGTATCAGAGCAGGGCCTATTCTCACCCAATGTTGGGCCTCCAATTTAGATTTTGGGAGCTTGTCCACGCCCAGTTAACTAGGTTTGGACGTGAGGTGGGGTATTAAAGATTGAAAATAAAGTCCCATATTTGTGGTTAATGAGATGTGTGATCTCTTTATAAGGCTTGGGCAATCCTCCTCCTCATGAGCTATCGTTTGGGGTGTGAGTTAGGCCCAAGACCAATTTTGACATGTTATCAGAGCAGGGCCAATTCTCACCTATTGTTGGGCCCCTAATTTAGATTTGGGGAGATTGTCCACGCCCAATTATTTAGGCCTGAGAGTGAGGTATGGTGTTAAAGATTGAGAAGAAAGTCCTACATTGGTGGTTAATGAGATGGGTGGTTTCTTTATAAGGTTTGGGCAATACTCCTCCTCATGAGCTAACTTTTGGGGTGTGAGTTAGGCCCAAGACCAATTTTAACAGGAGTAATATCTCGTGATAACACTACCATTTCTCGGTCGATTCTTATTAGTATAATTGTTACTCACATTTATTCTTATTATCCCTATTTTTATATACTATACTAAATGTTGGTGGGCCCAAGGTCATTGATATATCTCAGTTGTATTTCAGGTTAGTGTTATCTTGCTAAAAAAGTCATTGATACCTGATTTTGTTCTTGATGTTTGTATACTGGGGATAGTATCCATACATTCATACATGCAAATGCATGAATTATGGTAAAATTCAAGGGGAAAATATTGATATTAGCTTTTAAAAGGAAAGGGAAATCGTACCATCTTTACTATATAATTATAAAAACTTTAAAGGAATTGTAACACTTTTATCACTGATTTTCTCTACTTTTCTTTAAAAGATTTTGTTCTAATTTCCATTCAAAACCTAAATTTGAAAAAAAAATTCCATCTTTAACATTTAGGCTGATGAGGATTCTGATGCAATTTCACTTGAGTTATTTACTTATTTGCTATAGCAGATGAGAATTTTAGCCCATCTCTAGCTTATTTTATTACTTATTATAGATTTTCAATTGGAGACCTGGTTCGGGATTTGACAGTTGTCATGACCCAACCCTAGGCCTAGTCACGACAGGTATCTCAAGCCTACTGATGGTCAAAGACCACCCCCTTTGTCCAGTCACCTGACCACAATAAATATAATAGTGGAAGCAACCCAAACCTAATGTGAAAGATAGATAGATAACTCAGTAGGAACTAAGTGTCAATGTACAGTAAACGCCCACATCCACAAAAGCCTTTAACAAAACAAACATCAACCTAGGTTGGGACAAGCCCCCGATTATAGCCAAAAGGAATCCAAAAGTGATAGTCTAAGATAACATAATGAAACCAAAAAGTAATAGCTCTTCTGAAAGAAGAAGGTTCACCACTTCAAGCTGACCAACGGATTAACCAGAACTATCTAACTCTACACAAAATAACCAAAGAACCCCTAGGACCCTACATAATGAAATAATGCAGCGTCTGGGAAGGTTAGTGTGATAAGCACTACAACTTAGGGAAGGGATAAAATAATTCCATAATTAAATCAGTCCAAAACTATTCAAAACCATTTAAACACATTCATATATACATATATATAAGATTCTAAGCTAGGGAATAAGGCTTAAGCATGAATTTAAAAATCATTAACCTAGACTGTGTAGCTCTAACCATCTTAAGGGAACCTACATGCTATATGGGTTCGGCTCTCCCTGCTGAAAGAGATCCTGCGTATGTTAGCCGCACGAACCAGGAAAATTCAAGGAAGAGCCAGTGAATTCATGACCTAGCCATTACAAATATACAAATATAAATTATGAACTATGTGCACGGTTATAAAAACCCTCACTCTGGCAAACGTGGTTTACAGTATCGGTTCCCCACCCCTCCGGGACCTCCACCTGGCACGTAGAGCTACACAACCCCCTTTAAGCCCAAATTAAAACCATTTACACATGCCCATCCATTTAGAAAAGAGTCTTTTAGTTGGGCATTTACTCCTGGTAGCGCCATACCAAATAAAGATAAGCTTGCAAGCCAATTCCATTATGCCATTCCAAAACCAATAAGCCAAAGTGACTCCAAAGTTTTTAAAACCTATCGATGTCCATCAAAACCTTCCAAAACCAATTTATGTTATATTAACCTTATATGTAATGTGAGGTTTCAAAAGTGAGTTAAACCATATAAATTTCCATGTTCAAAGCCAATTTCATAAGTTAGGTTGAGGGTAAAGCCAATTCCAAACCATTAAACCACAAATTTTGGGGAAACCCATGTTCCCTATTTCAATTCCCATACCCATGCACATATTGAGTTCAAAACCATGAGAATAACCATGAATGAACAATTAAAAATGATGGAAACCAATTTACACCATAACCATTCCAAATCCCTTAACCCATATTAAAAACCAACAATTAAATCCACATGGAAAATAATTAAACCCATGCTAGTATAAAAATAAATTTAGGGAAGTGATACATGCCTGAAAGACTAAGAATTTTGTAAGATAAACCACTAATTGAAGAATCAATAATCAATACCTTAAAACCCTAGTTTGTTCTTGAATTAGAAGCTTGAGAGGACCGAGTAGTTTATGACCTGATGATTTTATGTTAAAAGGGTCAAAAAAGGGGATTTAAGTTATGGGAAATAGTGGGATAAGAGGAAAAGACCATAATGCCTTTAATGAAAATCGGCAGGAAAAATAGCGGCTAGTTACTACGGCTCAGGTAACAACTCATGGTGACTGATTACGAGTCGTCACCTTGACTCATATCTTGGTCAGAACACTCTAGGTACCATATTGTTATGGTCGCGAGTTCCTCACCACAACTTGTGACCCTACCCTACAACTCATGAGGTCTTAGTCGTGATCAAGATAGAAACATCAGGCTACCTTACTATTATGACTACGATTGACACACTACGACTCGTGAAGAGAGTTTATTACTCGTCACCTAAGCCATACTTCGAACAGTGAACACAATCACCCAAAAAATTTAGAGTAAAAAACCTAGGGTATTACATTAACCCCCTCTACCCCCACGAATTATTTTCCCCCAAATGAGGAGTCAATAGATCTTTTAGCACGATAAAAATAATGAATGCACCCATTCCCAAAAGACAAATTTGAAAGGCCACAAGAAAGAGAATGAAAATCATACTTTAAGCATTTTTATCCAACGTGGGGAATATGAATGGACATTTTGACTTTATATCCTCTTCAGCTTCCCTACATAGCTTTTTCCACATTTTGATTTCTCCATAGGATTTTTACTGAAGCTACATCCTTAGTCCTCAACCTACGAACTTGCCTATCCAAGATATTGATCGGGACTTCCTCATAAGACAAGGAATCTAAAATACCTGGCATTCTCCATAGGGACAATCAAAGAAGAATCACCCACAAACTTCTTCAACATCAATACATGGAAGACCGGATGAATGGAACCCAAACTTGAAGGCAAATTCGACTCATAAGCAATATTCCCAACTCTCTTCAAAATATGATATGGAACATCATAACGGGGACTGAGCTTCCCTTTCTTTTTAAACCGCATTACTCTTTTTATTGGAAAAACTTTCAAAAACACCCAATCACCTATTTCAAACTCCAACTTTTTTGTTCTCACATATGTATAAAACTTTTGGAGATTCATAGCAGTGTTAAGTCTTTCTCTAATTACCTTCACCTTTTCCATGGCTTGGTGAACCAAATCAATACCAAACAACCTAATCTAACCAACCTTGAACCACCCAATAGGAAACCTATACCTCCTACCATATAAATCCTCAAAAGAAGCCATCTAAATACTCAAATAGTAACTATTTCTTATGCAAACTCAATAAGAGGCAAGTGACGAACCCAACTACCTCTAAAATAAATCACACAAACCCTTTGCATATTCTCTAAAGTTTGAATTGCCATTCTTCTTGACCATCTATTTGAGGATAGAAAGTGGTTATAAGGTTCACTTGGTACCCAAAGCTTTCTGAAATATACACCAAAAATGAGAAGAGAATTGCATACCTCGGTCTGAAATGATGGAAATCGATGCTCCATGCAGCTTGACAATCTTTTGAATAAATAGCTTAGCATAATCCTCTCCAGGTTAGTTAGTACTCATAAGCAAGAAGTGAGAAGACTTAGACATCTTATCCGTAGTTACCCAAATTGAATCATACTAATTATGAGACAGTAAAAGATGTATAATGAAATGCATATTGATCATCTTCCTCTTCCATACAAGCAACTCTATCTCTTGAAACTTCCCACTTAGCCTTAAATGTTCAACCTTTCTCTGCTGACAGACCATACACTTTACCACAATATTTACCACATCTTTCTTTATTTGCTCGACCAATAGATTTTCTTCAAGTCAAGGTACATCATTGTCGAACCTAGATGAACTGTATATCTAGACTCATGAGCCTCAATCAAAGTCTTTTCTCATATACCATTAATATCAGGAACACACAACCTTACTTGGTGATACAAGCATAAAGAGCACAAGGATTATAAGGTCTTATCAAAGCTTTACTCTTTGGATTGTCAAAGGGTCAAGCCTCGAATTTGAAAATGCTTGAAGACATTTTAGAAACATTACAACGCCTTGTTCAAGTTGAAGATTGGAGAAACAGTTCTTAAACTCCAAGGTCGCCTATACTTGGGATTATTAAGGGCAATATTGTCTTTTGATGGCTTTCTTTAACACTCCAAAGGAGCACCCTTCATTAAGTGTATTTTAGTCATTGTTATGTAATAGTATAAATAAACCTATTAGCTTCTATTTTCCTGAGACTTTGATGAATTAAAATTGAGTATTACTCTTATTTTGTAGCTTTAGTCTTGTAGCTGTAGCTCTTAGAACCGAAACTTGGTCTATGAACATTTAAAAGTTAGGGTTTTCACTTGTCTTGGATGATTTGGAAAGAAAGGTGTGCTTGAGGAAGTGTGAGTCCTTTGGGTCACCTTAGAGGAAGGTTTGAACTTTCATTTGTGACGTGTGTTTGAAGATTTGATACATCTTCTAGTGCTAATCATATAGTGGAAGTAAGGGTCTTTCTATCTATCCTTTAATTTCAAGCATTCTTCTTCTTCATCTCCATTCTATGTGTTGTTTTCTCATTGTTTGGTTGCTGGAATTTGTATCTTAGTAGCCAATTTTCGTGTGTTTCATAGCCTTTAGGCTACCACTTGGTACCTCAGGATACCATCTCCCCAAATCTTGAATGCCATGATCTTTTGCTGACTCACGTCATCCTTAATCTGCATCAGAATGGGATCTAAAGCCTGCTTCTCCTCTATTTCAGCACCAAGAGATGACTTAACCTCCTCTTGAACAATTTCTCCCCCTCCTCAGAGTCCAAAAGATGATTCCTAAGTTAGCCAACCAGTGAATATCCTTCACCAATCCTCGCTTTACTCATCCACATGAGACAATCTTCCTATGGACAACCTGCTAAAAACATCAACAACAACATTAGCTTTATTTGGATTGTAGTGAAGACACATGTCATACTCTTTGAGCTTCAAGCCACCGTGTCTGCCTGAGATTTAACTCCTTCTGAGTAAACACATAATGCACCCTTTTATGGTCTGGATAAATGTCTATATGAACTCCATAAATTGATGGCACCAAATTTTCAAAGAAAAAAACCACAGCTTCCTATGGTAAATCGTGAGTCAGATAATTCTTTTTTGTGAGGAGGGATATGAAAAATTTGAGGTGGTATTTTTCATCATATCTCAAAAAATGAGTCAAAAAGGAGTATAATGTGGTTAAGGTAAAAAGATAAGTTATTTCTAGAGTATTAGTAATTGTTGCGTGGTTGTTCTTTAGCGTCTTATGCATCTTTGGAAATTGCATTTCATGTTGAAGGGTGTCTTTAAATTTACTTGCCCATGAGTGAAGATCTATGTGTTGTAGAAATCAAGTTGATGTCATTGGGATCACTGAGCAATAAATTTTGGACACACAATTTCATTGTCTTATGTGAAATGAAGTGGTGTTTCTTGACGACAAGCAAAGATTTAAGTTGCGGATGTTGATGAGTGGTGAATTTGTCACTCATCGATATCCGAATTAGCACACACTACTACACTCTAAAAATATGAATGAGACTATTTTGTGATTTAAATGCACTAATCCCCATGTTTTGTAGGTATAAAAATTACTAAGATGAAAAGAAGCAAAGCAAGCTACAAAAGGTGCAAAAAGGGAAGATAAGTGCAAAAGCTGAAAAATTGTGCAAGCTGGGCCTTAGGTATTTTGATTGCGGGGTGTCCACCACTATTGTGGTAAGTCAAGAAAATTAGAAGGCTGAGTTCATGTGAAGAATTCAGTGATCGTGGATCCATGATCTCGGTATAGCAGGATTTCCAGCTAGGGGAAAAATAATCATTCCACACTACTGATCCAAAATCTCACAAAAAGAGCTAAATACCCTCATTATATAACCATCATTCTACAACCCTAACTCCCATACATAGTTTAAGGTTTTTGCATTTTCTTGGATCTTGGAGTAAAACTTGTACTAATCTTTTTCTAAGAGGACATTAGAGTGACTTCCAAGTGGAGAATTGGCAAATCCCATTGAGGACTCATTCAAACATAAAGTGTAGTTTGCATTCTCTTTACTTTTAATGAATCAATTCAATGGAGATTTTGGTTTATTCTTGTTTATTATCATCATGAGTATCTAGTTCTCTCTCTTGGAATTATGTTAGAATAAGGTGTAAATTGTGGGGGTTGTGATTCATATGTGATTATGCTTGTTTATTGGTGATGGGTTCTTCTATTGCTTAACTAAATTTGTTGGGATTTATGGTTAGAAGCCCCAAATATCCAAATGGGTTTGATTAATGAAAATCCCAAGCTCTTGAAAGCCTAAACAATTCTTGAAAGAGGGTTTTGGGTGAACTTTAGGAACCCATATCATCCTTGAAAGAGGGATGTGGGAACCAAGGCAATATTAGACAATTATAGGCATAGTTTGCTAATTTTCACTATCTTAAAAATAAGGGTGATTATGAGGTTGACTATACCATGGGTATCATCCTCGAAATAGAGATACCCAATTGAGGTGTTGAGTGGTTTTAATTGTCTCACTCGTTAGGTACTCGAAAGGGCCAATGGGTAACATATTTGAGGCCTTGTTTAAGAACTACCCTCAAGGACTTTAATCGTAGCCTACCATATCATCAATGCATATAATTTTCACCAATTCATCACATACCCATGCATCAAGTACCCCTAGGATAGCGTAATCCCAAGATCCGTGACTAATTAACTACACTCTAATTATTCTTAGTCTTGAATTAGTACATTAGAAGCCCATGAATTACTTTAACATTAGAAAACATTGAAAAAACCCCCAAACCATCTTGTGCCATAGGTTTGAACTTAGCAAGCAACTTTTATTTCAAACTTACTCAATCGCCACTCATATTTTTCCTAGTGGATTCGACTCCCACTCTTAGTTGGGTAAATATATTGACAATGACCGCCTTGCACTTAAATTGACGTGTAAGTTGAGCATTATCACCCCTCATGATGAGCTTCACAACCATATTCCTTCATCCGGCGATTCTGTTATAGGATTAATTCTGGATATAGATCAAATGGGATCAAGGGATTGCCTTAACTCCTAAAATTGGACATTCATCGGCGTATGCCCAAGAAGAATAGAAAAGTAAAACCTAACAACCTTAACAACTTCAATCAATCAATCTGCAAGGTATTCCCCAACAACCACACCAAAATTTGATGTCGCCCAAACTATACCCTCTAAGAAGATACAATGCGATCTCTTTAAAATTATAGTACCCAACTAGGCTGGGGTAAAACCCATAAGAAATAGGTCAAAAATATCTCTTGAACTTGTTGATATAGTCTGCTAATGCAGGAAAGTAAACAGGTAGAATTTGTAGTAAACTGTAAAGAGTAGAAAGTCTTGATTCCTTTCAGTTCAAATAAATCTGAGATGAACACAAGGACCGTGTTTCTCTTGACATTCTAACTTTGTAGGTTGATTGTGCTAAATCTAACTATATCAAAGATACACATGAAGAACCTGACAAGATAGGTATCACCAACTGTCCTGTGAATACCTTGGTAAATTTCACTCTTCACCCTATTAGTCTTAGAGTGTTGCCTTTCAAACCCTTGTTCTTGATCCCAGTTTTACTATTTCCTTTGTGAGTGTCAACTTAATTAGACGAGGTTTGGTAGCCTTGAATCACTGTTGTAATCTTCTTTCCAAATCTTGACCTCTCTTATAAAGATGATCACAAATACAGACAAACCCTTGACTTCTGCAGCAGTTAAGAAAACAAACACTCCGAAGAAGATCTTTATTCATGCATAAACAATGATCTAAAGAACCTTAAACTTCCCTTTCTTCATTATTCCACCAGGGTTTCCACAACCCTTGATTAAGGATTTAGTCGCGTATACTTGTAGGAAATTCCATGGAATTCATAAAATAAAGCATACAAATAATCTCACAGAAATGGAAGAATAGAATCCAAAGTCTCAAATTAATAATCAACCAAAAAACCAAGATCAATGATATTCCAAGATCAAATGTCAATATTAGAATCAAATATGTGTTTTTGAATATAATGAGCACGTGAACTAACTAAAAAACACCAAAAGAGTATTTATAGATTACATGAAAACCATATGAATCCAAACAAAAATGTATAGGGAAAACTAATTTAGTGGCCAATTACGGGTCGTAAGTGTTACCTACATCACGTAGGTGGCCATCTTAGATGATAGATTTATTTAATACTGCTGTAATTCTACCTGTTAAGGAACCTACGAGGCATAAGTGGTACTTAAGCCTCGTAGGTGATATCCTCATATGTATCAAAAAATTCTCAATTTTTGCAGTTTCTCTAAATTTCATTGATCCGCAACTTACACTCGTACTTATGGCGTCATTATGTATAATTTGGAGTAAATATGGGTAACTCTCTTTTTGTGAGGACACAGGATTGATGATAGATAGGTGAAGTAGTGGATCTCTTGTATATTATTCAAAATCTTCATATGCCAATTAGAGGAGGCGATATTAAGCAATATCTATGCTAATATAGTTTCTTTATATTTTGTAAGTTTTATATAATAGATAATATATTCAATGAGATATTGTATATTTCTTAGAATATTTTTAAGAGAGATTTTAGGAGTAGGAGATCAAAATTCATGTCTATGTATTCTTCTTTCTAGTAATGAGAAGAAACAATTTCTTCAAAGTTAATCCTTTCTTTATTAAGTTTGTTTATTAGTATTGGGACAAATCATGAATTTTTAATTGTGGGATGACATATCATTCGATACTTATTAAGGGTGAAGTATGATGTAGATTGTGTTTCTTTTTAGTTGGTTTCTTAGATGAAAAACATGTAGTAGTTTTTGTTAATTTTTTAGACTTTTAGTTCCTTAGTAAAGCATACTTTACCCACCGCTTAGTTTTTTATTTGGATCTTTTCCCGACGGGAGACTTAAACAAGTGTCATTTTATTTTTAGGAGTAGTTTTTTTCTGGTGAAAGGACTTTTGTCAATGATGGATGGTTGACAACCGTCTTAAAAGAAGAGTTATTCATTAGAAGTAGAGACTCTTTAGGACTAACTAAATGCCGGATGCTCTAGTTTCACCCTATCTTTCTTGGCACTCACAAAACTGGACCACACATGGACTCATGCTTTCCTTAATGTATCCCTTGTTGGGGAGTTCTTTCATTTGCCTCTTCAGTTCTTTAGTGTCCTCTAGATTTCTTCAATAGGCCAGTTTCTTTGGCAATTAAGAGCCCAACATAAAGTCTATTTTGTCTTCAGTTCTCCAAAGTTCGGTAACCCTTTTTACAGAACCTTTGGGAACACATCAACCACAATCCTTGGACCATCGAAAAGGAACCTTCTTTCGAGTCAATCTATTCATCTGTGCTACAGTAGTAGCAAAACTCTCAATGAACCATCTATAATAATCAGCCAAACCAATGAAGAAACGAACCTCAGTTGGTGATGTAGGTATGGCCCAATTGTTTATAGCCTCAATCTTCGTTGGGTCTACCATAATCCCATCCTTAGATACCACATTCCCACGGAATGTAACTGAATCAAGCCAAAACTAAGACTTAGAGAACTTGGTAAAGAGCATATGGTCTCTCAAAATCTGGAGCATAATCCTTAAATGCTGCATATACTTTTCCCTACTCTTGAAATACATAAGGATGTCATCAATGAACACAATCAGAAAGGAACCTAAATAAGGCCTGAACACGCAGTTCATTAAAATCCATAAATGTAGTTGGAGCATTTGTCAATTAAAAATACATTACTGGAAACTCATAATTACCATAATGGGTCCTAAAGAATGTCTTCAATATATCATCTGCTCAAATCCTCAACAGATGATGGACGGACCTCAAATAAGCCTTAGAGAACACCACTGCTCCCTAAAGATAGTCAAACAAGTCATTAAAGTGTGGTATATAATAACAGTTCTTGACGGTCACCTTATTAATATGTCTATAATAAATACACATATTCATGGAGCCATCTTTCTTCTTTACAAACAACACAGGATCTCCCAAAGGAAAAACACTCAGTCTAATGAAACCCTTACTAAGAAGATCCTAAAACTAAGATTTCAGCCCCTTAAGCTTGGTAGGAGCTATACGGTAAGGTACCATAGAAATAGGTCAAGTGTCAGGTTTAAGATCAATAATAAACCCAATATTACGCTTAGGAGGAAGACTAGGTAAATATGTAGGGAGATCATCATGAAACTCACAAATAATAGAAATAGTCAAATGACGGACTCTCCGCACTAACATCACGAATATAAAAGAGATAAGACTCATAACCCCTCAAAATAATCCTCTTAGCATGAATATAAGGAATAATCCCTATTGTCTCATGGCTAACATCTCCCTACCACATGATCGAGGGTATGCCGAGCATGGTAATGAAATATCTTGGCAAGATAATCTAGGATCTCATGATCGTGGGATAGCTAGTCTATGCCCAAAATCACATAAAAATCCACCATGTTTAGTATAATAAGATCAGTATGGGTATCAAACTGTTAAATAGTTACAACATATGATCTGAAAACTTCATCCACTACTAAATAATAACCCATGAGAGTGGATACACATAATAGCATAGATAATGAATTAAACATAACTCTAACTACGGGGCATAATATGAAGACTCATAAGAATAAGTGTGCAGATGAAATAAAGAAAAATATTAGTAACAAAATACCAAGATCATACCTATGATAACAATATCTAAAGAATCAGCCATGGGACTAGCACGTACTGTATATAATTGACCATGCTTGCCGCCTAGCTGGGCTCCTAACAGATATCCTATCCTACCTTCTTGAGAACCTCCATGAGCACCCTAGGGACCACCCCAATAACTATGCATACAAACTTTAGCTAAGGGATAAACTGCCCTAATAGGTGGAACACTCAGTACTGAAGGAGTAGTCATTCTACAACTGGGAACTCTCTCAAGAAATGACCAAAGGCTTAACAACTATAACATGTCCTAGGGGCGGTACTAAAACCAAGAGATCCAACTGACCTAGAATAAGCATCAGGACTAGAATATCCCAAAGATGAACCCCTCAAAGATAGGCCATGACCCTGGCTAGGCTAATTACTGAAGCTAGTATGGCCACCATCGGTAATCTAAATTAAGGCTTGAAAGGGTCTACTAGATTGGCCTTAATACTGATACAAACGATGCAAAGTATACCTACACTGAGAATATTACCTCTAAACTTAAGCTACTATGGCTCCCACTAAACCTACTCTAATATCACGGCCTTTTGTTGCTGTCCCTTGGGCCTCACGACGCATCTCCTCCATAAGCTATGCATGATCAGAAACCTCAACAAAATACTTACTCACAACAACCAAACTTTGAGTAGACATACAAAGATAAAGTCTTAATCCTCAGATAAAACACTGAATCTCTCACACTCAGTTATCAAAATAGAAGTAGTGTGCTTAGTCAACTCATGAAATTGAGCCTCATACACCATAACAGATGTGGGTCCTTTCTCCAACCTTAAGAATTAATCCCTCAAATGATCCTTGAGACTATAGGGTATATACTTCTCTAAGAAGATATTAGAGAACTAGGTCCATGTTAAATGAGGAGCTCCAGTAAGCCTAGAATCAAGATGAGCTCTCCACCAATGTTAAGCTACCAAGTCCAATTTAAAGTAGTGTAATATACACCACGAGTCTAAACTATGCCCAAATTATGAAGACTATGCTCACAAGCAATCAAGAACTCAAACATATCCTCGCCAGATGCACCAAAAAACCTAGGCATTGCCAATCTTAAGAATCTAACCATTTTTTACTCTTCGACATATGTTGTAGGATGGGTAACTACTGTCTAAGAAACTACCAAAATAGGAGAGACCTCAACTCTGGGAGCCACAACTACAGGTTGCACCCTTGCCTCAGTACCACTCTGGTCAATAGATTGAGCACTATCAAACGGTGCACCACTAATTAATCTCAAAAGATATGCTAAATCATCATTGAGAACTAAAGAAGAAATAAGTCCCATTACGACCTAGGATGGTCCATGGCCTATCGGTAGATAGGGTAAAAGAAGAAATAGAGTCTGGCAAAGGCCCCCTATCATGTCCCCTAGCTAGGAACACATCTTGAGGCTATAGATAACTATTAGATCATCCAAGAATAGTGATAAGAACCCTAAGCTCGGTCTTGAGACCATTATCTCGTATAATAATAACACACATCCCAGCCATTTGCAAGAAAATGAATCCAAAGAAATGCTTTAGAAACCAACTCAGAATCTTATCATAAAATGAGTGAAAGAAGAAAGAACTTATAATAATGTCATATCCTCCCAATGATAAAAAATAAATGTCATCATTCTGATCTGCGAGACTATACTAGACACATGTTTTTGTACTAGTAATACCGGTAAAACATGGCTTTAATACTAATTTGTCATGAACCAATTTATGAGACATGATGTCGCCTAATCTACCCCACCAGTAGGTAAGCCGAACCATAGCTTGGAGCTAGATGCAATGGGTTAACTTGGTGGAAAATAGCCTTAAAGCTAAAAATTAACAATTTAAAAACTTAAATACTATAATGACCTGCTAGGTCATTTCCTTGATTTGTGAGAATATAAAACATTTATAGCATTCCCATAATGGATACAGGTCATTTAAGACTTTCCAAAACTATCGATTCAGTGATAAGATTGTTCGTTTGGATTTTAGGCTTATTTCCCTATTTTAGAGCTTTCGTTGTTTAGGATTTGGTCTCGGACCAAAACTCCTAGTGGATAACCTTGGATAAAAATTCTAATAGAACCATCACCTGTAGAATGTTAAGTTTAGACTAGGTAGACCTTTGGTTTGGGTCCTGAGGCACCCAGGCTCATTTTGACCTATTTATCAGAAAGTTATGAAAATGAAATATGGGTGTGGGACCTATATTTGGTTGAAACAACCTCGAATGAAAAATTTGATTGTGTTATTTAGTCCAAAATGCCAAATTTATTGTAGTTTCATAGTTTGTTTACGTATACAGGATTCCAAATAAATCTTGAGGGCTTGAAAGAAACTTGGAAAAACTTTAAGTTTCAACTATCAACTGATATGGCTGCGATCGCCAACCAAGGGATACAATCGTGGTAACCTTGGAAGGGAGATAGTTTAATCTCCATACGTTTGTCATAATAGCAACCTTTTTGGTAGGGTAGACGTAGTGCGATTGCAAACTTCGATGTCACTATAACGACTCTCGAGTACCTGGAATGGGTATAAATTGATCCCTTTTCCATGATTTTAGGCATTATTCATCTTTTCCCTTAAGATCTAAACCCTAAAATAGAATGAGAGCTTTCAATTAAAGCTTATAGATGAACTGGGATGCTTGGTTAACGATTATTTCATGGTTTCCCTTCACATTAATGGTAAGATTCCTGTAATTTCTTGATAAAATCTTAGAAATTAGGGCTTTCAACTATTAAAACTTTAAGGGCTGATTTGAGACCCGATTTGTGCTTTTTTCGTGCTCAACTTTTGAGCACAACTTTCTTATCATTTGAGGGACCTCCTAACAGTATCAATTTTTTATTCCATTACTGTGCCTCTAAAGCCCATGTTTGACCAAAAATTTGACCTTATCCTTTGTATGGCATGTGGGTCTCATTTGACTCCTAATGACGCATAAATTATGATTTTGGTAGCATATCGACATTTTGAGAATGTTGAGTTAAGATAAATATTTGTGGATGATTCAAGAATTTGTGATTTGGCTTTGAGGTAGGCTTCTGCCTACTTTTCATCATGAGATGATGTGTTTTATATGTTACATATGAATGTGGATGATAATATTAATCATGGGGTAGAACACCGTGACTTAGTCTTAACTATTTAGGTTTGGGGATTTGATGAGGTAGACCCATAAGGTGAAATACATGATATATTTCTAGGATCCTATTGTATTCTTCATAGATTAAGCTAATTCGTAGAATAGTTATGATATGATGCTAGATTTGGGATATGCTGTATGTTCTGGAAGCGTGGTTAGCATGATTACCTTTATTTGGACTATTTAGACCTATGAAATTATAATTTAGGTGGAGTTGACTTATTTGCTCATGTTCTAGGTGGAATTCTAATCTTAGGATTGATTATTGCTTATGTACTATGTAGAAATCAATTTAGATACCTTAGCCTAATCTGGGGTAGAAATTGCCTAAATATGGATTTTTAGGATTAGAAGTTGGTTCTTTAACCCCACCATAGGCCAAGACATGTGTTAGCCTTTTTCTACCTATATATGCATGTTTGAAATAGTTAAAACTATTAAGCCTTTAGTATAAGGTCACTTCGTGACTTAGTAAATGATGATAATTTTCCTATATTATGATTTATGTCCTATAGATATTAGATACCTTATAGATGTGATATGCGTTATAGTTATGATTTGTCTCCTATATTTGTGATGAATTATTAATATAATATGCCTCATCAATGTGAGATTCCTTATATAGACGACTAATGGCTTATAGTTATGATATGCGTCATAGACATGCTATGGCTTATAAATATGATATGGCTTATGAATATGATTATCAAGATGGGTTTCAGATATGTTAGTGGGCCTATGGTCGTGATTATGATGTTTTAATTATTTTGGATACATTTTTGGTCCCAAGGCCATATTATGATATCAGTTAGACATCCAGGAAGTGTTTATCCTTGTAAAGGACGTGGTTGAAGTTTATGGATATATTGATGATTAAAGCTTTATTATTTGAATACTGGTGATGGCATGCATGCACTCAATATATTCATGAGCATTAAATCGATAAATGATATGATTCTAACTAAAATATAATTTTAATACTATTTTCCTAAATAGGGTTTGAAGCCCACTCTTCAACTTAAAAATAAATTTTTCATAACAATAATTGTCGTCTTAATGTGTAACCAATGTGTAAAGAGAAGAAAAATAATGTTTTAAAGATTTAACAGAGATAGATTCTGGTCTATGATTTGATACCACTAATTACTCCGATCGTGAGAGATTCCAACCCTTTTTACACTTTCATAATGATTTAGTCCTAGTTTTACCCAGGCAATGTATTTATTGATTTGCACTTTTTTTTTCAACGATAAGTTCTTCATCAACTAAATGTCTATATACCCATCTCGCTGGTATGGGATGGTGGAGGATAATGATATTGATGAAATGAATTCTAAGTAAAACCCAATGATAGATTATTGTATTAATGTTATCTATAGGTATTGATGATATACTTATAGACCCATCAAGGCTGGAGGATAATTATAGTGATATGCTTATATACTCGACAAGGCCAGAGTATACTTATGATGAAATACTTATATACCCGATTAGGTCGGAGCATGATTATGATGATTTTGATGGTTATGATAGTGATGGTTATCATGATTAAGGTTATGATATTGATTATACCTACCTATTTGAGTCTGAATATACATTATGATATTCAGATTGATTATGATCTTGTGGTTTCTATTGCATTCATCTTTACATGAGCATTTCCTATCACCAATATGTGCCTATATCTATTAGTATTATGGAGGGTTGCATAGGTATGGTGATGAGTATGAATTTTGGTGTGGTGTATGTTGATTGAACCTTCAAAGCCTGGGGCGGTGGGGGTTTGTGTAACACCCTGAGTTTGTACCCCGAATGCTACACGGTGCTTATGACCCTGAAGGATAACAAGCTAACCAATTACTGATATCTGCTGTGAGCACTGAAGCATGATACTATAATAAATATGGAATAATAGGCATAAATGCCATAAGGTTCAAAATCTATAACTACTAATAAAGTGTATCAACTAAAATAACAATATGTAAAACTGACTACTATCTGAACTCTAGTCTGAAAATCCTCTAACTGAACTGACTGAAAGAAGAGTTGATGGGACAATCCCCCAACTAACTCCATCTACTGGAATACTGCATCTAATGAGAAACTGAAATAATAAAATATCCTCGATAGATAAGGACTTACTACTAACTTTGACACTGTTGGCAGAATCTAAATCTATCTATGTGCGGTCGGGAACCTGAGCGTCCGAACCTATGATATAAAACATCATAGCACAAATAAAGAGTATGCATCAGTACGTGCAATACACTGGTATGCTAGATGAGGTAAGGATGAATTCAAGGGTTTATATGCATGAATAATAACTGACTGAATGATATAGAGTAACTGAACATGAGAGTATATGGATAACTGACACTACTGTAAATATAGAGTATGCACTACTATGCATATAAATAAATACTATGACTGAGCTTTTCTGAAGCTAAGAACTGAGTTATGATATCGAGTAACTAATATCTTAAGTTACTGATAACTGATTTACTGATACTGGTTAATTTTATCAGACAGTCTTGATATTGTAGAACTGAACTAAGCTCTGTTTTGAAGACTGAAACTGAAACTATGAGAGGTAATCATCTAATTGACATGCCCCAAATAAGATAACTAAGTTGGGGTCCAACCTATGACCCCAGGTTTCAGTACTGTACCACGAGTAAAGAAACTAAAGAGTTGCCCTCATTTGGTATGTACTCTAATGAGAACGGTGGAACCCTCATCTGACAGGTTAAAACACCTCATCAAACCTCAACTGGTAGGTTTGATGTCTCAACCTACGCTGGCTACGTAGTTTTGGAGTGCAAGGATTGCTTCTAAGGATCACACCCTCTTCTGGAAGATGATCCCCTATCCTTGGGTTCACTCGGTACTGAATCCTAATCCCAACTGAAAGATACTAAATTGAGTATACTGTGCTGGACTGAACTTATATTGAGTTTACCAAATTTTTCCTAAGTTCTGTAACTGCATGAGTTCTACAGAATTTTGTAACTGACTGAGAGTAATACTGATCATGAAAGGACTGAGACTATTCGATAACTGACACTGGCTAGAGGTAAAAAACTAAATTGTCAGGTATTAAATACCCCTAGGACTCGATAGCATCAAAAATAAAGAATAGCATGATCTTGAGATACACAACAATGTACACTTGTCTATAATTCATTCATAAAGGCATTCTATCAAGCACTTGTACGGCATAAACTTTTACATGATTGGGACCACATAGTGACATGTCAAGATTCCACTATCTACTTCATATAGGCATTTTAGCAAACACTTGGGGAGCATGGAGTATTTCACATGATGATTGTCAACACATGTAATCATGAATACAACATTCAAATTTCAAATTCAAGGGTTAAGCATGCAATTCATATAATTCACCACATAACTATATTAATTTCATGGAAACTTATAATTAAACATGCATTGGACCCTAATTACTATTATAATCACAAATACATTCAATTCCAAGCATGGAAATCATAAATCATAACTCTTGAAGTTTTAAAATAGATTCTTAGACTCTATGGGTGAAAGGGACCTATGGATAAACACCTAACATACCTTGGATAGTTAATTCTTGAAGGTGCTTGAAGAAATTCTTGAGTTTTGATCTTGATTCTTGAAGTTAGGATTTGCTTTCTTGGGAGAGAATGCCTTTGATTTGGGAAAAAATGAATAATAATGATGTAACTAGGTTAATGTGGGGTAATTTACATGTTAAAGGCTGACTTGGGTTATGAAAAAAAATACTTAATTACCCCTGGGAATGATTTAAAATCGTTATTGAAAAATTCTTGATTTGGGCATTTGGCGCGACGCGCCACTATCGCGCCAAGCCTCTAGAAAATGACAACTGGGAATGTGGCTGGTGGCGCGACATGGTGGAATCGCGTTGCAATACTATATGGGACCTGGAAGCTTGGTACAATACGGTACAATCGCATTGCATTACTAGAAATTGACAATTATAGATTGGGTCCTTCGCACGACGCTCCAATATCACAGAGCAACATTGGATTTTTACAATTGGGAAATTAGCTGGTGGTGCAACATACTGGTATCACTATACCTTAGTGGAAAATGAAAATTACCATTTTGACTTAAGCCGTAACACACTACTGGCCTGAATAACGGTGTTTAATGACTGAAACTTAAAATAGCCATAACTTCTTATCCGGTTATCGGATTTAGGTGAATTTTATATCGTTGGAAAGCTATTTCAATTTCTTATGCAATGGCAGGATCTAAACTAAAAAAAATACTAAGTATTTTAAATATTTTATATTAGATAACTCATGAACTGAGAGCTAAGTTAAGCTTGATAAATATGAGGTATTATAATATCTCCCCCTTGGAAACATTCGTCCTCGAATGAGACTGATTTAGCTGAGGCACTGATAGACTGAGCTGACACACTAAACATGCATATCTGATGCATGACTACATGACTGAATTATTAACAAACTGAGATCTTACACTGAACATGCATATCTGATGTATGGAATAATGATTAAAGCTACTGATAAGCTGGGTTTTTATAATGAAAATGCATATCTGATGCGTGAGTACATGACTGAACTGATTTATGGATGCATGACTTAATAAGAAATGGTAATAGATACCAAGTTATAATTATAGCTGAAGATAAAACTTAGTAAAGCTAAGAAAGACCGTTACCTTAAGCTGGATTTGAGGTTGTGGAGAAGAGGTGAGGATACTTGGTCCGCATATCTACTTTTGCTTCCTAAGTAGCTCCCTCTACGGACTGATTTCGCCAAAGAACTTTGACAGAGGGAACTTTTTTGTTCCTCAGTATGCGAATCTGGTGATCGAGGATCTGAACTAGAACCTCTTTGAAAGAGAGATCATTCTGAATATTTACATCCTCTAAGGGGACTATGACTGCTGGGTCACCAATGCATTTCTTTAGCAAGGAGATATGGAATACTCAGTGTACTGAAGCTATGTCTAAAGGCAACTCGAGCTCATAAGCTACCTTTCCAAAATGACTGAGAATTCTGTAAGGGCTGACATATCGGGGACTGAGCTTTTACTTTTTTTCAAACCTCTTTACACCCTTTATGGGAGAGATTTTCAAGAACACAAAGTCATTGATATCAAACTTGAGATCTTTTCTCCGTGCATCTGCGTATGATTTCTGTCAGCTCTGGATAGCACTAAGTCTTTCTCTAATTAACTGAACCTTCTCGAAGGCATCAAATACTAGGTCAAACCTACTACTGCAGCCTCACCTACCTTGAACCAACCAATTAGAAATCTACATCTCCTACCATAGAGAGCCTTAAGCAGAGCCATCTGAATACTGGAATAACAACTGTTATTATATGTGAACTTGATCAAAGGCAGGTGATCATCCCAACTACCCTTAAAATCGATGAAACATGATCTTAGCATATCTTCTAGAGTCTAAATGTTCCTTTTTGCTTAACTGTCTGTCTAAGGTTAGAAGGCTATACTAAGGTGAACTCGGGTACCAAGACCTTTTTGGAATGCTTTCCAGAAATGAGAGGTGAACTGGCTACCTTTATCTGAGATATTGGATATTGGGACTCCATGTAACTTGACCAACTCTTTGATATAGAGTTTGGCATAGTCCTCGAATG
Organism: Capsicum annuum; assembly: GCF_002878395.1. Classification (NCBI taxonomy): domain Eukaryota; kingdom Viridiplantae; phylum Streptophyta; class Magnoliopsida; order Solanales; family Solanaceae; genus Capsicum; species Capsicum annuum. The sequence continues at coordinate 35,877,031 of NC_061112.1, read as the reverse complement.
AATAGGAAGTATGAACTAGCAAAAAATGAGCTGATTGGTCATCCTGTCTATGATAACCCATATAGAATCATGCTAATAACGAGTATGAGGTAAACCCGTCACAAAGTCCATGTTCACTTCTTCCCATTTCCATATGGGAATACTGAACTATGACATGGACCTACAAGGATTTTAGTGCTCAATCTTAACCTATTGACACGTCGAACACTTAGCTACAAACTCTACAATATCCCTTTTCATCCCACTTTACCAATAGATCTCCCACATATCGCGGTAAATCTTAGTGGCCCCCAAATGAATATAGTATCTCGCACTATATGCTTTTGCAAGAATTTGTTGCCTCAAGTTATCTACACCTGGCACACATAGCTGACCCTAGAAATGCAAAACACCATCTTCCCCTTGGGAGAAAACCTCTATTTTCTGATTCTGACCGACTCTTTCAACTTAACAAGATTGGGATCTCTATCTTATTTTTCCTTTACCTCAAAAACTAAAGAGGATTCGAAACTATTTTGTACATATATACTACCTTCTGCTGAATCGACTAAGCAGAAACCTAGTCGGGTAAGTTGATGAAATTCTTGAGCTAACTTCTTCTTACTGTCCTCAACATGAGCAACACTACCCATGGACAGCCTATTGAGAGCATCAGCCACTACTTGGCTTTGCCCGAATGATACAGAACACTCATGTCATAATCTTTCACTAACTCTAACCACTTTCTTTAATGCAAATTTAAATCTTTCAGAGAAAAGACATACTGTAAGCTCTTGTGATCTGTGAACACATCTACATGGGCCCTATATAAATAGTTCCTCCAAATCTCTAAGGCAAACACTACAACTGCTAACTCAAGATCATGGGCTGGATAATTCTTCTCATAAAGCTTAAGCTTTCTGGAGGTGTAAGCTATGACCTTACCTATATGCATAAGGACAAAACCCAAACTTCATCTCGATACATCAACAGTACACAACAAAACCATCTAAACCATCTAGTCGAGTCAAAATTAGGGCTGAGGTGAGTCGAGTCTCAGCTTTTAAAAGCTCATCTCGCAGGAATCTGACCATTAAAATTGGAATTTCTTCTGAGTCAATCTGGACATAGGGGATGTAATAGACGAGAATCCTTCAAAAAACCAATGGCAATAGCTAGCTAACCCAAGAAACTCCTGATATCTAATAAAGAGATAGGTCTAGGCCAGTTTCTCACTGCTTCGATCTTTTGAGAATCAATTATAATGCCATTACCAAAAATAATATGACTAAGAAACGTTACTGACCTTAGCCAAAATTTACACTTACTAAATTTGGCGAACAACTGATGAGTTCTGAGAGTCTAAAGTATGATTCTGAGGTGATCTGCGTGATCATTATCGCTACAGTAATAGACAAGAATATCATCGATGAAGACTATAATGAACATGTCCAAGTACTACTTAAACACACAGTTTATTAAGTCCATGAAAGCTGCTGGGGCATTAGTAAGACCAAAGGATATGACTAAAAACTCGATGTGACCATACCGAGTTTTGAAAGCTATTTTTGGAATGTCACATTCTCTGACTCTGAGCTGATGATAGCCTGATCTAAGGTCTATCTTAGAAAAGTAACTAGCACCCTAAAGTTTGTCAAATAAGTCATCGATTCTGGGAAGTGGGTACTTATTCTTGACCGTGAATTTGTTCAACTAACAATAGTCTATACATATTCTGAGAGAACCATCTTCCTTATGCACGAATAAGACTGGTGTGCCCCATGGGGAAATGCTGGGTTTGATGAATCCTTTATCTAGGAAATCCTTCAACCATTCTTTTAAGTCTCAGAGTTTTACTGGTGCCATTCTGTATGGCGAAATAGATATAGGCTAAGTATCTGGAAGAAGTTCAATTTTGAAGTCTATTTCCCTAATGGGAGAAACTCCAGGAAGATCTTCAGGAAGCACATCTGATAATTCATTTACTACTGGAACTATTTTAAGAGTTGGAGTTTCTGAGTTAGAGTCTTTGACTCACACAAAATGGTAAATACATTCCTTAGATATCATTTTTCTTGCTCTATGGAATGAAATCAACTGACCCTGAAGCGCTGTGGTACTACCCCTGAAGTTTTGGCTTTTGACAAAATATTTTAGGCTTTTTTCTTAGGATAATTATGTGTTTTCAAGAAACTATTGTTGTATTTAACATTGTACTAGTGTTTTCAGGATAAGAACTGAGTGTGAAGAATAACTTGGATAAACTGGGAAAAACAAAGAAAAAATAACAAGCGATGGCTTAGGTGACAGACCATCAACCTTATGACAAACCATTGGACTAAATCGTTGCCTAAAAATAGAATACAGAATCACTGGAAGTCCTATCACGGTCCAGGCAATGGACCGTCAACCCTGCTATGAATCGTCGCCCGGCCCATCACCCAGAAATAGAACATGGAATCACTGGAGCTCCCGCGACGGTCTAGGCAATGGACCGTTTTCCCAACGTCGAACCGTTTCTCGACCCGTTGAGCATAAAGCGGAAAATCCGAGTTTAAATCTTAAAACCCCAGTTCTGGAATCATAAAAATACTAAGTTTTTGGTTTTATTCCGTATCTTTTGACAAGAGTTTCATAATTTCTCCTCTATTGAGAGATGTGTAACACTTTTCATTGAGATTTGAAGCTAGAAATTAAGATCTGATTATTATTCTCTAATTTTTTTTTATTAAAGATTGAGAAGAACAATATTGTAAATTTTATAAGTACTCTCTTGAAGTTATTTATTAACATCAATATATCTTTGATATCTTACATGGAGATGAATTGCTAAACTTCCGTAACTAGGGTTATGGGAGCCTTGATGTAGAGAGCTGCTTGGGGGTTGTGAATCCATTTGATTTTTAACATTATCTAAATTGCATGAATATCTCTTCATTATAATGACATTTCTTGGTTGCAAACTTGAGAAGTGAGCCCGTGAACACCACTTGTTTGACAAGAAAGTGGATGTTGGGAAAAGAGGTGATTCACATAAAATCTGTAGGTTTACCCCTTGGGTCAAGGATTGATGCCCTAATGGGATCAACCCTTATAAGAGTTCTATTAAATGATACATGGATCCTTTAAGTTAGAAAGAAGTAAAAGGTGAAATACCCATTAGGTTGAGAAACAAGTGGGTAATACTTAGAATTAAATACTTCTTGTAATTAAATTTATAAGTTAGAATTCAAGCACAAGTTCACAACCCAAAATGTTTGAACATCTTAGTGAGCATAACTCTAGTTAACTCATTTTCATTGAAATTACACTTGCTTTAACTCTCATTAGCTAGACCTCTGTGTGATACAAGAATGAAAGAACATTATTAACATATGAAAACCCCCTTTACTCCAGAACCTTAGATCAACAGTCTAATAACAGTGACAATACTTAGTGAACACAGTATTCCCTGTGGGATTTGACACCCAACCCAGTTGGGTTATATATTTGATAGTGACCACTTACACTTTCGTAAGAAAGTTGTAATTTGGGTGTGTCAACCCCTCCATTCAAGGACTGGTTCATTTGGAATCTAAAAATGAACTATTCTATTTCTACAATAAACTAAGGCATAACATAAGTGGAGCTAATCTATGCCGAGAATGACATCAACATCTACCATATCTAGCTCTACAAGGTCTGCTGAAGTAACTTTCTGAGATATAATAATCGGACAGTTCCTGTATACCCGTCGGGCTATGATAGATTTACCCTTGAGGTAGAAACTAAGAAAGGCTCTGCTAGAATTTCTGGACTGACTTTGAAATTAATGGCTATTAAGGAGTTACGAAAGATAAAGAAGCCCCTGGATCTAACAAGCCATAAAAATATAAATGGAAGATCTATAACGTACCAGTGATCACATCAGGAGAATTTTCATGATCTTTTCTAGATAGAAGTGTATAAAGCCTGTTTGGGCATTACCCACTGGTGGCACTGAAAGTGGCACCCTGCTGATTCAGGTGATCAGACTGAGCTGGGGGACGATTATACTGACCCTGAGAACCTGACTGAGGATAATCTCTGACTCTCTGACCTAGGTTGCCACACCCAAAACAAACATCACTGTCAGCTCTACAGATACCCTGGTAGTTCTTGCCACATTACTGACATAGAGTATTTGTTCGAATACTACTGACACTACCCTAAAATTTAGAGCCTGGTGCCCTATCTTTATTACCATTTTTGAACTTAGGAACTGGAGCACTAGCTGAGGACAGAGCTGGACTAAATATTTTAGGCAAAACTAGGAACAGTTACTACCCTCTGACTTAGGTTGATTAAAATTAAAGCTATATGCTCTAGATCTCTTGTTTTTCCTCTCTCTCTCTGATCTTAGCCTCTTTTATCTACTGAGCATAGACCATAAGTCTGGATATGTCTATCTCCTCAATCAACATTATTGTTCTACACTCCTTAACCATACTATCTGATACCCCAGATACGAACTTGCTCATTATGTACCTATTGTCTGCTACTACATGGGGAGCATACCTGGCTAACTGAGTAAACTTGAGAGAATACTCTTTCACGCTTATACTGCCTTACCTGAGTTTGATGAACTCTAACACCTTGGCTTCTCTCAGCTCTAAGGGATAAAATCTCTCTAGGAAGGTAGTAGCAAACTCTTCCCACTCTATGGGCTTTGAATATATGCCCTTGTATATCTTCCACTACTTAAACCACATATGAGCTAAATCTTGTAGCTAATAGGTAGCTATATCAGCACTCTCACTGGAAGTCACTCCCATGATGTCTGTGACTTTCTAAACCTGATCAAGGAACTTCTGTGGATCCTTTTCTGGCTTAAATCTTGAGAATAGAGGAGAATTCACTCGGATGAAGTCTCAAATCCTAGCTACAACAGTATTGGCTACTGGATTTTCCTAAACAACAGCTGGCCATTCATTCTGTGCTACTATAAAATTGGCAAGCGTAGTGAATGCAACTCTGAATTCTGCATGGGAGACATGCTTGTCTAGGGGATCTGCGTGAATGGGCTGAGGTGCTGTCTAATTTTTGGTTCTTCTTTTATTAGTATTTTTGGGAGGCATGTTCTATAAATAAAAGGAAGAAATGGATTAGACTGAGAGTTTATCTTGAGCTCATGATCACTCGTACGACATGAATACTAAAAGAAGGGAAACTTTTCCTAAAATATCTCATAGCCTTCTATCCATAAGTGTGGGGCGCTATACACCCATGCACAAGACTTTAATAAATATGACTTTCAGACTTCCTAGGACTCTATTGAACCTTAGGTTTTAATACTGCTTACGACCCCGAAGGACCACAAGCTAACCCAGACTAATATCTACTGTGAGCACTGAAATATGATACTGTAATAAATACAAAATAATAGGCTGAAATACCATAAGGTTCAAAATTTGTAAATACTGATAAAGTATATCAACTGAAATAAAAATCTATAAAACTGAATACTATCTGAAATCTAGTCTAAAAGCCTTTAGCTGAACTGACTGAAAGCGGATTTGATGGGAATCCCCCAACTAATTGTATCTACTAAAATACTGCATCTACTGAGAAACAAAAATAATAAAATATCCTCAATAAATGAGGGTTCACTACTAACTCTAACACTGCTGGCTGAATCTGAATCTGTCTAAGTGGAATTGGAAACCTGAGCATCTGAACCTATGATATAAAACATCAAAGCACAAAGAAAGGGTATGCATCAGTACTTGGAATATACTGGTATGCTAGATGAGATAAGGCTGAATGCAAAGGTTCATATGCATGAACAATAACTTACTGAATGATATAGAGTAACTGAATATGAGAGTATATGGATAACTGATACTGCTGTAAATACTGAGTATGCACTATTGTGTATATAAATAAATATTGTGACTAAGCTTGTCTGAAGCTAAGTCCTAAGTTATAATACCGAGTAACAGATATTTAAAGTTACTGATACTTGAGTTACTAATACTGGTTGACTGTATCAAATAGTCCTAATTTTATGGAACTGAACTAAGTTCTATTTTAAAGACTAAAACTGAAACTGTGGAAGGTAATCATCTAACCGACATGCCCTAAATAAGATAAATGGTTTGGGGTCAAACCTATGACCCAGTTGGAAGGGAGTCAGTACCGTGCCACGGTTAAAAACACTGAAGAATTACCCTTATCTAGCTGGTACTCTAATGAGAATGGTGGAACCCTTATCTGACAGGTTAAAATACCTCATCAACCCTCAACTGGTAGGTTTGATTTCTCAACCTACGCTGGCTACGTAGTTCTGGAATACAAGAATTATTCTAAGGATCACACCCTCTTCTGGCAGATGATCCCCTATCCTTGGGTTCACTCGGTACTGAATCCTAATCCCAACTGAAAGATACTAAACTGAGTATACTGTGCTGGACTGAACTTATATTGAGTTTACCAAATTTTTCCTAAGTTCTGTAACTGCATGAGTTCTACAGAATTTTATAACTGACTGAGAGTACTACATCATGACAGGGCTGAGACTATTCTGTAACTGACACTGGCTCTAGGTAAATAGCTAAATTGTTGGGTATTAAATACCCCCAGAACTCGATAGCAGGAAAAATAAAGCATAGCATTATCTTGAAATACCTAACAATGTATACTTGTCCATAATTCATTCATAAAGGTATTTTATTAAACACTTGTAGGGCATAAACTTGTACATGATTGGGACCACATAGTGATATGTCAAGATTCTACTATCTACTTCTCATAGGCATTTTAGCAAACACTTGGGAAGCATAGAGTATTTCACATGATGATGGTCAACACATGTAATCATGAATACAATATTTGATTTTCAAATTTCAAGGTTAAGAATGCAATTCATAATATTCACCACATAACTATCTTAATTTCATGTAAACTTATAATTAAACATGCATTAGATCCCAATTACTATCATAATCACGAATACATTGAATTCTAAACATGAAAACCACAAAGCACAACTCTTAAAGTTTTAAAAGTGGATTGTTGGACTCTATGGGTGAAAGGGACCCATAGATGAACAACTAACATACCTTGGAAAGTTAATTCTTGAAGGTGCTTGAAGAAATTCTTGAGTTTTGATATTGATTCTTAAAGTTATGATTTTCTTTCTTGAGCGAGAATGCCTTTGATTTGGGGAAAATTGAATAATAATGATGTAACTAGGTTAATTTGGGGTAATTTATGTGTTAAAGGCAAACTTGGATCATGGAAAAATACTCAATTACCCTTGGGAATAATTTAAAATTATTACTAAAAAATTCTCAATTTGGGCACCTGGCACGCCGCGCTACTATTATGCTAAGCCACTAGAAAATGACAACTGGGAATGTGGCTAGTGGCGCGATATGGTGGAATCACGTTCCAATACTGGATGGGACCTGGAATCTTAGCGCGATGCGGTACAATCGCATTGCTTTTCTGGAAATTGACAATTGTGGATTAGGTCCTTAGCGCGACACACCAATATCGTGGAGCAGCACTGGAATTTGACAATTAGGAAATTAGCTGGTGGCGCAACATATTGATTTCATGGTACCTCACTAGAAACTGACAATTGCCATTTTGACATCCGCCGCGATGCACTACTGGCTTGAATAATGATGTTTAATAACTGAAACTTAAAATAGCCATATCTTCTTACCCAGTTATTAGATTTAAGTAAATTTTATATTATTGGAAAACTAATTCAATTTCCTACGTAATGGCAGGCTTTAAATTGAAAAATATTTAGTATTGCCAAAATTTTATATCAGATAACTTATGAACTGAGAGCTAAGTTAAGCTTAAGAAATATGGGGTATTACAGTTTATGAGAGGCTCATTTAGGTATTGGTTGTCTATGCTAGCTGGTTACTCACATTGTTGTTGCTATCGTTATCATTATAATTGTTATGATCATTGTCTTGGCTAATTTCTGTTAGCTTTGATATTGATTTGATATAGAGATTGATTTATGATTCTGGCACTTTTGCGTTATGATTATATTATTATGCATGAATATCTCCAGGTTAGATGTAAGGATTAAAAGCCCTGAGTATACTAACACTATTTCCTGCTATATTATAAGGTCTTAGAATGCTAGTCTGATGATTTAGGCTGTACTTTTAGTTGACCTTAGCATATATATATATATATATATAGCTATATGTACCTAAGTTCTTGTTGTATATCCCTTTCTTCCTTTATTATTCAGATTGTATATTCATTCCTTAGCCTTGTATACTATTATATTCTTCTTATTTACTTTATTCATATATTGTCCAGTGATATACGGTATAGTATTGAGATTTCTAAATATGGTTGGAACATGATAGTTTATCCTTAATACTTTCTTTTCCTTATTATATTAGTTTCTTGGAAATGAATAATATAATTTATTCTTATTATCTCATTGGCTTCTTATGTGGTTGCTAGACATTTTATATAGTTTCCATTCCATTTATATTATATATATATATATATATATATATATATCTGAATTATCTTTGGGGCTCAGTTGGCTGTTGCCTACTAAGTTCTATATGTTTAGTACTCTTGCTATACTTCTATAGCCTGTATATCATAGTATGCCTTATCATCGATATTGTGTGTATTATGTGAAGCAATCATGGTTTGGAGAAATAGAGTGAGCTCTTGATGTTCAGAGTATTACTTCCTCTCTCTTATGTACAAGACTAGTCTCTATATTGTATTAAGAGATGGTTGTATTTGTATGTAATTTTAATACCTCATTTGTATCCTTCTTATATTAGAAGATCTTATGCTGATTCCATAAGGTTTTGGGATTATCTTATGTATGATAGTCTTTTATTTCATTTATTCTGCATTTTTTATTCTATTCTTTTGTTGGTCCATTACTAATAATTTTGACTTAGGACTATGGCTTGCCTACTAGTGGTTAATAGTAGGCACCATCATCACTTGAGAAATTAGGCCGTGACAAATTGTATCAGATTCTAGGTTCACTGAAGTATTAGTAAAAGATTTAAGGGTTTAGTAGAGTTCTGCGGATTGGTGCAAAGATATCTGTAACCTATCTTTCAGAGGCTATAGGTAATTCTTAGGAAATTTATTTCTTGACTCCTTATCGTGTGTCCGTATTGCTATAAGCCTCAAGCATATTCTTTGACTTTATTCTATCTTTAATAGATGATTCAAGGTTATCGATAGATGCAGATTGACCTTCAGGATGTATTTTAGTGCAACATCAAATGTAAGAGTTAGGAATAGATATTGAAGTTCTTCAGTGCCAGCCATAGGATTTGGGATAGATCAGGCTCTAGAAGAGCTTGAAACTACTTCAACCCTCCGAGGTTCAATATTGGGGATCCCAAGTATCTCTATGAACACATCTCAGCCAGAGATAAAATTTGGTTCATTTGTAAGTTCTCAAGATAGAGTGGGATTTATTGATATTCATCAGGGTTCTTTATTAGTTTTAGAGTATGAGATTAGGTTTATTGAGTAGGCCAGGCATATTCCTATGTTATATCCTTCTGAGTAGGACATGGTGAATCGATTTATTAGAGGATTAGCATTACCACTCCACTTCGCATTGGAGCAATTGATAGAATTTGGGTTTTCCAAGTTGTTAATTATATGAGGGCCATAGATAGAGCATGTATTAAGACTTATAGAGGTGATTTCTAGAGGCTATGCTATCCGTATAATGCTATTGGTATTTCATTGGGGAGTGAGGTACTTTTTGGCAGAGATCAACTTCGCCTGCAGCCTATCAATTCTATGCATGTAGGGTTTTAGATTATAAGTGGCTCTTAGATTAGTCGTGGTGTTCACAATAGGTAGAGTTCCGATCAGACTTTGTAGAGTTTTTGGTATAGGCCTTTAGGCCATGGCATTCTAGATTAAGAGGGTCAATACGTTAACATATTTTAGGATCTTGTTGTGGTGGTTGTGAGATGGGACATTGGTTCAGAGAGGGTCCTAGAAGTGTGTTAGCTTGTATTTTTCGTTGGCCTAGAGTCCCTGAGACATGCTGTGATTGTGGAAATGATATATATTATAGTAGGGAGCACTCTCAACATCACTTTTCCAGCCATTTAGGCTTAGTTTATATTTCTTGATTGGTTAGGGCTTAGGAGTTTGTTATGACCGTAAAGAGATTAGACACTGGTCTATAGAAAGTACCTAACATGCATTTGTTGGTCATTCAGATCATTCAGATTAGCCTCATGATGTTGTGTCATTTTTTGTTAGAGATAGTGCAACTTGGCATCTTAGTTGAGGATTCAGTCAGTCAGTTTGAGTTTGTACCCATTTAGATTTATTCTTTCTTAGACTCGTTAGGCATATGATTATGGAATTCACCATGATAGGTTTGCTTTTATTTCCTGCATTTATCCTTTCATTATATGTCTGGGGGTTTTCATACCCATTATGATTATATGCCTTAGTGAGTTCATATTGGTTGTAATGTTCCTTGTTACTGAATCCATGATTATATGACTATCCCTGTGGTTTATTTCTTTTAGTAATAGATAGAGTAGATATGTATTTATATTTTCTCCCTATGTGTGTAGCATTTGGGTTTGAGTCTTATTTACCTTAGCATATTGGCTTGATCGTGGTACTTGCTATTGAATTTCATTTTTGTACTAATTATTCATTATATTAATGGTTAAATTGTAATTGCTGTTAAGGATATTATTTGATACAATTGATCCTCCCTAGGTAGTTTTTTAAACTAGTATTACCTAGTTAGAATTTTCCCTTCTATGCGGTTCTTATTCGATGGCTTGTATAGCTACAACTTGATTGGATGATTTTTTTTCATATGGTGAGGAAGATTGGTCGCTCTCTTCTTGGTTAGCTATGGTAGATTTATATGGAATGAATTATGGTATCAAAGTTAAGTTGACCTTCTATGGTTCTATTATAGTTCTAGGGTTGATAATTTAGTTATATTGTCATTCTTAAATTTAGGATTCTTAGTCTTACCTCCTGGGTTACGAAGGTTGTTCCATTGTCTATCCCTTTCTATATATCCTATTTTGAGACTGACTAGTTTTGGATCCATTCGTTGCTTGTGACTATTTCGTCGTCCGATAGTGGTTTTCATATTGATATCGAGATGTCTTGGATTCATCTCTTAGATTTGTTGGATTCACCTCATAGTGATAGTTTGATCTTGGTACTAGTGTGCAAATTGTATGCTTCTTTTTTGTGATATGTTTTTTTGTCTAAAGTAGAGTTAGAGAGTTAGATGCTGGTGGTCTTTCATGTAATTGCTTTTTGAGTTGGCAGATTAGAAATTCTTTATCTTGAGTTGCCTGGTTTATTTTTTAATAGTTATCTTGATTTTGACATAAGTGTCACACTTAGTACTTCTTTCCTTCCTCGATGAGGTGATTCATTGTTTGTTTAAGTTATTATTTCCCTACTACGATGGTTTTAAGAAATCCTATTTCAAAGTTTGTTCAGCCTATTGATCTTTGGTAGAGTGCTTCTCCTTGATGACATATGATTATAAGTATTCATTGCCGAGATAGAGTATTGGATTGGTTAGTTTTAGGCTAAAGTTGTATTTCTTCGAGTTGTTAGAGTTTTTGCTATTACAAGCATGGTTTGCAGCCTTGGGGGAGTCCTTGAGTATGTTTTGGTGGTTTATACCCTCCATCAAGTAAAGAGTAAGTTATTTGTATTTTTCAACTGATGTTTTATCTGTCGGCATAGTTTTTATTTTGTAAATACATTTTGTGCCCTCTAACTGATATAGAGTTGGTTGTTTGCTTTTTCAGTCGATGGTTTATGAGTTGATGCCTTAAAATGGAGAATGGAAGTTATGATAGATTTAGAGTATGGATGCGTACCCATCTTCAGGTTTGGTTTGGATATTTGAGATTGAGCGATTCATCCTTTGTGTTGAGATTATAGCTTGGAGTTGTAGAGCTTGTGTGCATCCTTCATGTTAGATTTTGTTTTAGTTTGAATTTCATTTATAGGCTAGTTGAGCCTACTCCACGGTTACCTAATTGGTCTTCTTCAGTTTGGATGGATTATGGTCAATAGCTATTCAGATAATAGCACATGGACCCAGTATTGGTTCCTTCAGCTTTGACCTCAGGTCTTTAGTTTCCATTGAGAATTTTCGATTGTATACTCACTGGGAGTAGTATGCTTGAGTTGGGTCTAGCTTTCTTTAATTATCGATTGATTAGAAATCTTGGAGCAGATTGTTTAGTGAGGAATAGTTATTCTTTGAACTTCTAAATTTTAGTTTTGAACACCATTCGGACTAGTTGTAGCGTTGGCATAGATTGCACTCCTTGATTATCTCCATTTGTGTTTCCCTATAGTGCCTTATGGTTTTATTCTTAATTTTAGCGTATAGACTTTCAATGGATCAACTTTGCTTCTTTGAGTTCTTTGTGATGAGATTGCACGGGCAAGACTTAGGTGATTTTCCTCCTAGTTTGGATTGGATAGAATGTGTGGAATTGTACAAGAAAGTTATATCTGGATTTAGAATCGGTTGCATGACTCATGCCTTGGTTTGCTTTTGGCTTGGATGAGCCTCTTTTTATTTGTGCGAGTATGAGATAGTATGTAATACACATCTCTAAGAGTTTTTTGTCTATCATACGACTCATCCTTTGAGTCGTATGTATAGCATATGAGTTGTACGACGATGTTGTACCCAAGGCAGTCTATGATGGGTGACAATCTATTAAGGGTAAGACTCAACACCTAAAATTCATCAAGCAGCATATGGGTCATATGAAGCCGTGTTGTGAGTTAAACAGTGTAGATTCCTTGATATTCTATGCAAGATACGAGTAAGGGGCTACTAGTCGTAGGATTATGATAAAAGTCATAAGTGTCATTTATAAGCTGATCAGTGAATGCTCTCTTAGATTTTGTCCATCAAATTATTTATGATGCTTAGTCTCACTATTGCATACGAGTCGTATGATTAACCCGTAAGAACTGACGAGTAAATTTAGAGAAGTTAAGGTGTTTTTTAGTATTTTACCCCTTATAAATCCTAACCCACGATATTTAATCCCAAGGGACATTACTTTTCCTCTCTTTTCCAATCGATTAAACAACTTTCTCTCCTACCATCTTCAAGAACAATATTAGGGTTTCTTCCCCAAGGCATCTCCCAAGTCTCAAAGTTCAAGTTTACTTCACCAATCCAAGAACTTGAAGGTATGTGGGGTTTATGACTAAGGATATTCTTTCATCCTTGTGCCCAAAACTTTTTTTAAAGTTAAACCTATATGATTTGCAATTAGAGTTCATACCCAAACTATCTTGTCTTGAGTTTATGAAATTATCATGTGATTGAAGTATTAAAGTGCATACATGTTCTCATCTATTTTTGTTCTGACTTAAAGATTCTCTATTATGATTTAAATATCATAGTTTGGTTTGAAACATTGATTAAAGATTTCTAATTGAGTTTTAAGGATGATATTGTATTACAAGTTATATGAAAGAAAGTATGAGATTTAAGGCTTAAGTATAAGAGCTAAGTTTACAAGAAAGTTTGATTTCTTGATTTAAATGAAAAGACTTGATCCATAATTGTTCATTTTGATTATGACAAAGAAATGAGAACATAATTGGTTTCTAGTGTACAACCCTTATGCTATTTTAAGTTAGATTTCCTAAAGTATGAGCATATAAGTATTTTGGGAGTAGTATTTAGCACCGAGAATGGAATGCAGATGAGTGTATCCAAAATTCTTTGAAACTACGAGCCAATGTAGGTTTAGCTTTTTCCCAATATGGATGAAGTTAAGAATAGTAATCACTAAGATAAGGTTCTATTCTAATGGCAAGGGTAGGACACATCTCCCCAATGTAGGTAAGACATTTGACTCCATGGTAGCTCATATGGTTTATGTTGGTTAGAAGAATCTCCCATAAGAAAGATTAAAAGCAAAGATTTCAAGAAACTAAGCATAATTACTCACTAAGTTATCCATACTCTTTATTATTTATGATTTATAATTTTGCAGTCTTAAGTTTTACTCAAGTCTAAGGTGATTCATTTAAGTTGCTTGCACAGTTTGAAAGATTATATATATATATATATATATATATATATATTTATTCAGTATTATTTTACATATGCATTCACCCCTACATGCTCAGTACATTCCAGACGTACTGATCCATATATACGTCTGTGTACTACATTGTCCTATAATATAGGTTCTGGTGTCCGTTCCCAGTAACACGAGTGACTTTGACATCATTACCTGCATCCCAACATTTGGTGAATCCTCTTATTCCACGTAACTAGTCATCTAGATTTGTGTTTTCAAATATGGAGGTATTTTAGACATTGAATTCAGTTTATGTATGGGTCAGCTAGGGTTTGTGCAAGTGGCTCTCTTGTCTATAGTAGAGGCTTTTCAGACTATGTCTAAGCTTAAGTTCAAGAAGTTTGTGAAAATATTTCTAAGTTAAAGATTCACTTAAAGTTATGAGATTGTTTATATTTTGTTTACTTCTTATGTTTAGCATCCTTATTGTGTGAGTTATAAGTTGTAAAGATATAATGGATTAGCTTGGGGCTATTCGTAGTCTTGAGTACTATGTGACATCCAGGGGGTACTTTTGGGGCATTACAAACTTGGTATTAGAGACTAAGGTTTTAAAGAGTCCTAGGGAGTTAGACAAGCTGGATTACGTAGAGTCTTGATCATGAGTGTGAATCACGCCACATTTATAAACAAGGGGCAATAAAATGAGTTAGGAATCATCACGTCTTTCATGATCTATCGTTCTTATAATTGTCTCTATCTGCCTTAACTCGTGCTACTACGTGATAGAATATGCCACCTCATCGAGCCGACACACCCAAAAATGATGATCAACTATCCCTGTAGGACAACCCTCTAAATGAGAATGTGTCTTATGCTGATTTTCGGGATGCTTTTCAAGCATTGGCCCAAACTTTGACTTCCAATGTTCAAGGGAACCAACAGGCAACAGTCCTACATCAAGAGAATGGTAATTTAGCTGTAGGCCAGATTTGGAACTTTATGAGGATGAATTCGTCTAAGTTCCATGGGTCAAAGGTGGATGAGGACCCACAACTCTTTATTGATGAATAAAGGAAGATAACTCAGATTATGCATGTTACTAAAGAAGAGAGTGTCTATTTGGTATCCCATAGGTTGAAAGATATTGCTTATGGTTGGGTTATGATGTGGAAGGAAGGTAGGGGTGAGAATATAGCTCCTGTAAGTTGGTAGGTATTCCAGAATGCTTTTCTAGATAGGTTCTTTCCATGTACTATAAGGGAGGCCAAAGTGGAGGAGTTCAAGAAGATGAGGCATGGCTATATAATGGTGAATGAGTACTTCCTTAAGTTCACTCAGTTGTCTAAGTATGCTCTTGAGTTGTTAGCTTATTCTAGAGCTCGTATGAGAAAATTTGTTATTGGGGTGTCTGATTTGGTGGTCAAGGAGTGTAGGATTCGACATGCTGATTGGCGTTAAGGATATTGCTAAGTCGGTGAATAATGCTTAATAGATTGAGGCAGAAAAGTTAAAGGAAAGAGATAAGAGGAATAAGAGAGCTAGGACTGGACATATTAAATTTAGTTAGCCAAGGCCAGGATGGGGAACCATGGCAGTTTTAGGATCATTCATCAGTGCCTGTGCCATCTTCAGCTAGTGCCCCTACACCCAGAACCAGGTAGGAGCAATGTGGAAGGACTTTAAATTCCAAATCTCAGAACATTGTAGTTGGGAGGCCCAATTTCCCAATATGTGCAAAGTGTGACAGAACCCATCTCCGTGTTTGTTTGATGGGAAAAGGGGTTTTTTAATGGTTGTGGTAAGATGGGACACAGAGTCTAGGAGTGCCCATATGCTAAGCAGGAAAGTAGAGATACTCATCCTTAGACTCAGGCTACTAGTGAAGCACCTCATCTAGTCCACCCAGCTTCTCTCCAGGGCGCATCTTCCAGAATAGGTGGCAGCTATCACATCAATTAGTTTTATGCATTACCATTCCATCAGGAGCAGGAGAGTTCACTAGATGTTTTCATTGGTGTTCTTCGTTCCTTTCATCTTGAGGTTTAGTTGCTGTAAATTTTAGAGTGGGTCCTGAAAATCTTTCCAAACCCTTTTGTATTTCTCCCCCAGTAGGTGAGTTAGTTGTTGGCAGACAAGTCTATAGGGAGTGTCCTATTACCATCCTCCATAAGATTACACTAGACGACCTAATAGAGTTAGAGATTGTATATTTTAATGTTATTCTACGCATAGATTGGCTCCATTCATGCTATGCATCAATAGATTGTCGCACCCACATGATGAAGTTTTAGTTTCCTAGTGAAGCAATTTTTGAGTGGAAGGGCAGTTCTGTATCTCCTAATATTTACCATTTAGTTCTTTTAAAAAATACTAAGTCTGAAGTCCCAATAGTTCAGTCAGTTTGAGTAGTAAATGAGTTTTTGGAGGTTTTTCCCAAAGATCTTCCAAGGGTACCTCCAGATAGAGAAATAAAATTTGGTATTGATCTTCTTCTTGATACAAAACCCGTCCCCATTCCTACTTAATGTATGGATCCAGATGATATTAAAGAGTTAAAAAGGCATATTAAAGATATCTAAGATAAGGATTTTAACAGGCCCAGTGTTTTTTCGTGGCGTGCTTCGGTCTTTTTTGTGCATAAAAAAGATGAAACTCTCAGAATGTGTATAGATTATAGACAACTAAACAAGGTCACCATCAAGAATAAGTATCCTATTCCTATAATCAATGATTTGTTCAATCAGCTTCAGGGTGCTCGGTTGTTCTCTAAGATTAACCTTAGATTGGGATATCATCAGTTGAAATTCAGGGAACAAGGCATTTCAAAAATAGATTTTCAAATGAGATACAACCATTTTGAGTTTGTGGTTATGTCATTTGGACTAACAAATGCTCCTGCAACTATTATGGACCTGATGAACAGGGTTTTCAAGTAGTACTTGGACATGTTTGTCATTGTCCTTATAGATAACATATACTGGTGCATTCCAGAAGAGAGAAGAAGTATGCAGGCCACTTAAGGATAGTACTGCAGACCCTTATGGACCGTCAGTTGTATGCAAAGTTTTGTAAATATGATGTTTGGTTGGAATCTATTACCTTCTTGGGGCATGTAATTTCAAGGGCTGGTATTTATGCAGATCCTTAAAAGATTGATGCAGTAAAACACTGGCCTAGACTAATCACTCCATCCAATATTAGGAGCTTTTTGGATTTGGCTGGGTACTACAAAAGATTTTTTAAAGGGTTATCCTCTATAGCCACACCATTAACTAAGTTGATAAAAGAGAGTGAAGTGTATATGGTCATATAAGTATGAGAAAATTTTCCAGGAGTTGAAATATAGATTGACTTCGGCTCTAGTATTATCTTTGCCAGAAGGGTTAGGCAGATTTATGGTATATTGTGGTTCTTCTAAAGTTGAGTTAGGTTGTGTGTTGATACACAATAGGAAAGTAATAGCCTATGCTTCCAGGTAACTCAAGGATCACAAAAAGAATTACCCAACTTATGACCTAAAATTAGCTACTGTCATTTTTGCTTTGAAAATTTGGAGGCACTACCTCTATGGTGTGTATCTTGATGTTTTCACTAACCATAAAAGACTTCAGTACGTATTTACTTAGCGAGAGTTGATTCTTTATCAGGGAAGGTGGTTGGAGTTGTTAAAAGATTATGACATGAGTGTTTTCTATAATCCAGGTAAAGCCAATGTGGTGGTTGATGAACTGAGCAGGTTGTCCATGGCTGGTATGACCCGTGTGAAGGAGTAAGGACAAGAATTGGCCAATGTGGTACATATATTAGCCTGTTTAAGATTTTGTTTGCTTAACAATGATTATAGGGGAGTAGTAGTTCAAAATTGTCTAGAATCATCATTGGTAGTGGAAGTGAAAGAGAATTAGTAGAATAATCCCATCCTTAATCAGAAATTGGAAGCAGTCCAGCAATAGAAGGTTGAGGTTTTCTCCCAGGGGGTGATGGTGTACTTAGCTTCAAGGTAGACTTTGTGATTTGAATATAGACGGATTGTGTGAAAGGATATTAGCCTAGGCTCATGTTTCTAGGTATTCCATTCATCCGAGTGCTACTAAGATGTATCGGGACCTTCAAGAAATTTATTAGTGGAATGGTATTAAGAGCGATATAGTAGAGTTTATGGCAAAATGTCCAAATTGTTAGCAAGTAAAGCTTGAACACCAGAGACCGCGAGGTATGCTGTAAAAGATTAGTATCCCTACTTGGAAATGGGAAATGGTGAATATGGATTTCATCACAGGGTTGACTCGTAAAAAGCATCAGCATGATTCAATTTGGGTTATTGTAGATCGGATGACTAAGCTCATTTCCTACCTATCAAGACTTCAGACATAATGGAGGATTATGCCTGAATGTATATCTATGAGTTAGTAAGGCTTTATGGGATACCTTTATCCATTATTTGAGATAGAAGCACGTAGTTTACTTCACAGTTTTGGTAATTTTTTTAGAAAGGTCTTTGTACAAGGTTAATCTTACTATTGCTTTTCATCCGCAGAGCGATGGATAGGCTGAACGCACAATTCAAACATTAGAAAACATGTTGAGGGCGTGTGTTTTAAATTTCAAAGAAAGTTGGGATGACCACTTACCGTTGATCGAGTTTGCTTTTAATTACAGTGATAATGCTAGCATTCAGATGGATCCATTTGAAGCACTATATGGGCATAACTTTAGATCACATAAACGATGATTTAAGGTTGGTGAAACATCTTTGATTGGGCTAGATTCTATTATTGAAGCTATGACTAAGGTTCAGTTGATTCGTTAAAGGTTAAAGACTACTCTGAGTTATTAGAAGTTGTATGCTGATGTAAAAGAAAGAGAGATCTAGTTTGAATTTGATGGTTGGGTATTCTAGAAGGTATGAAGGGAAAAATGAGATTTGGAAAGAAAGGGAAGTTGAGTCCATAATTTGTTGGTTCATATGAGATAGTGAAGCACATTGGAGAGGTGGCTTATGAATTAAATCTTCCATCAGAGTTTGCTGTGGTTCATCCAATGTTTCAGATTTCGATGATCAAGAAGTGCTTTGGAAACCCGTCCTTAATAGTTCCCCTAGAGAGTATTGGGGTAAAGAATAACTTGTTGTATGAGGATATTTCTATTGAGATACTTTATAGATAGGTCCTAAGGCTAAGGAACAAGGAAGTAGCATCTGTGAAAGTTCTCTAGAGAAACTAGTCAGCTTAAGGGGTCACCTGGGAAGCTGAGGCAGACATGTTGTCCAAGTATCCTCATCTCATTTCTTCAAATTCAGTTCCTACCAATGGTAAATAGTTATTTTCAGCCATGACTCTCTCTCTTTAAGTCTATTTAAGTATTGTTGATTCGTATAGTATGTGGTGTGGTTGGATCCTTATGATAGATATAAACATGTTTATAAGTGGTTGTTGGTGTGATTGATCTTTTTCCTAGTCCTAACTAATGCCACATTCGAGGATGAATGTTTCCAAAGAAGACATATTGTAATACCCCGTCTCTAAGATTTTTTTGTCTATCATACAACTCATCCCTTGAGTTGTATGAATAACATATGAGTAGTATGTTGATCTCGTACCCAAGGCAGTGTATGATAGATGATAATCTATTAAAGGTACGACTTAACTCCTAGAAGTCATCAAGAAGCATACGGGTCATATGAATCCAAGTCATAAGTTAAATAGTGTCAACTCTTTTATATTATGTCCAAGATATAAGTAAGAGGCTACAATTCATAGGAGGATGAAATGAGTCGTAAGTGTCATTTGTAAGCTGATTAGAGAATGCTCTCTAAGATTCTATCCATCGTATGATTTATGATGCCAAGTCATACCATTGCATATGATTCATATGATCAACTTGTAAGAACTGGCAAGTAAATTCTGAGAAGTTACGTTAAGGGGATTTTTAGTCTTTTACTCCTTATAACTTCCAACCTATGACATTTTACCCCAAGGGGCGTTACTTTTCCTTTCTTTTCCAATCAATTAATTTCCTACAATCTTTAAGAACAATATTTGTGTTTCTTCCTCAAGGCATCTCCAAAGTCTCAAAGGTCAAGTTTACTTCATCAAGCCAAGAACTTTAAGGTATGTGGGTTTTATGGACAAGGATATTATTTCATCCTTGTACCCTAAACATGTTTAAAAGTTAAAGTTATATGATTTGTAATTAGGGTTCATACCCAAATTATATTGTCTTAAGTTTATGAAATTATCATGCGATTGAAGTATTAAAGTGCATACATGTTCTCATCTATTTATGTTCTGACTTGAAGATTATCTATTATGATTTGAATATCATGAGTTTTGTTTGAAACATTGATTAACAATTTCCAATTGAGTTTTAAGCATGATATTGTATTAAAAGTTATATGAAAGAAAGTATGAGATTTAAGGCTTTAGTGTGAGCACTAAGTTTACAAGAAAGTTTGATCTATTGATTTAAATGACAGGACTTGAAATCCAAAATTGTTCATTTTGATTATGACTTAAAGAAAAGAGAAGCATAATTGGTTTCTTGTATACAAACCATTATGCTATTTTAAGGTGGATTCCCTAAAGTATGAGCATATATGTATTCTGAGAGTAGTATTTAGCACGGAGAAGGGAATACAGATGAGCATATAGAAAATTCTTGGAAAGTACGAGCCAACGTAGGTTATGCTTTTTCCTAATATGGATGAAATTATGAATAGTGATCACTAAGATAAGGTTCTATTTCAATGGAAAGGGTATACTCTCCCCAATATAGGTAAGATATTGGACTCCATGGTAGCTTACATGGTTTATGTCAGTTAGAAGAATCTTCCATTAGCAAGATTGAAAGAAAACATTTCAATAAATTAAGTGTAAAACCACAGGAGTACACCCTGGATGCACGCGGTGCTTACGGTCACAAGTGACCACAAACTAACCCATGAGTTGGTACCTATTGTGAGTACTGAATAATAATAACAAAATAACATGTGCAGAAAATATGAATTCTCTATAAGGTTTTAAATACTAAAACATTTTTGAGTCATAAATCTGAAATCAACTATCGAAAAATAACTGTATGAAAACTGATAAAAATAATGGCAAACTGACTGACTGTCTAACGTGTTTGAAAGCCTGTAAAACTGACTGACTGTTGAGTTAATGGGACAAACCTCCAACTAAGTCTGACTGACTAAATAACTGAACTACTAACTTAACTGAATATAAGATAAACTCATTCTCAAAGTATGAAGACACAGCATGGCTGCTGTTGCCGATGCACTGGAATGTCTAATTCTGGTCTAGAACCTGAACATCTAAACCTATGATATGAGACATCATAGAGAAAGAAATAAGTATGCCATCAGTACTTTGAATGTATTGGTATGCTAGATGAGGTTAGTCTGTTATGCATGGGTTATGAGCATGAGTAATAACTGACTCAACGAGTAGCATGAGGTAAGTGAATAACTGATATCAATGCGTGAATGTTGTAAAATCTAAGAATGCATGATCAAGCATATAACATAATTCTGAAATAGTCTGTAAACTAAAATACTAAAATATGGTAATTGAATACTGATAAACTATATGCTATGATCAAGGAAAACTGAATTGAATTCTATGTTGAATACTAAATCTGAAATAGTGGGAGGTATCATCTAACCGACATTCCCCAAAGCTGAGCTGATCGGGGTCCAACATATGACCCCAGGAGGAAGGGTGCAAGTACCGTGCCATAGGTACTAACAATGGTTGTTTCAACCCTAAACTAGCAGGAAGACATCTTGTCAACCCTAAACTAGCAGGAAGACATCTTAAACCTATGCTGGGTACGTAGTTCTGTAACTCAGAGATTGCTACTATGGGTCAAACCCTATACTAATAGGAATTTCTTCATCTCTGGGTTCGCTCGGTGCTATATCTTACTCCCAACTGAATTAACACTGATTACGGGACTGGACTAAGTTTAACTGAAGAAGGAACTAACTCAAATTACTGAACTAATCTAAGTCTGACTGACATGATAACTGACTGAACTGATAATGCTCTTACGTGTCTAAAACTATTCTGAAAATACTGAGGCTAAGTAAACAACTAAATTTTGAGTATTCATAACCTCCAGGACTCTATAAAAATAATAACAGGGACACATGAATTCTTTAAATCCATGGAAGGAAATCATTTTTCACAATTATTCACTTAAGTATTTTATCAAACACATGGGTGCCAAGACTTTAACATATGGGTCCTTTTAAAATGATAAGATAGCTCGATCACATGACCAAATCATAAACTGAGGGTTTTATTCTGAAATTTACATGAACATGATATGAAAACCACAATATTTAAAACATACTATAATACCTTCCCCATGAAAATAATTGAAATCATAACTTGAAATTAAATTACTAAGGTATAGATAAACATACTTCAACTTTCAAACGTGTAAGGGATCATTCTATCAAAACTCTTGGGAACATAATACATGATCAAAATTTAAAAGAGTTTCATGGAGGTAATTCATTGTAAACATGTAATTTCATTGTAAACATGTAATAGGTAGTCATTGTTCAAAACCCAATCATTTAGGAATTTCATGAAACACTCACAATTCATGGTTTAAGCTAAGCATGAGAATAGTTTTAAAACTTGAAGTAATAACATGATTTCAATACTAAAATCACCAATTAAGTCTTAAAATCTGCGAACAACACAATTTAAATTTGTGGGGTTTAATAACAAAATCTATTATGTGCAAACATGGTAAAGAATCAAAATTCATGGGAATTCATCATTGAAATTCACAATAACATGCAAAAATCATAATTTTAAGCTTGAAAATGAAATTTTGGACTCAATGGGTGAAAAGGGCCAATGGATGAACATCAAACATATCTTAAAGCTTTAATCTTAGAAGAGAAATAACTTTTCTTGAACGTTCTTTGATTGGAAAATACAACTTCTTAGTTTTCTTGAAGAAGGACTTGAATCTTATTCTTGGGAGATATCCTGAGAGGAAACCCTAATCTTGTTGTTGAGAGTGTGTGAGAGGATTTTGAGATGCTTATCTGATGAAATAGGAGAAAAATAACGCCCCTTGAGGACTATAAGTCATGGGATGGGTAGGGTTTGAGGTGAGAAAAAGATCAAAATACCCTTCCGAAGCTAAATAAGAGTTGCTGAAATTTTAAGTTGGTGACTTGAGTTCATAACTTATCAACTAGTTGATGCCTTATCAACCCAAGTCATCACTTTGATAGCTGAGATGGTTATGGGTGATGACTTGGTTGATAAGTCATCAGTTAGGTGACAACTTATCACCTCAACTCGTCACTTTGAAGCTAAAGTTAATGACTTTCTGGTTTTGGCTGACTACTTGGCTGATAAGTCGTCACTTAGTTGACGACTTATCACCTCAAGTCGTTACTTTGTTGACAGAAAGACATGCTGATGTAAAATGAGTATAACTTTCCACTACGATATCGGATTAAGGTGAAACCATATGCGTTGGAAAGAAGATTCAAAGATATTTCTTTTGGAATATAGTAGGACACTTGAATCGACATATGCTAAGAGATACACTCATTTAAAGTTGACCCTTGCTGGAGTATTTGTCAAAACTCTATCGATAGAAAAGTCCTCAACTCGTCTTTGAGTTAGGAGGATATTATGACCTCGATAAATATACAAAGATATTACCACATCATAAATTTGATTATCAAAGATGTACATACATAGAATAATTGGTTTAAGTCTGTACGTATAAAAAGAACGATTTAAATTCTAGCCCAAAAATGTGGGGTATTACATTATATCCCCCTTGGAAACATTCTTCCTCTAGTTAGACAAATTAAGATGAGGCTATTGGGGAAACTGAGATCATATACAGAACATGCATAACTGAAAACATGATTACATGACAACTAATTTCGTGAATACATGCAATGGCATGAGAATGGTTATAAGGCTGAGATAGAAACGAGAGAGTCAACATGTGAGTAACCATTACTTAGGCTGGATCTAGTTTCATGAAGTAAATTTGAGAGGTTTAGGACATAAAAACTCAAGCATTAAAATGCATCTCTTCCTTGGGATTGTTCGTCCCCCGAATGATACAGACTTGGCTAAAATAATAAGGAAAGACTGAGATGATGTATAGAACAGTTATGGATTGAATCATGAATGAACATCCACAATGAGAAACTGAGGTCTGAGAAATAGAGGGTCAATGGCATAAATTCATCAAAGAGGTTTTAATTGAGGACATGCATCACATGAATCTAAATTTCACTGATTATTAAGAGTGTAGTATCAGTACTGGAACTGAACATACTGTCAAGCATGAGTACATAAGTCATGAGATGCATGACCTGAATTTAGAGTTCATAAATTTATGGAACATGGTCCATATTGCTGAGCAAATTGTAACTGCTTATGCGAGTAAATGGGAGAGCACAAGATTTTTGATAAGATGCATGAATATGAGCTATGATCATAGAGCTGATATGTAAGGCATAAGTAGATATCATGATAAATAAAGTACAAATACTAAAATAAGCATGGGTCAGGCATCTTCCTCCCTAGTGTTTTTCTATAACACATTGGCATCACTACTAGAACATGAGAGCCTGACCTAATTTTCTTGTTCTATCATCTCCTCCTTAGATTTAAGGCATCACTTTATCTCTCCTTTATCTTTAAGCCATCACTCTAAGTCTGTGGTACTAGGCACTGAGAAGGGATCGACTAGAGTTTTGGGACTGATACCGATTTTAACCACTATTTAAGGGGTTACAAAAAGAAAGTGAAGTTTTGGGGTCTACTAAAACATACACAAGAATATGAAAGGCCGATAATGTACCAGTAATTGCATTAGGATAACTTTCCTGATCGTGTCGGGACTAGAGTGCATAAAGTCTATTGTAGCATTAACCACTGATGGCACTGGAAGTGGCACCCTACTAAGATGGGTGACCCTACTGGAGCTGGAGGACGATTGTGCTGACCTCGTGGACAAACCTTAGGAAATTCTGACTTTGTGTCCTGGCTCACCACATCCAAAACACATATCACTGCCAGCTCTACACACACTTTTATGATTCCTACCATATTCACCGTAAAATAGATTGGTACGACCACTGTTTCCACTACCCTGGGTCTTTGAGACTGGTGCCCCATCCCGACTATCATTATTGAACTTTGGTATTAGAGAACTAGATGAAGATGGAGCTGGGGTGAAAACTTTTGATGAAACTGAGAACAGTTACCACCTTTGGACCCTGGCTGAGCAAAACTAAAACTACCTATCCTAGCCCTCAAACTCTCTCTTTCTTTCTCTTTAACCTTATTTTCCTTGATTCACTAAGCATGGACCATAAGTCTAGACATGTCCATGTCTTTAATCATCATTGTGGTCCTACACTCCTTGGCCACACTATCAACTACACTAGAAAAAAACTTTCTCATTCTAGATCTATTATCAGACACCACATTAGGAGCATACCTGGCCAACTGAGTAAACTTAAGTGAATACTCTTTCACACTCATACTACCCTATTCAGATTAATAAAATCCATCAGCTTAGCTTTCCTCAAATCTAAAGGAAAGAACCTTTTTAAAAAGGTCATGGCAAACTCCTCCTACTCTATAGGCCCTGGATCTATGTCACTATCCTCTTTTCACTACTTATACTAGGCGTGAGCTATATCCTATAACTAGTAAGAAACCAACTCTACACTCTCACTATATGAGACACCCAAAGTATCAGTCTCCTTCTGAACCATGTCGAGGAGCTCCTGCTGATCCTTATCAGACTTAGATCCTTGAAACCAAGAAGGATTCATCCGAGTAAGATTTGAAATTCTAGCTGTGGCGGTATTGGCCACTGGATTGGCTGAGATAGTAGCTTGCTAGTTGTTTTGAGCTGATACTGAGTGGGCTAAAGTGGTGTAGCTCTGAAATCTGCATAGGAAATATACTCATTCAGGTGATCTTCTTGAATAGGCAGAGGTGCGGGCTGATTCCCATTTCTTCTTTCGTTATTCTTTCTGGGAGGCATGTTCTATAAATGGAAGAAAGATTGAATTAGAAGAAGAGTATGAATAGAATTCATGCTCTTTCAAATGACATAAAGACGAAAAGAAGGGAAACTTCTCCTAAAACATCTCATAGCCTTTTGTCCATAAGTGTGGTTCGCATCACGCCCATGCACAAGACTCTACTCAATGCACCTTTCAGACTTCCTAGGATATTTTAAAACCTTAGGCTCTGATACAAAGTTTGAAATACCTTGAGAGTACACCCTGGACACTACAGGATGCTTACGATCACAAGTGACCACAAGCTAACCCATGAGTTGGTAACTTCTATGAGCACTAAATAATAATAATAACGAAATAACATAGGTGGAATATCTGAAATTCGCCATAAGGTTTATAATAAATATTTTTGAGTCATAAATCTGAAATCAACTGCCAAAAATAACTATCTAAAAACTGATAAAAATAATGGCAAACTAACTGATTGTTTGAAGTGTCTAAAAGCCTCTAAAGCTGACTGACTGTGGAGTTGATGGGACAAACCCCCAACTAACTCTGACTGAGTAAATAACCGAACTGCTGACATGATTGAATATAAGATAAACTCATCATCAAAGTATGAGGACTCATCATGGTTGCTGCTACTTATGCGCTGGAATGTCTAAGTGTTGTTGGGAAACTGAGCATCCGAACCTATGGTATAAGACATCATTGCATAAGAAACAAGTGTGCGATTAGTACTTTAAATGTACTGATATGCTAGATGAGGTTAAGCTGCTATGCATGGGTTATGTGCATGAGTAATAACTGACTGAGTGAGTGGCATGAGGTAACTGAATAACTGATATAAATGCATGAATACTGTAAAATCTGAGAATGCATAACTAAGCATATAACTTGATTCTAAAATTTTTTGTAAATTAAAATACTGAAATTCGATAACTTAATACTGATAAACTGTATGCTATGATTAAGAAAAACTGAACGGAATTCTATACTAAATACTGAAACTAAAACTGTGAGAGGTATCATCTGACCGACATGCCCTAAAGTTGAGCTAATCAGGGTCTAACCTGTGACCCCAGTTGAAAGGGTGCTAGTACCCTACCACGAGTACTAACAATGGTTGTGTGAACCTAAACTAGCAGGAAGACATCTTGTCAACCCTTAATTAATAGGAATACTTATGAGATATGTGTGACCCTAACCTAGCAGGAAGACATCTTAAACCTATGCTGGGTACGTAGCTAAGTAAATCAGGGATTACTACTAAGGTTAAACCCTACACTAATAGGAATGCCCCCATACCTGGGTTCACTCGGTGCTAAATCCTAATCGCAACTTAACTGACACTTATTATCGGACTGAACTAAGTTTAACTGAAGAAGGAACTGGCTCGGATTACTGCATTGATCTAAGTTTGACTAACGTGATAACTGAATGAACTGATAATGCTCATACATGTCTAAACCATTTTGAAAATACTGAGACTAAGTAAACAACTAAATTCGGGTATTCATAACCCCTAGGACTTGATAACAATAACAACAGGGACACATAAAATCTTTAAAATCCTGGAAGAAAATCATTGTTCACAATTTTTCACTTAAGTATTTCATCTAACACATGGGGGTCAAGACTTTAATATAAAGGGTGCTTTTAAACATGATAAGATAACACGATCACATGACCAAATCATAAACTGAGGGTTTATTCTTAATTCGCATAGACATTATATGGAAACCAAAATATTTAAAACATACTATAATGCATTGCCCATGAAAACAATTGAAATCAAATTACCAAGGTATAGATAAACGTACTTCAACTTTCAGCGTGTAAGGGCGCTTTCTATAAAAACTCTTGAAATGTAATACATGATCAAAATTCATAAGAGCTTCATGAGGTAATTCAGGTTGGGTTTAATACTTGGCTGATAAGTCATCACTCAGTTGATGGATTATCACCTTAAGTTGTCACTTTGTTGACAGGTAGACATGCTGAGGTAAAATGAGTATAACTTTCCACTCCAATATCAGATTAAGGTGAAACCAAATGTGTTGGAAAGAAGATTAAAAGATATTATTTTGGTATATATTATGACACCTGAATCAATATATGCACGAAGATACACTCATTTAAAGTTTACCCTTGTTGGAGCATTTGTCAAAACTCTATCGATAGAAAAGTCCTCAACTCGTCTTTGAGTTAGGAGGATATTATGACCTCGATCAAAATACAAATATATTTCCATATCATATATTTGATAATTAAACATGTATATACATAGAATAATTAGGTTTAAGTCTGTAAGCATAGGAAGAATGATTTAAATTCTATCCCAAAAATGTAGGGTGTTACACTAAGCTTAGTGTAATGACTCACTAAGTTATCCATATTGTTTATTATTTAAGATTTATGATTTTGAAGTCATAAGTTTTACTCAAGTCCATGGTGAGTCATTTACATTTAGCATGCTAAGTTTGAAAGCTTATATATATATAAATATATTTAATATTGATTTTCTTTTGTATTCACCCCCATATGGTAAGTACTTTACAAAAGTACTGATCCACATATACGTTTGTATGCTAAATTGCCATATAATGCAGGTTCTTTTTTCCATTCCCAGCAGCACGAGTGACTTCAACATTATTACCTGCATCCTGATGTTTGGTGAGACCTCATAGTCTGAGGATCTTCTAGATTTGAGTTTTCTTTGATGGAAGTATTTTAGACATTGAATTCAGTTTATGTATAGGTCAACTGGGATCTATCCTAGTGACTCTCTCATCTATAGTAGAGTCTTGTTAGACTATGTCTAAGCTTAAGTTCAACAAGTTTGTGAAAAGATTTCTTAGTTAATGATTCACTGTAAGTTATGACATTGTTTATATTTTGTTTACTTCTTATGTTTCCCGTCTTTATTGTGTGAGTTATGAGCTTAAATATATCATGGATTTGCTTGGGTCTATTCGTAGTCCGAAGTACCATGTGACATCCATAGGGTACTTCTGAGGCGTTACATAGTATCCACGTTTTGTTAATATTGTGTGCATCATCCTTCCTAAGTTCAGTTTGACGCTAGTTGGTGGTTGACGTCTAGTTTTGGCTATTTTGCAATAAAGTAAAAGAGCTGATTGAAAAAGGAATACTTGTGAAAAAATCTCTTAGAAGTATTTTCTCTTTTTTGCGATTATCTGGGAAGTCATGCTTAGAGCATGCATGCCCTATACCTTTTCCTTTCAAGATTTTGAGATTTTTCTATCCATTGACTTTCGTGGATGAAAATCCTTTTAGTAGTGGATATTATAATGACCCTCCAGGCTATTTCCTTGATTTGCATGAATTTCTTTCCTTTCAACCCTTCCCAAAGTGGCTATAGGTCACTTATGACTTACCAAAACTATTAGTTTGGTGATCGGATAGTTAATTTGGATTTTAGACTCATTTCCCTATTTTGGAGATTTCACTATTTAAGATTTAGCCTCAGACAAAAACACCTAGTAAATGATTTCGGATAAGAATTCTAATAGCACTATCAGTTCAAGAATGTCAGTTTTAGGCTAGGTAGACCTTTTCTTTGAGTCCCAAGGCAGCCGAGCTCATTTTGATCTATTTGTCAGAAAGTTAAGAAAATGAAATATTGGTGTGGGACCCATATTTTTTTGAAACAACCTCAAATAGGATTGCTCTATTAAGTCCTAAACATCAAATTTAGTGTGGTTTCATAGTTTATTTGTGTAAACGGGATTTCAAATTAATCCCGAGGGCTTGATTGATACTTGGAAAAGTTTCTAAGTTTCAGTTGTCAACTGATATTGCTGCGATCGTCAGCCAATGGGTGCGATCGCGGTACCCTTGGTAGGGAGATAGTGCGATTGCCATAGGCATGTCACGATTGTGACCAATGTGGCAGGGTAGAAATATGCGATCGCACAACTCAAGGTCATAATAGCGACTCCTGAGTACCTGGAATGGGTATAAATTAAGCTCTTTTCTACCATTTTGGGAAATATTTATATTTTCACTTGAGAGCTAAACCCTAAAATAACTTGAGAGCTTAAAATTAAAGCTTGTAGATGATTTGGGAAGCTTTGTTAATGATTATTCTATGATTGTCCTTTGAATTCATGGTAAGATTTCTTCAATTTATTAATAAATTCTTAGAAATTAGGGCTTTGAACTATTAAAACTGTAAGGGTTGATTTCAGACCCAATTTGTGCTCAACCTTTGAGCACAATCTCCTTGTCCTTCGAGGGATATCATGAAGGTTGATATTTTGAAAAAGGGTTTTGGATTTATGAATATAATCATATTTTTGAAGGTTTGACGATATTGTTTTGGCCTTTAGGCCTTCCCCCAAATTGTTTGGAAAATTATAAATATACATATGTATGTATGAATGTGTTTAAGGATGAATATGCAATTGAGAGCATGTCTTATAATGAACCCCTCTCTTGTTATGATCTTTCTCATCTTCCATATGATATGAATTGTTCTAAACTACATCTTGAAAATTATGTTATGAAATATCTTGAATGATGTTATATTTGAATTGTGATTTCAATTTCAAAAGAGAAGGTTTCTTGTACTAAAAAATGTTGAAAATAAATATATTGAAAGAGTGCATGGATTTTGCCAAAAACACATGACCACCTTATGTTTGAAGAGTTCTTGCATAGTTTCATTTATGCTTTTGGAACATGAAATATCCTATACAATTTGTATGTTTGAGTGTTCTGAACTATGTTATATTGAAAAAATTATGCATGATGCATTATGGCTCAGAAATAGGACTTGCAAGGCTTGGTGTGATCACACCAACTCAGATTATGCCGTAGTAATTCAGAATAGAAAAGAATACATGTTTAAAGTCAGAATTTTCAGATGTTGAAACTAGAATAATGCTTCATTCAGAACAGGATAAAATTGGGCATAAAGAGAGATTAGGTGGTTCCCCAAAGAAGGCACGAGTCAGACAACTCATTGCCTAAAACCATGATTTAACGATTCGAGCATATGATATTACGCTGGCCTAGAGCCATGTGGTGTGTCAAAATCAGAAACTCCAACCCTTGTGGCACACTTGGGTTGGGGGCTTTCCCTCAGAGTCAATGGCGGATTCCATACAGCCCGTGGAATATCAGAATTGTAGGGGAGTGCCACCTAACTCAGAAGTTATACAAAGATTAGACATTGCATTGATAAGAATGATTTGTGATTTTCAAAAATTGGCCATGTGTTTTAGAACTATTTCATGTATAGTATCTGACGATTTGCTCTCCAACTATTTTATCTATATAAAAGTTTTATTTTGGAATACTTTGTGTACCAGTACATCTATATTGACCCCCCCTCCTCCCTCTAGGTTCTGAGGCTCAATCTAGGGGTCCAGAAAGGTAGTAGATTTGTCAGACAGTGTTTGCAGTGTTCAGTTATTGAGCCTTCTCTATTCTAGAAGGCCCATCTTTTAGATTATGACCCTTATTATTATTTTGGTCTACTGGGGGCCTTGTCCCAGTTTTCAGATAGTTATCAGATTTTCATGTAGTAGAGATTTCGCAGACTGAGTCAGATGTTATTTAGCTGTAGTTGCACTGCAGTTTTCCATACTTATGTTGATATTAGAATTTGACCATTTTTCTGTAGCTGACTATGTTTTCGCATCTTTTTTTTAAATAAGTATTGTGCATGATAACCAGATAAAGAAGGGCATTCCGGGCCTTTATGGTTTGGGATGTCTATCACGGCCAGGCCCTAGTTTGGGTCGTGATAGATATTGCTTTACTTTTGACATTAGATATGAGATATCAAATTTCAAGACAGAATAACAGTACAACTTTAGCAACTAAATGTTATGACTCATTAATTTTATGCATCTTGTTTTGCTATTGATGATTATGATTTTTAGTTTTCAGATATTCCATCTTATGTGAGTCATCTACATTTAGCATTCATTCTTTGACAAATTTATAATAATATTAAGATATTTACTTATTTGTGTATTCACCCCCATATACACAGTACAATCTAGAAGTATCGATCCACATATATGTCTATGCGCTACATTGTCTTATAATGTAGGTTTAGGTGCTCGGTTTTAGTTACGTGAGTGATTTCGAGCATGTCCATCTATATCTTAATAGTTGGTGAGTCCTCATAGTTTGGGGACTTAGTCATTCAGTTTTCATCTTATTAGTATAGATGATTTAGTATTTTTAGACTGTTCGAGTCAGCTGGTGGTTTATCCCAGTGACCTCAGGCATTAGTAGTAGAGGCTTGTCAGACTACTAGATTATGATTCTGATTTTTAGTAGTGACTGATCAGACTCCTGAGTTTAGTATTTTCAGATATTATATTCAGATATTTTTAGTTTAGTTCATATAGAATTCTGTATTTTACCTTGATTATATATCTATACTTCCCTATTATGAGTTTGAGATTTAATAAATGGCTTACAGGGTTAGCTTAAGGCTACTTATAGTCTTGAGCACCGTGTGACATCTCGGGATCCATTTTTGGGGTGTTACAAACTTGGTATTAGAGCCTAAGGTTATAAGAGTCCTAAGGAGTCAAACAAGTTGCGTTATATAGAGTCTTGACTATGGGAGTGAAGCATGCCACATTTATGAGTAAGAGGCTATGAGACATTTTAGGAAATCATATATTTCATTAATGATCTATTGTACTTACAGTATATCTATCTATTTTTTACTTGTGATCTTGTGTGATAGTTGAATATTCCTTCTCATTGAGATAACGCCCACAGAAATGATAACCAGTTACCCCAGCATGCTGACCCTCTAAATGAGAACGTATCCTATGCTAAATTTTGGGCTGCCTGTCAGATGTTGGCCCAAGCTGTGACTACTAATGTTCAGGGCAACCATTAGGCGACAGTCCCACTTTGGCAGAATGGTGATTTAGCAGCAGCCAAAATCCAAGACTTTATGAGAATGAATCTGTTAGAGTTC
Organism: Capsicum annuum; assembly: GCF_002878395.1. Classification (NCBI taxonomy): domain Eukaryota; kingdom Viridiplantae; phylum Streptophyta; class Magnoliopsida; order Solanales; family Solanaceae; genus Capsicum; species Capsicum annuum. The sequence goes on along the minus strand of NC_061112.1, from coordinate 35,843,964 downwards.
TATGGGTCAAAAGCAGGTGAGGACCCACAACTTTATTTAGATAAGGTAAAGAAGATCACCCAACTTATGCATGTTTCTAAGGAGGATAATGTAGATTTAGAATCCCATAGATTGAAGGATGTAACGTATGATTGGGTGGATATGTTGAAGAATAGTAGAGGTAAGAATACAACTCATATGAGTTAGCAGGTATTTCAAGATGTGTTTCTAGATAGATTCTTTTCGCTTGAAATGAGAGAAGCTAAGGTAGAAGATTTTGTGAACCTAAGCCAGGGCTTGATGTTAGTGAAAGAGTATTGCTTTAAGTTCAACCAGTTGTCTAAGTATGCCCCTGATACGATGGGTGATCCTAGGGCGAGTATGAGTAAGTTTGTTACTGGAGTATCTGGTTTGGTAGTCAAGGAGTTTAGGACTTCCATGCTTATTAGCGACATGGATATTTATATGTTGATAATTTATGCACAGTAGATTGAGGCAAAAAATTTAAAAGAAAGAGAGAAGGGAAATAAAAAGGCAAGAACAGGGTAGTTTGAGTATGGCCAAACAAAGTTTGAAGGGGGAAATTATTTGCAATTTTAGAATACTTCATCTATGCCATCTCTATCTTCAGCTAGCGCTCCTGCTCCCAAATCAAGGCAGGAGCAGTGGGGTAAGACTTCTATGAACAGATCTTAGAATAGTATGAGTGGAAAACCTAGTTATCCTCCATGTGCTAAGTGTGGTAAGAATCATCTTGGTGAGTGTTTGTTAGGACAGAAAGGTTGTTATAGTTGTGGTAGTTAAGACATATAATAAAATATTATTCTCATGCTAAGCAGGGAAACAGGGATGTTCATCCCTAAACTCAGGCTACTAGTTCATCGGCCCCTCTAAGTCGCCTAGTCCCTTCTTAGGGCGCATCATCCAGTACTAGTGGTGGTCGATTGCAGGATTAGTTTTATGCTTTACCATCCCATCCGGAGTAGGAGGATTCACTAGATGTTGTTACTTTAATGTTTCGTGTCTTTCATCTTTATATTTATATGTTGTTAGGACACAGATCGAGTTTCTCTTATGTGACCCCAATAGTAGCAGTAGATTTTAAAGTAGGTCCTGAAAATCTTTTTGAGCCCTTCTTAGTTTCTACCCAAGTGGGTGAGTTCGTTGTTTCCAAACAGATCTATAGAAAGTGTCTTATCACTGTCCTTCATAAAATCATGTTATCAGATTTAATAGAGTTAGATATGGTTGACTTTGACCTTATTCTTGATATGGATTGGCTCCATTCCTGGTATGCATCCATAGATTGTCACACCCAAGTGGTGAAGTTGAAGTTTCAAGATGAACTAGTCTTTGAGTGGGAAGGTAATTCAGTGTCTCCCAAGAGTCACTTCATATCCTATATTAAAACCAGAAAGTTGATCTCAAAAGGGTGCATCTATCATCTAGTTTGAGTCAAAGACACTAAGTCTGAGACTCCAACAGTTTAGTCAGTCCGTGTAGTCAATGAGTTTCCTGATGTTTTTCCCAAAGATTTGCCAGGGGTATCTCTCGATACGAAAATAGAATTTGGTATTTATATTCTTCCAAATACTCAGCCTATCTCCATTCCTCCATATCGTATGGCTCCAGCTAAGCTTAAGGAGTAATAAGAATAGCTTAAAGAAATCTTAGATAAAGGTTTCATAAGGCCCAGTGTCTCTCCATGGGGCGCTCCCATCCTATTCGTTCAAAAGAAAGATGGTTCCTTGTGAATGTACATTCACTATTGTAACTCTCCGATAGTACACCCTGGATGCCATATGGTGCTTATGACCCTGAAGGACTACAAGCTAACCCATGACTGATATCTACTGTAAGCACTGAAAGATAATACTAAAATAAATATGGAATTAGGCTGAATTGCCATAAGGTTCAAAATTTAAATACTGATAAATAATAACATTTGGTAAAAACATCTGAAAACTAAACGCTGTCTAAACTGTCTAGTCTGAAAACCTCTAACTGAATTGTCTGAATATGGAGTTGATGGAACAAGCCCCCTACTAACTCCAACTACTTGACTACTGATAAATTGAAATAAATCATATCCCCGATAGATGAGGACTCACTACTAAATATGCAACAACTGAATGGATCTATCTAAACTCGGTCTGGATCTTGAGCTTCCAAACCTATGATATGAGACATAATAGCACAAAAAAAGAGTATGTGGTCAGTACGTGGAATGTACTAGTATTCTAGATGAGGTAAGGCTGAATACAAGGGTTCATATGCATGAAAAATAACTTACTGAATGATATAGAATAACTGAATATAAGAGTACGTGGATAACTGATACTATGGAAATCATTAAGTATGAAATACTGTACATATATGTATAGACTGCAACTAAGCTTTTCTAAGGCTGAGCACTGAGTTCTGATAACTGAGTAGCTGATATCTGAAGTTATTGATAACAGATTTGCCAATACTAATTGACTGTGTTTGACAGTCCTGATTCTGTAACATGAACTAAGTTCTAAACAGAAGACTGAAACTAAAACTATGACAGGTAATTATCTAACCGACATGCCCCAAATAAGATAAGATAACTGAGTTGGGGTCCAATCTGTAACCCTAATTGGAAGGGTGCTAACATTGTACCACAGGTACTAACATCTTCTGTGGAGTTAGTCCTATCTAATGGGTGACCCCTGAGATCAGTCCTAAACTAGCGGGTGATCCCTGAGTATGTCAGTCCTATCAAATGGGTGACATCTCATATCCTACGCTGGCTCCATAGTTCTATAACTTAGGGATTGTTTCTAGGGACCCAATCCTAACTAATGGGTGAGCCCCCATCCGTAGGCTTGCTCGATGCTGAATCCTACTACTAACTGAATAGAAACTGAACTGATTATACTAAACTAGATTGGAATGATACTGAGTCCACTGAGTTTTCGTTAGTTCTTTAACTAACTGAGTTCTACTGATCGTGGCATGACTAATACTATTCTGCAATGGATACTGGCTCTAGGTAAACAACTATATTTTCGTGTATTAAAAACCCCAAGGACTCAATAGCATAAAAAGAAAGACATAACATAATCATAAAGGCATAACAATACTTGCTTTCTATCAATGCACTCATCTAGACATTTTGTCAAATACTTGATATACATAAACTAGTGCATGAATGGGATCACATCATAACATGTTATGCTTTCACTAGTCAAATAACATAATCAATTCATCAAACACTTGTAGGGTATAAGCTTGTACATGATTGGGACCACATAATAACATGTCATGATTCCACTATTTACTTCACATAGGCAATTTAGCAAACACTTGGGGAGCATGGATTATTTATATGAAATGGCCAACACATGAACATCATGATGCATTAATCAATTTGTATATTCAATGGTTTATCAAGATAATCACATATTCATTACACATGCTATTAAATTTTTATGAAACTTGTAATTAATTCATGGATTGAAGCCCAACTAATATCATGAACATGAATTCAATCTAATTCAAACATGGAAATCATGAATCTGAGATCTTGTAGATTAAAAAGGGTTCTTGGACTTCATGGGTGAAAGGGACCCATGAATGAACAAGTAACATACCTGAGAAGAAGAGTTCTTGAAAGTTTTTCTAGGATTTCTTGAGATTGCTCTTGGTTTCTTTGAGTTAGGGTTTTGTATTGTAAAGAGAAAGCTCTTGATTTTGGGGAAATATTGAATAATGAATGACTTAAAATTTTTTTAGGGCTTTAATCCCATATCTGGACGTAATAAAATTAGGCGAAAAGGCTAATTTAACCCTGGACGAAACTTTGGATTTCCGTCGAAAATTTCCAAAATTACCCTCTGGTGCGACGCGATACAAGTGCACCGGCTCACTGGAAGGTAGAAAACTAGAGACTGGGTTATAGCATGACATAGCGCCATTGTGGTACCTCACTAAATGAGAAACTGGGCCTTTGCGTGATGCGCCATTATCGTGGAGCAACACTAGAAAAGTGACAATTGAGAAATTGGCTGGTGACGCGACGCGGTGGTATCGCGTTGGCTTACCAGAAAAGGACAATTGTGAATTGAGCCTTTGGTGCTATGATCCAATATCATGATGGAGCATTGGAAAGTGACAATTGCCATTTGGCTTGGCTCCGCGATGCGCTGACGTTCCCGGTGGTAAACTGTCTTATAAAAATGGCTCTAACTCTTCACTTGGGTATCTACTTTGGTTGAATTTTATACTGTTGGAAAGCTAATTGAATTTACTATGAAATGGTATGCTCTAAACTAAAAAATACTAAGTATTTCAAAATTTTACATTGGATTACTCATATACTAAGACTTAAATAAAGCTAAATAAATACGGGGTATTACAATATCTCCCCCTTGGGAATATTCGTCCTCGAACGAGACTAATCAAGCTGAGAAATGATGATAGATGAGTTTACACATTAAACATGCACGACTAAAGAATGACTACTTGAATAAAACTACTATATACTGAGTTTACATACTGACCATGCATATCTAATGCATGAAATACATGACTGAACGAATGCATGAATACATGATTGAATATGCAATGGTAATGGATACGAAGTTTATAACTATAACTTCATCTAATAATTGATTAAACCTAAGGAAGACCATCACCTTAAGCTAAGAATACTAATGAACATGAGACAATTTACCAAATATGTATGAATGGGAAAATAAGAACATGACTGAGTTTGAAACATGATATATGAACTGAATACCATGAACTGAACTGATTCCATGAATATATATCCATGCCATGGAAATGTTCATACAACTAAGATTGGAATGAGAGAGTCAAATTATGAGTACCCATTAATCTAAACTGGATTTGTTATACGAAGAAAAACTAAAAGGTTTGGGACATAAAATCTTGGGGGTTATAGTGCATCTCACCCTTGGCACATATGTCCCTCGAAGAATGCTGACTTGGCTAAGATACTGAGGAAAATTTAAGACGATGCATGGGGTACCTATGAGCTGAATCATGAATGAGTATTTAGGGTTTAAAACTGAGGTGTGACATATGAACTGGGCTAAACTCGTAACTTCTAAGATGATCCATCTTAGAATGGGCATATTTGGGATACTTCGGATAGGGAGACTGCGCGGAAAGATGGGAAACAATACAAACATTTTTTCCTGACTGCAAAACTAAATTCCTGGCTTTTCAAACTAACTCATACTGAAAACTTATACTCAACTGGAGTAGTTCTTGACACTCTTTCTATAAAGTTCTACTAACTTTAGGGAGCAAGGAAATCTTGGTATGGTCTTAATGAGACATCTGAATAAGAAATCACAACATGGCTAAAATTCTGTAATATGGGCACTAATTACTCTACCTACTGAGGTCTGATCTGGACTGAATTCTCCCACTATGTTCAAGCCTACTTAAATCTATGAAATGCATTTATCCCCTTACACATCATCATGACATTCAAGCCTATCTTCATAACTACAGCTTCATGTAAAACTAGCATGCAACAATCTTTTTTTAACATAAAACATTTACTCACTCCGTTCTAAGTAAATGCTCATCACTACATCATTCCATAAGGAGAGTTCACTGAAGGTTAAAACATGGGAACCTGAAGCATGAATAGACACTATACAAAACTTGACACTTAACTGAGGTCTAAGGAATAGAACATCAATATCTTGGACTTTATCATGAGATCTAAACTGAGGATATACATGAAAAAATCTGAATTTAACTGATCATTAGGAGTATAGCATAAGTCATGGAAACTGAGCATACTATAAGGCATGAGTACATGAGTCATGAGATGCATGACCTGAGTTTAGAGTTTCTGTGTTCAAGAAACATGATTCATAACACTGAGTGAACTGAAACTACTCATACTAGGAACTGTAAGCATACATGGTTTTTGATAACGTACATGAATAGAAGATATGATCATAGAACTAACATATACTGCATGAGTAGATATCGTGATAGCTAAAGTGGAATACTTTGCACTGAGTTAAGGACGGGTTGGGCATCAACCTCTCTCATTGCTTTTCTACCCATACTGATATTACTACTAAAATCTAAAGGCCTGACTTTCTAAGATATCATAATCGGATAATTTTTGTATGCCTGCTGGGCTATGATAGACTGACCCCTTAGGGTGGAGACTGAGAAAGGTTCTGTTAAGGTTTTCGGTCTGACTTTGAAATCACTACTATGTAAGGAGTTATAAAAGATAGCAAAAATCCTAGATCTAATAAGGCAAAACATATAAATGGAAGATTTGTAACGTACCAATAACCATGTTAGGAGAACTTTCCTGATCTTTTTTGTACTGAAGTGCATAAAGAATGTTTGGGCATTGCCTACTGGTGGTACTGGAAGTAGCACCCTATTGATTCGGGCGATCGGATTGAGATGAAGGACGATTGTATTGACCCTGTTGGCGCAAATCTTTTCCCCTCTAAACTATAACTCTACACTCCCTCATCCTGTGGCCTGGCATACAACATCTAAAACATACATCACTGCTAGCTCTACATGCACCTAGCTGATGTCTACCATATTCCTTGCAAAGCAGATGGGTACGACCACTGCTCACACTACCTTGAGTTTTTGATCCTGATGCCCCATCATGACTGCTATTCCTAAAATTTGGTACTGGTATACTAGCTGAGGATGGAGCTAAAATTGAATATTTTGGATAAAACTGGGAACGATTACCGCTCTTTGACTTAGGCTAATTGAAATTGAAACTACCTATTCTAGCTTTCTTGTTCTTTCTCTCTCCTTCTTCTTAAGATTCTACTCCTCCATATGTTGAGCATGGACAATAAGCCTAGAGATGTCCATCTTCTTAATCAACATAGAAGTTCTGAACTCCTCAACTACACTATTTGATACCCTAGACATGAATGTTCTCATTCTGGACATATTGTTTGCTACTACATGGGGAGCATAACTGGCTAACTAAGTAAACTTAAGGGAATACTCTTTCACACTCATACAGCCTTTCTCGAGATTGATTAACTCTAATGCCTTGGTTTCTCTCAGATCTAAGGGAAAGATCTATCTAGAAAAGTAGTAACAAACTCTTCCCACTCTATGGGCTCTGGATCTATGCCTCTGTCTACCTTCCACTGCTTAAACTATGCATGGGCTACATCTTGTAGCTGATAGGCAGCTAACTTAACACTCTCACTAGAAGTCACTCCCATAATATTTATGACTTTTTGAACTCGATCGAGGAACTTCTATGGATTTTCTTCTGACTTAGATCCTGAGAATACGGGAGGATTCATTTGGGTGAAGTCCCGAATACTGGCTACAGCAGTATTGGCCACTAGGTTGGCCTAAAAAATAGTTGGCTTTTCATTCTGAGCTATTATGGAATTAGTTAGAGTAGTGAATGCAACTCTAAATTTTTCATGGGATACATGCTCGTCCAGGGGATCTTCCTGAATGGGATGAGGTGCTGACTGATTTTTGGTTCTATTTTCATTACTCTTTTTGGGAGGCATGTTCTATAAACAAAATGAAGAAATGGATTAGACTTAGATTTTAACTTGAGCTCAAGCTCACTCATACGACATGAATACTAAAAGAAGGGAAGCTTTTCCTAAAATATCTCATAGCCTCTTGTCTATAAGTGTGGCGCGCTACACACCTATGCACAAGATTCTACTTGATATGGCTTTTAGACTCCCTAGGAATCTGATGAACCTTAGGCTATGATACAAATTTTTTAATGCCCCGAGAGTACACCCTAGAATCCACACGATGCTTACGATCCTAAAGGACCACAAGCTAACCCATGACTGACATCTGCTGCGAGCACTGAATAGTAATACTAAAATAAATACAAAATTCAGATGAATTGCCATAATGTTCAAAATTTAAATACTAATAAATAATAAAATCTGGTAAAAATATCTGAAAACTAAACACTTTCTGAATTGGTCTAGTCTGAATGCCTCTAATTGTACTGTTCGAATATGGAGTTGGTGGGACAAACCCCCAACTAACTCTAACTACTAAATTACTGATAAACTAAAATAAATTATATCCCCGATAGATGAGGACTCACTACTAAATATGTAACTACTGACTGTATTAGTCTAAACGCGGTCAGGATCTTGAGCATTCAAACCTATGATTTGAGACATCATAGCGCTAAGAAAGAGTATGCAGTCAGTACATTGAATATATTGGTATGCTAGATGAGGTAAGGATGACTGCAAGGGTTCATATGCATAAACAATAAATAACTAAATGATATAAAATAACTGAATATAAGAGTACGTGAATAACTGATACAACAAAAACCACATAGTATGCAATACTGTACATATACTTATAGACTGTAACTGAGGTTTTCTGAAGTTGAGCACTGAGTTTTGATAACTGAGTAACTGATATCTGAAGTTATTGATAACTAATTTACTGATACTGATTGACTGTGTCTGACAGTCCTTATTCTGTAATATGAACTAAGTTCATCTAATGATTAAAACTAAAACTGTGGGAGGTAATTATCCAATTAACATGCCCCAAATAAGATAAGATAGTAGTGTTGGGGTCCAATCTGTAACCCTAATTAGAAGGGTTCTAATATCGTGCCACAGGTACTAACATATGCTTTGGAGTCAGTTCTATCTAATGGTGACCCCTGAGATCAGTCCTAAACTAGTGGGTGATCCCTGAGTATGTCAGTACTATCTAATGGGTGACATTTCATATCCTATGCTGGCCACGTTGTTCTAGAACTTAGAGATTATTTCTTGGAACCCAGTTCTAACTAATGGGTGAGCCCCCATCCCTAGGCCTACTCGGTGGTGAATCCTACTCATAACTAAATAGACACTGAATTGATCATACTAAACTGGACTGGATTGATACTGAGTCTACTAAGTTTCCCTTAGTTCTGTATCTGACTGAGTTCTACTGATCGTGACATTACAGATACTATTCTGTAACTGACACTGGATCTAGGTAAACAACTAGATTGTCGGGTATTAAATACCCCCAGGACTCGATAGCAAAAAAATAAAGACATAACATGATCATAAAGGCATAACAATACTTGCTTGCTAACAATGCACTTATTTAGACATTTTGTCAAACACTTTATATATATGAACTTGTGCATGAATGGGATCACATAATAACATGTCATGATTTCACTAGTCAAATCACAAGGCATTTCATCAAACACTTGTAGGGCATAAGTTTGTACATGATTGGGAACACATAATAACATGTCATGAGTCCACTATTTACTTCACATAGGCAATTTAGAAAACACTAGGGGAGAATGGATTATTTACATGATAATGGCCAACACATGAACATTATGATACATTAATCAATTTGTATATTCAAGGGTTTATTAAGATAATCACATATTCATTACACATACTATTCAATTTTCATGAAACTTGCAATTAATTCATGGATTGAAACCCAACTAATATCATGAACATGAATTCAATCTAATTAAAATATGAAAATCATGAATCTAAGATCTTGTATGTTTAAAAATGGTTCTTGAACTTCATGGTGAAAGGAACCCATAAATGAACACCTAACATACCTTAGAAGAAGAGTTATTGAAGGTTCTTGGAGGATTTCTTGAGATTGCTCTTGGTTTCTTGGAGTTAGGGTTTTGTATTGTAGAGAGAAAGGTTTTGATTTTGGGGAAACGTTGAATAATGAATGAATTAAAATGTTTTAGGGATTTAATCCCATATCTGGACGTACTAAAATAATTGGAAAAGACTAATTTAACCTTGGACAAAACTTTGCATTTTCATTAAAATTTTTAAAATTAACCTCTGGCGCGATGTGGTACAATCATGATGGCTGACTGGAAAGTGGACAATTGGAAACTGGGCTTATGGCATGATGTGGCACCATCGTGGTACCTCACTGAATTGGAAACTAGGCCTTTGTGCGACCCACCATTATTGTGAAGCAACACTGGAAAAGTGACAATTGGGAAATTGACTGGTGGCACTACGTGGTAGTATCGCGTTGGCTCACTGAAAAATAACAATTATGAACTGATCCTATGGTTTGAAGCACCAATATCATGATGGATCATTGAAAACTAACAATTGCCATTTGGCTTGGCTCCGCGCGTGCTTACATTCCATGTGGTACACTGTCTTACAAAAATTTCTCTAACTCTTCACCCGGGTACTAGATTTGGGAAAATTTTATATCATTGGAAAGCTAATTGAATTTCTTACATAATTGCAGGATCTAAACATAAAAATACTATGTATTTCAAAAATTTTACATGGATTTACTTATGTACTATGACTTAAATTAAGTTAGAGAAATACGGTATATTACAACTATCATCAGCTAAATACAGTCACAGTCAAAAACAAATATCCTCTTCCTAGGATTGATGAATTATTCTACTAGATCCAAGGTGCAAGTTATTTCTCTAAGATAGACCTTAGATTCAACTATCATCAGCTTAGAGTAAGGGAATGTGATATTCCAAAGACAACTTTTGGAACCCGTTATGGTCATTTTAAGTTTCTAGTCATGTCATTTGGTTCTACCATTGTCCTAGCAACCTTCATGGACTTGATGAATAGAGTGTTCAAACATTATTTGGACAGATTTTTCATAATCTTTATCGATGATATTCTTATCTATTCTCGTAGTGAGGATGATCATGCAGACCACCTTAGAATTGTGTTGCAAACTTTTAGGGATCACCAGTTGTTCGCCAAATTTAGGAAATGTGAATTTTGGTTAAGATCATTAGCTTTTCTCAATCATATTGTTTCCAGTGATGGTATTAGAGTTGATCCCCAAAAGACAGAAGCAATAAGAAACTAGCCTAGACCTATTTCTCTATCAAACATTAGTAGTTTTTTGGGTTTAGCTGGCTATTACTGACTTTTTGTTAAGGGTTATTCATTTATTGAATCTCCTATGTCTAGATTGACCCAAAAGAAAGTTAAGTTCTAGTGTTTAGATTCCTATAAGAAGAGTTTTTAGGAGTTGAAGACTCGACTCACTTCAGCCCCAGTTTTAGCTCTACTTGATAGAACAGATGGGTTCATTGCATATTGTGATGCTTTTAGGATTGTTTTGGGTTGTATTTTGATACAGAGAGATAAGTTTATAGCCTATACCTCTAGACAGCTTAAGCCTCATAAAAATAACTTCCCTACCCATGATCTTTAGTTAGTTGTTGTTGTGTTTGCATTAAAAATATGGAGGCACTATCGTTATGGGGTGCTTGTTGATGTGTTTATGGATCACAAAAGTTTGCAGCAGAGAGAGTTAAATCTTCATCATAGTAGGTGGTTAGAATTATTAAAGGATTATGACATGAGTATGTTGTATCATCCTAGCAAGGCCAATATAGTGACAGATGCCCTTAGTAGATTGTCTATGGGTAGTGTTTCTCGTATGGAGAATAACAAAGAGAGAAATAGTTTGGGAAGTCCATCGGTTAGCTAGATTGGGTGTGAGATTGGTTGACTCAGCTGAAGGGAATGTTTGGGTTCAAAATCTTCTTTAGTGTCTGAAGTAAAAGAAAAGTAGGATAAGGATCCTAGTTTGGTCAAGCTGAAGGGTTCAGTTAAAGACCAAAATATAGAGATTTTCTCCCAAAGAGGATATGGTGTGTTGAGACACCATAATAGATTATGTGTTCCATGTTTTGACGATTTAAGGCAGCAGATTATGGCAGAAGCGCATGGTGCATATTGGTCCATTCATCCAGGAGCCACAAAGATGTATCGCGACCTACGGGAAGTCTATTGGTAGAATGTTATGAAGAAATATATCACAAAATTTGTAGTCAAATATGTGACTTGTCAACAGGTTAAGGTAGAACACCAAAGACCTGGTGGCACATTACAGGAGTTTGGTATTACTACTTAGAAGTGGGAAGAGGTGAATATGGACTTTGTGATAGGATTACCCCATTTACATTGTCAGTATGATTCGATTTGGGTTATAGTAGATAGATTGACTAAATCAGCTCATTTCTTATGAGTTCACACGTCCTACACAACCAAAGATTATGCTAAGTTGTATATTAGAGAGTTGGTTCGATTAGATGGAGTTTCTTTATCCATCATCTCAGATAGGGGTACTCAGTATTTGAAAGACTTTTAGAAGGGTCTTGGTACACAAGTTCATCTTAGTTCTGCTTTTCATCCGCAGATAGATGGTGGGGCAGAGAGGATTATTCAGACTTTAGAAGATATGTTGATGTCATGTGTTCTTGATTTCAAAGGCAGTTGGGATGACCACTTGCCATTGATCAAGTTTTCCTACAATAATAGTTGCCATTCTAGTATTTAGATGGCCTCGTTTGAAGCTCTTAGTGGGCAAAGGTATAGATCACTAGTAGGTTGGTTCGAGTGGGTGAGGCTGCTACGATTGCACCAAATATGGTGTTTGAGGCCATGGAGAAAGTTCAGTTGATTTGAGAGAGATTCAAAGCTGCTTAGAGTCATCATAAATACTATGCAGACGTAAGAAGGAGAGATCTTGAGTTTGAAGTAGATGATCTTGTGTATTTAAAGATTTCACCCATGAAGGGGGTGAAAATATTTGGCAAAAAAGGGAAGCTTAGCTCGCGATATGTAGGCCCCTACAGGATTTTGAGTCATGTTGAGAAGGTAGCGTATGAGCTTGAGCTACCTGCAGACTTATCATCATTTCATCTAGTATTTCATGTGTTTTTATTGAAGAAGTGCATAGACGATTCATCTATTGTAATCCCTCTAGAAAGTACAGATATTCAGAATAGCCTTTCATACAAAGAAGTTCCAGTAGATATTCTTGATCATCAGATCCATAGACTAAGGAACAAAGAAGTTCCCTTGGTCAAAGTTCTATGGTGAAATCAGTCTGTTGAGGGTGCTACTTGGGAAGCAGAAGCTGAAATGCATACCAAGTATCCTCATCTTTTCTCCACGAACTCAGATTCATCTGAAGGTAAAACTCCTCCTTAATTCAATTTTTTTCCAGTCTCAGACTCAGCCATGTAGTTATCTGCATGTAAATGCATTCATTCGCAGATTAGTTCAGTTGATCAGTATGTTTTAAATTCAGCATGCAGCTTTTTTCAGTTAAGCATGCTAGCATATAGCCTCAGTCCCTCAGTATCTTCAATTTAATAAGTCTCATTCGAGGATGAATGTTCCCAAGGGGGAGATAATGTAATACCCTATACTTTTCCTAGTCTAATTTAGCTCCTAGAATGTCAAGGGTTAGCTTAAAAAATGAATGACTCTTTATACAAGTATAATTTCCAAGTTTTAGACCCAAAAATGTGTATATAATTAGATTAGCTTTCCAAGGATACCAATTTTTCCTAAATCCACTACTCGATTGAGAAGTTATGGAAATTTTAGTGAAAATAGTAGGGCATTTCGACAAGAACCGCATCGCTGTGAAGGGCAGAATCAAAATTGTCCAATTTTAATGAAGCACCACGATTGGCTCATGTTGTGGTGAAGTTCCAATTCCCACTCATCATTTTTTAGTGGCGCAATGCGATTACGCCGCATCGCGCTAGAGGCAAAAATGGGACTCATCCTTTTTCCAGCAGCCCAATGCGATTTCACCACATCGTGCCATAGTGCAAAATGGAACTCATCCCTTTCCACTATGGCACCACGATAGGCACCGCGTCATTTCAAGTGCCAAAATCGTCTTCCATTTTTCTAAAGTTGACTTTTAAAGGGGTAGTTTAGTCTTTTCCCAAGCATCAATTCGTGAATAACACTAAATTAATCATATTCTAACCATTATATACTTATTTTTCATCAACTTTCTCTCAAATAAACCCTATAACAGCGAACCATTATCTCTAAGAAATCCAAATTTTTACCATTCTTTTTCCAAGGAAACTCAAAAATTCAAGATTCTCAATTCAAGATATTAAAGAAATCATCTTCAAGAGCACAAAAAGGAATCCAAAATCAAGTGTTCTCACCAATTGCATTAATTATGGTTTGTGGGGTTTTCAGCAAGGATAATCCTTTCATCCTTGTGCCCAAAATTAGTTTTTGTAGTTAATTCTACATGAGTTTACATGAGATTTGAATTAGGGTTCATATCCAATATTGTTATTTGCAAGATTATTAGATTTTGAGAGATTTAGATGTTGAATTACAAGTCTATTTTTGTATTTTTCATGTGTATTGCAATAATTTCATATTTAGAATTGAATTGTCAATATTTTCATTATCAAGCATGAACTTTATGATGATTTGACATGAATTTGATGAATGGGTTATTTTCCCTAGTTTGAATGCTGACGTCTCAAGAATGACGATGCTTTAAGCATCCCAGATTAGATATTTTCTGATTTTACTAAAGATTTGATCTTTGATCTTTGCTTAGACATGGAATCAACTTTAAAGTTTTAGTTACAGTTTAAATTAACAGATATACAGTTGGTTTTCATTATAAAACATTATACTAGTTTTAAAATTTGATTTCCAACAGAATGGGCATATAGATTAAAGGGAGTAGTATTTAGCATCGAGTTGGGTATGTCCATATGCCCCAGAACTATGAGACAATGTAGGTTCAGATTATCAGATTATTCCCATTTTTACATGAATGACAGATACAGATGTGATCACTTAGATTAGGTTATACTTCTTGGCAAGAGTATGACACCTTTCTCCAATGTGAGGTTTTCCCATAAGGGAACTAGACGTTGGATACTATGATAGCTTGCTAGTGTATGTCGATTAGAAGAACCTCCCTACAAAATAGAGTAATCCTAATAGAAAAGACAACAGAATAATCATGACAGAACAACTTTTAAAAACTAAGTGTAAAGGCTCACAGTTTTATTTAGATATTGCTTTACTTATGACATTAGTTATGAGATATCAGATTTCAGATACAAAAGTGAGTCCTACTACACTTAGCCAGCATGATTTAAAGACAGAATACCAGTACATCTTTTAGAAACTAAATGTTATGACTCACTAGTTTTAAGGAACATGTTTTGGTATTGATGATTTTGATTTTCAGTTTTCAAATATTCTAGCTTATGTGAGTCATCTACATTTAGCATTCATTATTTTACAAATTTATAATAATATTGAGATATTAATTTACTTGTGCATTCACCCCAATATACTCAGTACAATCCAGAAGTACTGATCATATATATTTCTATGTGCTACATTGTCTCATAATGTAGGTTCAGGTGCTCAGTTTCAGCACCATGAGTGATTTCGAGTATCTCCATTTACATGCCGACAGTTGGTGAGTTCTCATAGCTCAGAAACTTAGTCATTAAGTTTTTTAGTTTATTAGTATAGATGATTCAGTAGTTTCTGACAGTTCGAGTTAGATGGGTATTTGTCCTAGTGACTCTCTAGCATTCGTAGTAGAGGCTAGTCAAATTGCTAGATTATGATTCAGATTTTCAGAAGTGATTGATCACTCTTGAGTTTTGTATTTTCAGATATTATTTTCATATAGTTTAAGTTTAGTTCATATAGAATTCCCTATTTTAGCTTGATTATATATCTATACTTCCCTATTATGAGTTTCAGATTCAATAGATGGCTTATAGGTTTAACTTAAGGCTACTCGTAGTCTTGAGCACCGTGTGATGTCTCGGGACCAATTTTTGAGGTGTTACACTTGCCTTTTTTCATTCTCAATCACTACAAAGTGTAATGTTTTAGTTATCGCATAAAAAAACAATCAACAACAACAATTATTGTTTTTCCCAATTTTTGTGTATGGACCACTACTACTTCAAAAATTTATTTCTGTGAAAGAAATTTCAATAAAAAAATCAAGTAAAGTATGTTGTTTTACACTTTGTACTTACTACTACTACTATAGTTACTACTAATAAGTAACCAACCAAAACCACTCACCAGTATGAAACATTTCCATAAGATTGGCTTATTGCACAACAAAAAAGCAAAATTTGATGAAAAACCATGGCTTACAGAATCTTGAAGTGAAACAGAACAAAAATGTCATGACCCAAACAAGGGCCTAGAAGTAATAGGCATCAAAAGTCCAACCAGGATCAGGGGAAGCCCCTTTACCCAACACAAAACCTCATGCAACATTAGATGAACTGAATTTCGAGCATATAACAAAATTGTACAAATACTCTCATAAAAACTCTAGGATAGGGTCATGACCGTGGCCGTACTAACCGAGGACAACCATACCAAGTAAACCATCCAACCATACCAACCTAACTAAAGAGGATATCAAAAAATAATATAATAATCAATCTAAAAATATAGTACGATGGGACAATCAACAATGATTTTATCCCCAACACCGATACTAATTCCAAGGATGACATTAATATCGATTCTGCCCATACCAACCCCTAGAATTACAACTAAGCCTCTAATTAAAAGAGTAAAAATATTTGGTTGGGACATGAGCTCAACCATGGCCAAAACCAATACCCAAAATAAAGACAAAATGTCGAACAATATCCATATCATGAAATAATACCTTCCGAAGGAATGTAAGCTCATCACTTAAGTCCAAATTCTATACCCAAGTAAATCACTATGTAAGAGGAGTAAAACAGTCAGATCCTGGATAGAGTGGGTATACAGCCGCCAATAGACGGATTAGTAAATGACTGCTAGCATGAAACTCAGGATAAGGATAAAATAATGCCATTTATAAAACAAAGTAAAACCATTCTTAATGCGTACAACCATACATATATATAAGTGTCGGGAAAGAGAACTGGGTTTAGCATGACTTTTAACCTTTACATGGGCTGTGTATCTTGGCCATCCTAGCCACCAACGAGTGATATGGGTTCAACTCCCTCTGCTAAAAGTGTCCAGTACATATAGCGGCATGACTAGGTAATATCCGATAGAAAGACGAGTACATCCCCCAATATAAAATGTGACACACATACATGGTTATCAAGAACCCTCATATCGATAAATATGAGTTTCCGGCTTTGGTTCCCCCGAGATTGCCACCTTTCGCGGCCTTGCTATGCACCTGCCATTAATGCCCAATTAAAATTATTTTGAAGTAATAAAACAAATCGATGTACCATTTTATTAATCAATATTAATATTAGT
Organism: Capsicum annuum; assembly: GCF_002878395.1. NCBI lineage: Eukaryota > Viridiplantae > Streptophyta > Magnoliopsida > Solanales > Solanaceae > Capsicum > Capsicum annuum. The sequence goes on along the minus strand of NC_061112.1, from coordinate 35,826,865 downwards.
GTTATCGTCATATCACCCTTTACTTACAGGAAATATCAATAGCCAAACCATTAAGGTTAAGGGAACTTTTAAGTGCCCTTCGATATACTATATTAAACAACTTGGAAGACTTCCATATTCCCCACAAGCATAATCATTTAGCCTTTAACCTTTTCAGAACCATTTAAATCATTTAAAGCTTTAATAGATAAGGTGAAAATAAGTAATAGTTCCATTAAAAGATGTCAATACAATGAACATACCATTATAAGCATTTTATCAAACACCTTGGGGGCATAATATAACTAAAACCAAATCCAAAGACCATTAAACCATTACCATGCAATCCAATTGTCCAAAACCACCATTAATGCATATAAAAGCATAATTAAAACCATAGGTAACCATAATCAAGCATTTAATATAAAAATAAATTTCTTAAGCAGCGGTTCTTGCCTATTTTATTAAAGTCTATCATTGAAATTTTCCTAACCACTGTCGCGGTATAATTGTAGAGGATATTTTTAATATTGATGAATTTTGAGGTAAAAACTTGCGACCCCTTATCAATTTTACTCATTTAAAACACACACTAGGAATCTCGATAACGTGTACGAACCTTCCACGATAAATGCAATAATTGATGTTCTACAGGTATAATACGGATGTAAAATATTGATATGGCTTCCTATACGTGCTGGCTATCTAGCAATTAAATCATACACCCTATTACTAATAATATTTATACATTATTTCATTCAATTATCACATTCTCAAATTTGAGCCAAAACTGGACTAGCCCTAAATTCCTGAATGTTTAGATAAGGAGAGACTAGGCGCAACTTTTAACTCTAATTTCAGCGTCGACATTTTGGGTCATTACATAATTTCTTATATTTTAAGATTTTTTTGCACTTAGAGATTTCTTATAGCTGTCGTAAGTCATTTATGCCGTATTGGAACTTATTATTTGGTTATCAAGTCAATTTTTTAGTTTCTATATAAATTTCCCAATTTTGGAGCTTTTGAAGTTGAGAAAAAGGTATAGGGCGAAAGGTTCAAGAAAAAATCCTTGGCTGTGAATTATGACAATCTTTTTAGCTTTGAAAAACTAATATTATTCTAACGGTATCCTTGGTCTTGGTCCCAAGGCTTTCGTAGTTAATTTGGGCTACTGAGCAAATTTTTGTTACATGGAATCATTGATGTGGGAGATTTTTTTTTATTTGAAAACCATGAATGAATATTTCAATAGTTTATTTGAGTCGGGAATGTTGAATTTGATGAGGAAATATTTTTTGCTTACATATATGTGCTTCAAAATATATCTTGAGCACCCAGTCAAAGTACGTTAGGGCTTAACAAATTTGGTTGGTTCTAAGTTATTGGTGTAGACTCTTAAGTAACTTGTTGAGTGTTTAAGTGGTTAATTCTTTATTAACCAAGTACCCACTTAAGTAGAGGCTTTTTGTAAGACCCCGTGAATTCCTAGCTTAATTCAGTCCTTTAAGCTTGTCAAGCGGTCCCAGACTTAGAAAATTCTAGTAAAGTTTCCAAACTTAGTTTATTTTTAGCCTTCAAAAGTTGAAAATCTCATTTTGCGATCTTAATGTCCTTTAAGGGTCTATATTTTTGTTAATTTATGATCAAGAAGGTCAATAGGTGCTCCCGAACAAGTTTCAAATTTTTCGAACCTTGTTTAGACCATGTTTGGAAGTCCAAAATAGTGGACCAACGCGATCTTGGTGCGCCACATCGCCCATCGCATTGGTTAATATTGTTCCAGGTTGCCATCCAAAAGTATTGAGAAATGGCGTGATCATGGTGCGACGTGTCGAGTACCGTGCCGATGCCATCGATACACCGCATCCCCAAATGCGTTAGTGCACAGTTTCAATAATTAAATGACTGCATCTTTAAGGGTAATTAGGTCATTTTCCCCCGACCTTCATCCCTCATAACACAAAATTTATCCCTCTTTTGGCTAAATACATTCATTATTTCACAAGTGCTCAAGAACAAGAAACCATAGGTGATTAATTTCAATTCAAGAACTCAACTATCTTCCATTAATCTTTAAGTAAATCGTCAACTAAGGTATGTAAAGTGTTCAATAAAGGGTCCCTTTCACCCTTGGAGCTTAAGAAACCCTTTTCAAAATATGAATTTTGAATTCCATGTTGTGTGTTTGATTGTACACATGTTTACATTGTGATATGATTTCTAAGGTTTAATCTTTACTAAATTCTCATGACTTCATGTTTGTATGTGGATTAAAATCCTTAAATTTGAAGTGATTGATATAACCATGATGTATTAGTTGTTGTTTCATGCCCTAGAAAAGGTTATTCCTTCCATGTGTTTTTTAAAATGCGTAAGTGAATAAGAATTGTACATTATAACCTATTTGTGAGCTATATGATGAACTTATGATGTACCCACTTGTTTGAAATGACTTTCATGCTATAGCTATGTTTTGTAATGATTTGGTGGAATGCTAATAAGTATGGATTGGTGAAACTATGATATGTTAGCCTGTGTTCCTATTTATGTGTAAGCTCATGACTTGCAATGCTTCATGAAATCCCTCAATGATAGTATTATGAATTGTTGACTATGTTCATGTGTTCAAGTAGTGTCATGTTCCATTTATTTTCATTCTATCGAGTCCTGGGGGTATTTAATACCCAACAATTTAGCTGTGTGCCTAGAGTCAGTGTCAGTTTTCAATATTATATCAGTCAAGCCACAATCAGTACAATTCAATTAATCTCAGAACTCAAGAAAAACTCAAAAGTATTTCAGTCCTCAATAGCTCTGTCAGTTATCAGAATTTTGTAATATTTTGTCCGTCAACAGAACTTAATAAACTTAGTCTAGTTCAGTCTAGTACACTTAGTTCAGTGTCTATTCAGATGGAGTAGGATTCAGTACCGAGTGAACCCAAGGATGGGAACTCACCTACCAATAGAGGGTGTAATTCTTAGAAGCAGTCCTTGTGTTCCAGAAATACGTAGCCAGCATAGGTTGAGACATGAAAACCTGTCAGATGAGGGTTGATGAGGTAGATTAACCTGTCAGATTAGGGTCCCACCGTTCTCGTTATAGTACCTGACAGATGAGGGTCACTTATAGCTTGTCCTTACCAGTGACGTAGTATTGACACCCTTCCAATTGGGGTTACCAATTGAACCCCAACTTAGTTATAATATCTCATTTAGGGAATATCAGTTAGATGACTACCTCCTATAGTCTCAGTCTCATTCTTCATTAAAGAACTCATATAGTTCTACAAATTTTAGGACTGTCAGATACAGTCACTCAACTTAGTACGAAACTCATCTAGTTCCATTAGAATCAGGACTGTCAGGCATAAGCAGTCAGTTATCAGTTATATCAGTTATTAGTAATCCATGTTATCAGTAAAATCAATATTCAGAATCTTTATGATTCTAGTTACAATTATGTATTCATGCATGTATCCTCATATAGTCATATTCATGTTATTTAGTCAGTTAGGGTCATCCATATAAACCCTTGCATTCAGCCTTACCACACTTTACGTACTAGTACATTCTCACGTACTGACACATACTTTTCTCTTGCGCTATGGTGTTTTATACTATAGGTTCGGATGCTCAGGTTCCTGATCATGCTTAGCATCTCAAATATCGACAGTCAGAGTCAGTGGTGAGTCCTCATATTTTTAGGACATGATTATTTCATTATTTTAGTATTTCAGTACTGCCGATAGAGTTAGTTGGGGACATATCCAATCAACTTCTTATTTAGACAGTTTAGAGGCTTTCAGACATAGCATGAGAAGACAGTTATTTCAGTCTTGGTATATATTATTTTAATCAGTGTTGCTTAATATTTGAACCTTATGGAAAGTTTTTCACCAAATTTTCATATTTATTTCAGTTATATTGTTATTACAATATGACTATTATCCAGTGCTCAGTTACAGATATCATTCATGGGTTAGCTAGTGGTCCTTTGAGATTGTTAACATCGTGTAGCGTCCGGGGTACCAGACTCGGGGTGTTATATTGGCCATCTTAGTAGGGTTTTCTTAAGTAGCCCTTTTGTTTCTTAAGCAGTGATGGGTTAAGCGGTCATTTGGCCTCTTAAGCAGCCATAGTTGGTGTTTAAATATATATATTTTTCCTTTACTCTAATTTCAGCTCATAATCTAAGAGTAAAATTCCATTAAAGATAGTTGAAAGCTGAAAATTATAGGAAAATTTTATGTTAAAGCTAGGATTAGTTTTAGGATATTGTAGTGATTATTTCCTCATGAAATTTATGTTAAATTTTGCATAAATTGTAGTTGAATTCTTGTCTTTTTTGATAGTCTTGGGAATGAAGTAATGAGCTAGGCATGCCTAATATTTTAGTATTTGTTCATTATACTTGAGGGATATTGTGATGATTTAAATTTTTTGATTTTGTAAGAGGGTCCCCCTAAGGATTTATCGCATAATTTTTGAAAAGGAGCATAAATTAGCAATATGGCTAAAAACATTCATGTCTTAATGTATAGAATATAATTCTTATAGTTTGGCAGTGATCAGATGCTTCTAAAAATTGAAATGCTCTATTGTAGAAACTTTTGCATGCTTTCGATGATGTCTAGGTAGGATAGGTGCACCTTCTCCTATAATATTCAATCTTATGGTGTTAGAAGGATATTTTTGTAGTTATTGGCCCATTTTTATTTCCCATATATTGTTTCATCATTTATTGATATTTTTTAGCCAATTGGGTTCTTTTGGATAGAAATCGTTCATATTTTCCCTTATGTTAGAATATGATTATCCTTTGGGACTACATTTAGTTCATTTAGATCCTTACGATGAGATTTAGAAGCCTTAGTCTAGATTTGGGTATGTTCTTGCCTTCGATTGAGTTTTTAGGACTTATAGTGGGCCCTACTATCTCTTTGTAAGATATAGTCATAGAATAATGCCCCCTTTAGACCTAAATAATAACGTAACAGGTTCATTAATCTAATACCTAGGTCTAGGTTGAATAATACGTTACTAAACTCTAAATACATTACCCCGGGTAGAGCAGTATTTGACTTTCTAACACATTTTCTGACTTAATAATTTGAATCTACTTGTCCCTAAAAGATCTAGTTGCATAGTACTAGAAGTTATGATTAAATGAACCTAAGATTATTAAAACACTAGGATATTGTAAATAAGGCTTAGGTTAGGATTTTTGGTTTGAGTCATTAAGGTATACCCTTATAATTGCATATGAGTTTTGGTTCAAGTCAGATATCTCTATATTGATTATTACTTACGAGTTCTTCTTTGAGTTTGACATCTATTTATTATTATTATTATTATTATTATTATTATTATTATTATTATTATTATATGAGTTATGATTCCATTCCAGCCTTTACTATCACTACTATTATGGAATAGAGATTGTATTTTTTTAATGGAGATTGATAAGATTTATGGTTATGATTGGGGGAGGATTATACTAAACCCAAGACACACATATAGATTCATTTTACCTTTGATACTATTATATTTGATCCATAATTTAGTACTACCCTTTCTTTGTACTCGCGTGCTTATGAGGCTCAGTTGGGTTTATTTCTCATTGTGTGTGTCTTTTGGGCTTATGGGAAACCAGGTAGGTTATAGCTAGGCTTTAATTTTTTATTTCAAGTTACTAACCCTGTTTATCTCATTTGCCTAGCATAGTCTATTATATTTATATCTGCACCTTTATTATTGATTTTATTTTTCATACTTGCACTTTATTTATACTTTTACTATAATAGAACTCGTTCGTCATATGATTCCTACTAAGTACTTGTTTTTTTATACTTATGTTACACTTATGCATATCTTTCCTAATGTAAATCCCAGTTTGAGTCACTGCTATAAAAAAACATCCGTGAATTGTGCTGCTGATCACAGATTGGATGAGCTTTTAGAGTTTCCAGCTAATTCTCCTTCTTCTTTTATCTTGATAGTGTTATTTGTATATTTTCAGACTATAATATATTTTTTGACATTGTATAGTACTCTTTTTGTCATAGTATCTCTTTACTGACCTTAAGTGGTCTTAGGAGATTCATTTTTGTATTTTGTCCTCTCTCTGTCACTCGTATAGTATGTACATATATGCATACAAACATACATACATATAATATAAATATATAACATATATATATATATATATATATTATTTTAATTGATTTTTCAAGGATTTGAAACTTTTTCTTATTAATTGTTTCCTTAATTATTTTATCCCAGTTCTTACTATGTCAATCTTTTGTTCTTTTTCATCTTCCTCCAAAAAATCTTCTACTTTTTTCATCTATTGTGTCTTCTTATATTTCCTCAAAATCTAACATCAATGAAGAGTTTATCTTCTAAGATGTACGATAATCCACTGATGATCGGAAGATTCCTAAACATATCCAGTCTAACATCTATAATATAGCTTCAAGAAGGTCTTTAACAAGTAATTATCATATTTCGACCATTGAACAAACTATTCCTCTTAAGTCAAATCATGAGGATATCAATCTTTTAAATCCAAAGTTGTAGAAATATAGAATCGAAAGTACATATACCTCCAATTAGTGTTTTAGAGGTTCAAGATTCTTAGACTTTAATTATTCACTTGTAGAAATAGTAGAAGGCAAAGATCTTAATGTATTGAATTTGCTAACACTCAATGTTAAAATATCTAATTAAAAGACTTAAATTGGATCCCTCCAAGTAGCTATCATATATAGGATTCAATTTATTATAATGATTTTATCCTCCAAATTTGAGTTGTGGAAAATATCTATATCCTAATTAGTTCGATCAGAAATCCAAACTGATAGATACTTAGTTTCTTCACTCCTTTCTAAAATTGAGGTTGTTACATTCAAATTTACAATACCACAAACCAAATAATCTGTTGAAACACCTCCTGCAAACAAGATCCATGATCACCAGCCTTAGTCTTCTTCTTACTTATTGTTAAGTGAAGAGTTAGGGGATTTAGACTAAGATTTTTATATATCTAAAGGAAAACATAGAAGAAAAATTTATCCTTCTAGAAATATGTTGAAAAGAAATTGTTTTTTCAATAAACTTCAAAAAAAAAAAGAAAGAAATAGCATTCAAGAAATTTATTTTGAGTTTTAAATTCTATCTAAAAATAAATTAATTTCTTATTAGGGCTTGAATCCTATGTTTATTATCATCAATTATATTATCCTTTTTAAAAATCAATCAATGATTCAAATGTATGGGAATCCTTGAACGAAGCAGATATCACTTCCGTATATCCTCTATCACAAGGTCTTACAATGACTTATGTTGATATTGTTGCAAGCCCATTCAAACAAAAATCTAAAAGTGAAGAAGTTACCAACAAATATATTAAAAATATTTTAGAATAAAATAATTATACAAATAAGTATTTGCATGCTCGCGGTGAATATTTAATATTAAAGTCATATTAGCACCACCTACAACTCTTAAACCTTCATAGACTTCCATCCATTCAATTTCATTATTCAAAACATACGAGATCCCTAGGTCATTTACTAGAGAACCCCAATGGCATAATTCAAATAGTTTTCCACAACTCTCTTATCTTCAATGTAGGATTATGGAGATCAAGAAAATGTTCCATTCTATAGCTGTAGTATGGTTACTTTAGAAAGATAATTTGATGATAACCAACCTAAGAAGAAATTCCTCTAAAGGTTCCCCCCATCAGTGACAAATTTTCAAGTTGGTGAAAACCACAAAAATATTATTACCCTAAACTGACCCATCAAAGCATAGCATTAGAGGAAAAACTTAATATGATGCAAAATAACTACAATGACAATAACATCTAATAATGGAACATGGATGGTTGTTTTGAGTACAATATTACGTCAAAATTACCACAAATGACAATGGTTTCCACAACATATATGACTATAAATTTTTTCTCAAATCAACTTACTACACATATCTTGTAGCACGGTTCATAGGACAACCTAATTGCAGGTGGGATTCCCATCATAGTTATGAATATAAACAAAAGATTTTTCAAAGTTTCCATGTCGAATTAGTTGGAAAATCAATTCTTAAAGATAGCTAGGTCATTTCTAACTCAACCAATATATTAATTTATAATATTATAAAAAATTTCATATGGTGTCCAAATATTTATTAGAGAAAGGTCCTCTAAGATAATTAACAATCTAAAGTGCAAAACACTTTGTGATTTTAGGTGGTATAAGATTCCTTTCTCACTGGAATTTATGAATAACCTGATGGTAATCCCCCATATTAAAAAAAATATTCGTAAAAGGATTCCATAAGTCACTTAGGGACTTAATTAGAGAAGAACTTAAGACCTAAAACTTTAGCAATGCCATCCCTTACAAGGAGATCATTTATGGTCAACTTGTGTCATCAAAATAAGATACTAAATCAACAAGCAAAATAAAGGGGAAAGACTGGGTGAGATTCAAAATGTTTATGTGAAAAATTTGGCCTACCCTTTATAGGAATAAAACTTATAGAGAGCCTATTCTAAGGAAGGACATTTCCACATCTAAGCCTTGTGTTCCTAATGAGTTAAGATCCTCTCATTCAAAGTGCTAGTGTGCCAAAAATAAATTATCTTTCTTGGCTCCAAGTAACGCTAAATGTTATAGGCGTGGAAACCTGGTCATATTATTAAGTACTACAAATTTTCTAAAAAAATGTTAACCTTGATGAATCTTTCATTAACCAATTCCAACACCTCTTACAAGAAGAAAGTGGAGACTTTGATAGCCCAGATGATGAATTTTTACAATATTTTAACCAAATTGAAAATAAAATGAGCCTTCCTAGTCTAGCCAAGAAGACAAAAACAACTAACTTGTGATCAATGTCCTCTCAGGAGAACAAGATCTCCACCTAGAAATTTTAAGAAATTTAATGGATTCTAACCAAAAAAGGTATTATATAGACTAATTTAAGAAGGCTATAGATAAACCTTCCATATCTTTATCAAATGTATTTTCTGATACTCAATTAACAAATGCATAATATATCACTAATGTCTTTTGTAGGTTTCCTACGAGTAATTCAAATTTAGTGACTATTCAAGGTCTCCTATAAGAAATAACACTTCAGAGAAAGTGGAGACTTTGATAGCACAAATGATGAATTTTTACAAGATTTTAACCAAATTGAAAATAAAATGAGCCTTCCTAGTCTGCCAAGAAGACAAAAACAACTAACTTGAGATCAATGTTCTCTCAGGAGAGCAAGATCTCCACCTAGAAATTTTAAGAAATTTAATGGATTCTAACCAAAAAAAGATATTATTTAGACTAATTTAAGAAGGCTATAGATAAACCTTCCATATCTTTATCAAATGTATTTTCTGATTCTCAATTAACAAATGCATAATATATCACTAATGTCTTGTGTAGGTTTCCTACTAGTAATTCAAATATAGTGACTAGTCAAGGTCTCCTATAAGAAATAACACTTCAGAAAAAATAAATGTAAGAGGTAAAAGCTAGATAGGAATTGGATAGACTTATATTCCAACAATTCTATATGATGACTAAACTACCTCAACGAGAATTGATTGAACCAACAAACCAAGAGATAAAAGGGAGATTTTATCAATTAGTTTCATGACCAAAGACTACCTATAGTCATAACACGGTGCTTAGAACCACAATATATCCCAAGCAAACCTATGGTATTGGCATAAGGTATGAGCAACTATTTAAGCTAGTTGTGAAAAAATATAATTGTCGAATTATTTTTTCTAATATATCTTTGTTAAAAGTTTACAACACTGTAATCTTAAAGAAAAAGAAATTGAAACTACATACAATAACTCTTACTTTCTATCTATAAAGCCTTTATTAATATTGACTGTAGCTAGCTATGACATGACCCTCAGCTATCCCTTATCAATAAGATGAATATAAGTAAAATACTAAAAGTTAAACTAACTTGAGTACTCGAATAAGGAGAACTCATCACCTATTGTTAGAAAGTTATGATTGTCTATCTATGATCTTGATAATAAGAGCTTGAATCTACATCACATGAAAAATATTAGCAGAATAGGTATGCCATCAATAATATTGAGTGTACTGAGTTTGTGAGATACGAACTATGAATAACTAAACATAATACTTATATGGAGGGCAATATGTAATGATTCTCTAAATGATAAAAATTAATGTAGGACATCATGATAATCTAAAACAACAAAGTGATTTACAACAGAATGCTGATGATGAAGTATTTGAATAAAAAGTAATGTTGAGGTTTACTAAGATGCAAGGAATCATCTAGATACCCATAAATACTAGATTCTTGAAAATTCTGAGACAAGTGAAATACTGTGAACAAGACTTAACTAAGGGTCATGTAAATATTGTAGTTTGAAACTATGGGAGGTACTATTAAATGGAAAATAATCATGTGAGATAAAGATGAGTTCAATGTATAATCCTAATAAAAAAAGGGCCTAATATACCTTGCCAGAGTATAAAGGCTAACTTGATCTGATATGGTATAAATAAACCTTTGGCGACATGTAGTTCTAGGACATTGGGTGTGTTGAACTCTTTACAACTCTGTGTTAAGTAATATTCTCAACTGAAAATAATTGACGGATTGATAAGATGACATATTTAGATGTCAATCTATCCTTAATCATAGATGTTATACCTAATAGCCATACAACTAGTGAACCTTTCTTTTAGAAGAAAATTGATCCATAATCATTGATGGGATTCCAGATACCATACAGACCAGGAAACTTAATTTTGGAAAATTTTTTTAAGAACATTGATGGTGTAACTGGATATCATGCATGTTATGTATATTACTGCTATGATTCGAAGCTCCTAACTATGATATTAATTCACGCATATAAATAATGGGTTTCCATATATGTATCCATGGACTATTCATGATGAGGAATTGAAATACAAATAGAATCATGATAGTAATGAAAACCCTAATTTGAATTTTCCTACCAACATTGTTAAAATACTATAGTTTTTGGCAAGAAGGTGAAAGGAACCTCCATTGAATATTGTGATACTTGAATTTAAGGATTTCTTGAAGGAAAGCTTGAATTTGAAGCCTTGAAATTTAAACATTGAGAGAAAACCCTAATTTCAATTTTTTTCTTGAGAGAGGATAGAATAAAAAGTGATGCAAACTTGCTAAATGATAAGTATATGTAGTTTATTAAGTTATTTAATTAGTAGGGGAGGTTTTAGGAAAGTAAAGTACAAAAATACCCCCAAGGAAACTAAAATGAATCATAGAAATTTCTTGTCTGACGACTTGGTTGATGGCTTATCAATCCGTTTATAGCTCATCAACTATCTTATCACTTTTGGGTCAATTTTTTACCTTAATAGTTAAGGTTGACGACATCAATTGATGAGTCATCAACCAATTGACGACATGTCAATAAAAATTGTCAAATTTTTAGAGACAAAATCTCTGGTAAAATGAACAGAACTTTTTACTCTGATATTAGATTAAGTCAAAATCATATGTGTTGGAAAAAGACTTAAATATTTTTATTTGTGGTTATTATGATGCAAAACATTTCATATTCAAGGAGTTACACTCATTTAAAGTTGACTATTGAGAGATCCTACACAAAGACTCGATTGGTAAGGAAACTTTAATCCTGGATATAAGTTATGAGTTACCCGTTCCCTTGATTCATGTGTAAATCACTTAGAATACAACGAAATCACTAAGTTTGGTTCTATATATGCCTAAAAAAATTTTCTAATCTTAGCATGGATTTTTGGGTGTTACCATAACTTCCCCTTGGGATTATTCATCTTCAAATGAAGACTATCTAAGCTGAAAGAATACGGAAAGAGCTCCAATCGCAACAATGAGTTCTGGGTATTGATTACCAACACAATAACTAGGTTTCTAATTACAACATAGATTGCATTAAATTTAAGAATGCAAACTAAGATCTGAGAACAATTGAGCGACACAAGAATTAGCGAAGTAATAAGAGAAAAGTGTTACCTTGAACTGACTTAATCCTGGGAATAAGACTCTAATGTATTTACACTTAACACAAATTCACATAACAACTATGTCATGACTAGAACCCAAGCCTGGTCTTGACGAGTATCTTAAGCCCATCATAGACCGGAGACCACCCACTTAGCTAAGATCAAGATCACAATAACCATAAAATAAAGTGAAAGCTAATAATAATAATAATAATAGTAATAGGAATAGATGAATAAAATGATGGATCAAAGAATTCATATAACAATCCACCCATACTTGTCCATAAAAGCCTCTAAAACCAGAGTAATATCTAAGTCGGGACATGCCCCCAACTATGACCAACAAGAATCCAAAAGTACTATGACAATAAAGAAAGAATAATGAAATGACAAGGCCTTCTGATGGATGGAGCCTCACCACTTCACATCAACTCAATAGACGTGCTCAACCACCTAATATTGCAGAAGAGTAATAGGAACTTTTTGGACCCTACATCATAAAATAATGTAGCATTTGAGTACAATCAGTGGGATAAAAATTGGAATATAACTCAGTGTATAAGGATAAAATAATGCAATTACCAAAATCCAGTCATAAACCATATGCACTACTTTCATATACATATATATAGAATGCCAGGATAGGGATACGGATCATAAACATGATTGTTTGAAGATTTAACCTGAATTTTGAAGCTCAAACCATGGGCCCCAATGCGTGTTAGAAATACAAACAAGGAAAAATCAAGGAAAAGCTAAAGCCGCCAAGGCATTATATATATATATATATATATATATATATATATATATATGAAGCGTGCACCAAGAACTTGGTCATATACACCCCAACGCCAGAAAATATGGTTTGCATTGTTCATCCCTCCAAGGACTTACACCTTTAGGTGAGTTGTACAATTCCCTTCAAGCAAACATTAAAATAATTTATACATAAGCCAATCCATTATCCCATGAGACATGCACTAAGGCATTTACCACTTAGTATCATCATATCAATATGCTTGAAAGGCAAATTATTATGCAAAACCAAATCCACATAACCAAATTAGACTCCCTAGTTCAATTTAAAATAAAAAATCAAGGCAACCAAGTCCATCCAAAACTATTTTATTCATTTATCCTTTAATGCAATGCACTAGGTTCAAATATAAATTAAACCATGCATTTTCCATATTCAAAATCTTGTTTACAAAGTGGGTTGAGGTTAATGCAATTATCAAGCCAAAATTCCATTAACTTGGGGAAACCATGTCCCCCATACCAACCATTTATACCATGCACCAATTCAGTCTCAAAAACTTTAATTTAAAGCAAGAATAATCAAGTTTAACATAGGACAAGTAATTCAATCAATAACAACCAAAACCCCTCAACTTAATTTCAAAACATACAATTAAATCATACAAAATCCATTAAATTAATGGCACAATGAAAATTTAAAGCTTGAAATATAACATGCCCAAAATAAAAGAGGAATTAAAAACAATTTAGAGTTAAGATCTTGAATTGTAAATCCCTTAAAGTTTCTTGGTTTATGTGTTAAAGAGAAAGGAAAGGGTCTTCCATCCTTAAAACTGATGGAAAAAGGTGTACTTCATACTTAAAAGACGTACAAGAGGTAAAAAGACCAAAAGCCCTTCACCCCAAGTGAAAAAATTACTCCAAATCCCTATACCTCACATCCACATAATATATTTGGCAACTCTGAGTAGTCTAAAGTCTTTCTCTAATCACTTTTACCTTCCCCATGGCTTGGTTCACCAACTCAAGACCAAATAACCTAGTATCACCTTCCACAAACCACCCAATAGGGGACCTACACCTCCTACCATAAAGAGCCTTAAAAGGAGTCATTTGAATACTAGAATGGTAACTATTATTATAAGCGAACTCAATAAGAGGCAAATTATCACCCCAACTCCATTTAAAATCAACCATAAAGGCCCTAAGAATATCCACAAACGTTTGTATAGTACAATGTTCTTGTCCATCCATTTGAGGGTGGAAAACGAAGCTAAGGTTCACTTGTGTATCCAAACATTCTAAATCAAATGCTAGAAGTGAGAAAAAAATAGTGTTCCTCAGTCTAAAATAATAGACACTATCACACCGTGCAACTTCACAATTTCTTAAATGAAAAACTTAGCATAATTCTCTCCTGAGTAATTAGTCCTCACAAGCAAGATATAAGTAAACTTATTTATCCTATCCATAATGACCCAAATAGCATCATATTGATTGCGAGACCGCAGAATACCCATTATGAAATCTATATTTGTCATCTCCCACTATCACTTGGGCAACTTCATATCTTGGACATGACACTAGTCCTCAAATTTTAAACCTTAACTTGCTAATAAACCATACATTTGGCAACAAAAATTTCTATAACCCTCTTCATATTTTCCACCAGTAGAATTCATTCAAGTAATGATACACCTTAGTTGAACCTGAATGAACTGTATATCTGGACTTATGAGCCTCAGTTAAAATTCATTCCCACAGCCCACTAACATCAGGAACACACAACATACTTTGATACCTCAAGATGTCATCTCCCTTAATCTTTAAATCCATAAAATTTTGCTAACCTACATCATCCTTAATTTGTGTAAATATGGGACCTAAAAACTGCTTCTCCTTCCCTCAGTACCAAGAGATATTTGACCACTTCCTGACAAAACATTCCCCCATCCTTAGAGTGTAAAGGCAAACATGGAAGTTAGCCAACTTATGGATATGCTTTACCAATCCTCTTTTCTCCTTATTAACATGGGATAAGATACCCATAAATAACCTACTAAGAGCACCAGTAATAACATGAGCTATACTTGGATGGTAGTGAAGGCTCATTTAAAATCCTTAAGTAGCTCGAGCCACCGCCTCTGCCTGAGATTAAATTCCTTTTGCATAAACACATACTGCAAGCTATTATGATCTGAATATATGTCTACATGCACTCCATATGTATAATAGCGCCAAATCTTAAAGGAAAACACCACAACCGTCAACTCTAGATCGTGATCTAAATAATTCCTCTCAAGAATATTATGATGCCTTGAAGCATATGCTATGACCTTACTATGTTGTATCAAAACACAACTCAGTCTCACACGGGACATATCACAAAATGAAACAAAACCATTAGTACCCACGGGCTAGATCAAAACTGAAGCCAAATTTAACTTATCCTTCAACTTCTTAAAACTACCCTTAGAAGTACTGGACCACAAAAGCTTAACCTTTTTCTTAGCTAACTTAATCAATGAAGCAGTAATAGATGAGAAACACTCCACAAATCTCTTATAATACCATAGAAGCCCAAGAAACTCCTAATAATTTTTGGAGTCATGGATCTAGACCTTTTCTTAACTACCTCAACTTTTTGAGGATCCACCTTGATCCCATCACTAGAAAAATCATGCCCTAGAAAAGTCATAACACTTAGTGGATGTTAGGATTAACTTATTTTGAGGTGTTTTTAGCTTTTAAGAACTTTTTAAAATTTGGTAGTATTTGGCAAAGTTAAAAAGTGCTTTTAAGCACTTATTTTTAAGTTAAAAAGTGTCAAAATAAGCCAAAAGCCAAAAGTAGGGTAGTATCAACTTATGGCTTTTTGCTTTTGGCTTATAAACTCCTGATTAAAAGCCAATTCAAACACCAACTTAGCCAAGATACATACTTAGAAAATTTTGCATACAACTTTTGGTATTTATAGACTATAACACAAGATGTTACTAATGAAGACTTTAATAAAAAAACATAGAAATAGCCTGAAAACCCAATTCATAAGATCTATGAAAGAAACTAGAGCATTAGTCAACTGAAATAAAATAACCAAAAACTCATAGTGACCATATAGTGTTTGGAAAGCATTCTTAGGAATATCAACCTCTCTAATTGTCTACTGATGATAGCCCAAGTAGAGATCATTCTTAGAGAAACACATAGCATCCTGAAGCTGAACAAAAAGATCATCAATCCTAGTTAGAGGGTACTTATTTTGTAAGGTAACCTTATTTAGCTAATGATATTCTATACATATCTGAAGGAACTTATCATTATTTCGTATGAAAAGCATAGGAACACCCTATGGAGAGACACTAAGATAGATGAATCCTTTATAAAAAAGATTTTTTAATTGATCTTTTAATTTTTCTGGTTCCATTCCATAAGGAGGAATAGAAATATGATGAGTAACCAGTAGAAGATCAATCCCAAAATCTATTTTCCTATCAGATAAAGTTCCAAGAAGTTCATCAAAGAACATTTAAGGAAATTCATTAACCAGATGGATAGATTGCAAAAAAGTACTTTTAGAGTCAGAATCTTTAACCTGAACAAGATGATACATACGCCTTTTTGAAATCAATTTCTTATCTCTAATATAGAAAATAAACCACCATTTGGGCCCTATGAAATTCCCCTCTCATTATAATACTAGATCATTAGGAAAGTGAAAACTAACCCTTCAGGTCATACAACCTAGAGAATCATAGCACTAATGAATCCAGTCTATCCCATAAAAACATTGAATTCCACCATATCAAGCTCTATCGAATCCATCAATATCGACTTTTATAAGATGGACACAAGAAAACCCCTATAGATTTTTCTAGAAACAATGGCATCACCTATTAGAGTGAAAATAGAAAAAGGGTATAAAATATTTATAGTACCAAAACCAAAATGCACAATCACATAAGGGGTCACCTAAGAAATGGCTTAACCCAAATCAAGAAAACATTAAACATTATGGGAAAAGATTTGTAATATACTAGTAACAACATTTGGGGGTGCATCAAATTCCTAATGAGTAGCAAGTGCATAGAGATGATTTCATCCAGTGCTGGTACAAAAAATAGAGCCCTTAGGGGAAGGAGCTAAAGAAGTAGAAATCAACACTTTATTAGCCCCAATGACAACCCTAGCTGAAGGAAAAACTCATTGCATATGACCAAGCTGACCATAATTATAACTTTGATTTCTTTTCTCCTCATAATATCCATGGTGAGGATGCTCACAAAAATGACAAGATGGATAAGATAAGGTTGATTAGGCTCCACTAGCCTGAGTTTGTGCATCCTATACTTTTGGACCACTACTATCCTAAAAATGATGATTAAGTCTTAAGACAAGGAGCATTGGTAGCCAAATACAAATTTTGCTAATTTTTCTTTTTAGTCCACTATGTGCTATCTCTCCTACTGTTCTACTAACCTACACCCTAATCTAAGTATTAAAACTTCTTGTTTTGCCTCTTTCCCATCTCTGCATGCTTCTTTTACTCATCCTCAACCTGCTGTATATAAACCACCATCTTGGAGATGTCTATATAATTATTAAACATAGCAACTACACATTTCAACACCAAATCACTGGATACACCAAAAGAAAACTTTCTCATTCGGGACCTCACATTAGACACCTACTTTAGAGCATAAATATAATGACCCTTCTGGTCATTGATCGTATTTTTCCTTACTTTCACTAATAGAGCTTGTATATAGTTGCCCCAATTCAATGGTGAATTGCTAGAATTGATAGTTTGGTTACCTGGCCATTTGTTTGGTTTGTAGAACCACTTTGAAGTCATTCATGGTTCCAATTGACCACCGAGAAAAAACTTTAGTAAAATAACCTTAAAAGTAAAATTTGAATTTGCCAATATGTCTGGAACATGAAATCAATATGATTTAATATATCATGTTCTTGAATTAAACTTTAAATTGATCTTAAGGCATTGGCTGAAGCCCAGAACTAAGTTCCAAGCTTCAGCTATTGCTTGGCATAAAGATAGATATCACGATCGTAGTGGGTGAGGTACGAATGCATGACCCATAACCAAAACTAAGTGGGATGCAAAATCGTGCTACCTGAGGCTAGGGAAGAGCCTATAAAAATGTCATATTGCCTGAAATATACAATACCACATATCTTTTTTAGCTAAAATCCAACCCTAGAATGTTAAGGGATAGCTTGAAAAATAAATAATAATTATTTTTTATGGAATTTTCTAGATTTAGAACTTCCATTATTTGGAAAATTTAATTAGCTTTCCAACGATATAAAATTTACCTAAATCCAATGACAGAGTGAGAAGTTAGGGCTATTTTAAGCTTTAGTCGTAAAACACCGTGATTTGGGTCCTTAGCGCGTCGCAGAGATGGTTTAAATGACAATTTTCAAATTCCAGTGAGACTCCACAATATTGGTGCATCACAGAGAGGTCAAATTTCCCATTTGTTAAGATCAAGTGAAACTTCGTGATTTCCCCGCATCGCGAAGAAGCTTTTTTTCCCGGTTGTCTATTTCCAGTGCCTCACCGCGATGGTGGCGCATCGCGGTAATGGCCCAAATGGAAATATATAAGAGCATCATGATATCTTTATGTTATGGTGTCTTTCCAGGTCCTAGTTGGCAGGTTCCAGTAGGCCAACGCGATCGTGGCGCGTCGTGCCATAGACTAAATTTAGGAATTTTTTGAGTTTCGAGTAAAAATTTAAAAAGGTCTCTTTGGTATTTTCCCAAGCCCTAAGTCATGAATAACAAATAATTTAACCCATCCTAAGCATATTATATTTACTTTTTATCAAATCTCTCTCAAGCAAACCCTAGCTCATTAAACTTTCTCCCCAAGAAATCCAAATTCCTCCATTAATGCTCCATAGAAATTCAAGATTGAGGATTTCCAACACAAGGGCTCTAAGAATTCATCTCCAAAGCCTCAATAGGAATCCACGATTCAAGATTTTCATCAAAGATCATCAATTAAGGTATGTGGGGTTCTTCAACAAGGATAATCCTATCATCCATGGGCCCAAAAGTTGTTTTAATTACAAATTTAATTCTATGTGATTTCCCATGAAATTGAAGTTAGGGTTTATAACCATCATTTTTATTTACAAGCTTCTGATGTTTCCAATGATTTAGAAGTTGAATTACATGATTATGTTCATATTTTCATACATAATATAGAAATTTCCAAATTTTGAATTAATTTATCAATGTTTACATTATCAAGCATGTGCAATTTGATGTTTTAACATGTGATTTATGCAAAGGGTACTATCCCAAGATTGAATAGTATTACTTCATGATATATGTTTCTTTAAACATCTTATGAGTAGATTATTTTCAGTTTTCAGAAAAAGCTTTGATTTTTTCATCATCGGTTTAGCTATGGAATCCACTTTATAGAATTTAGATCAGCTGTATTTACAGCTTTACTCAAATAAAAGCATTTTTGGTTTCATAATGAACCATTATACTAGTTTAAAGTGGATTACTAATAGAATGAGCATAAATACTAAAACGGGAGTAGTATTTAGCACCGAGAGGGAAGTGTGGGATTAGCGTACCATAACTTCTACAAAACTACGAGCCAATGTAGGTACTGATTGAGATTATTCCCATTTCTACATTGATGATAGATTTAACTTGTGATAGATCACATAGAAAGTAGGTTATACTCCCTGGAAAGAGTATGACTCCTCTCCAAAACGTGAGGATTTCTCCTTAGGGGGACAAGAACATTGTCTCCATGAAAGCTCACATAGTTTATGTCGGTTAAGAGAACTTCCCTGCTAGTAACAGTAAATAATTAGTTTTGACTATTTCCCTACTAGTAAAGAAAAGGTTCGAAAGAATTCCCTTCAGATAAAGTATTTTTCTATGCAGAATGAGTTTTCAGATTTCACTTAGCCTATATGATTTGAGAATAAGAAAAGAATACAGATTTCAAAACTAAGTGTAATGGCTCACAAGATTTATATTATGTGATTTACTATTCATGATTTATGATATTCAGATTTCAGATTTACTCAAGCCAATGTGAGTGATTTACATTTAGCATGCATGACATTTATAAATTGTGATGATATTGCTTAATTATTGCATTCAACCCATATATTCAGTACATCATCAAAGTACTGATCCACATATATGTCTATGTGCTATATTGTCTTATAATGTATGTTCAGGTGCACTGTCTCAGCAGCGTGAGTGATTTTTTAGCATCTCATCTATATCTCTACTGTTGGTGAGTCCTCAGAGTTCAGGGACTTAATTATTTCAGACTTCCAGTTTATTAGTAGTTGATTCAGTATTTATTTCAGATAGTTTGAGTCTGCTGGATATTTGTCCCAGTGTCTTTCTAGTTTTAGTTAGTTGAGGTTTATCGTACTATCAAATTTAGTATTCAGATTTTGTTTCAGTAATTAGGTTTCTAGTATTATTTTACCAAGACTTTTGAGATTAGTATGTTTCAGACATACCCAATTATTTCAGATAGACTTCCGTATTTAGTATGGTTTTTTGTTCATATTCTCCTATTTTGAGACACAAACTTAGTAGAAAGTAGCCAGGGTTAGCTCAGGACTCCTTATAGTTTGGAGCACCATGGGCATCCTGAAAACTTAGATTTCAGGTCGTTAAAAACTTAGTATCAGAGTCTAAGGTTTAAAGAGTCCTAGGGAGTCAGACAAGCTGCGTTACATGGAGTGTTAATCATCGGTGTGAAGCATGCGATATCTATAAGCAAGAGGCTATGGAGCATTTTAGAAAATCATCTCTTATTTTATGATCTATCATGCATTTAGTGTTTCTATCTATTTCTAACTCGTGCTCTCACATGACATAAAATGCCTCCTCATCGAGCTAACACACTCAAAAATAATAACCAACCACCTCAGCCTGCAGGTCCTTTAAATGAGAATTCATCACATATAGTGTTTTGGGCTGCCTTTCAGGTGCTAGCCTAAGTTGTGATAGCTAATGTTTAGGGAAAACGTCAGGCTGCAGTCCTACATCAGCAAGATGGGGATTCAGCCACAGCCAGAATTTGAGATTTTATGAGAATAAACCTTCCAAAATTCTTTGGGTCGAAGGAAGGATAGAACCCACAACTTTATCTAGATGAGGTAAAGAAGATCACCCAAATTATGCCTATTTCGAAAGAGAAAAGTGTAGTATTGGCATCTTATAGGTTGAAGGATGTTGCTTATGATTAGGTAGTAATGTGGAAGAAAAGTAGAGAGGAGAATGTAGCTCCCACAACTTGGCAGTATTTTAGGATGCATTTTTTGACAAGTTCTTCCCACGTGAGGTGAGGGAAGCTAATATAGAAGAGTTCATAAACATGAGGTAGGGATCAATGACAGTGAAGGAGTATTTCCTCAAGTTCAACTAGTTGTCTAAGTATGCCCCTGATCAGATGGCTGCTGACCCTAGGTCAAGTATAAGTAAGTTTGTGATCGGTGTGTCTGGGTTGGTAGTTAAGAAGTGTAGGAATGCAATGCTCATTGGAGAGATGGATCTTTCTAGATTGATGTTGCATTCTCAGCAGATTGAGGTGGAGAAGTTGAAGGAAAAAAAGAGAGTAAATAAAAGGGCTAAAATAGGGTAGTTTTGTAACATCCCCTATTTTGCTTGTACTTGTTCTAATTACATGGAACCTGGTATAGCCTTGTGGTATAGGTAACAAATGAGATTTTTTATGCAAGTATTAATGGTGAAGATGGAATTATATATGCTGCCCATACAGTTTAATGTTACGCGACCAAGTTAACGTCGATACAACTATTTAAACTTGGGATCGTAAGTTTGTATTTGAATCTGAATTTTAAAGTGATCAAGTGTGTATAAGTTTAAGGTTAGATTAAAGGGGTTAGGAGCTAAAAATGGAACAAAATATTGAGGTGCTTGATTGACTTAATTAAGCTAGTAGGTGAGTCACCTACATGAGCTATTTGATCTAAGTTAATGGACCAAGTCCATGAATCAGATTTAGGCCTTTATTAGAATACTTATTTGGGCCCAAATTAAGTAAAAAAAATAAAAAAAAGGGAAAAAATGCCCAATGCTCAAATCTTCCAAGCCCCAAATATAATTGATCCCAACGAAGAAATTAAGCAAGTAGGTGCATCACCTACTTTGACATTTTGAGCTGCTTAAACTCTTTAAGTAGGTGCATCACCTACTTGGATCAATTTGATTAAATTTGTGGCTCAAAATCAGATAGGTGGATGGCCAAAAATAGAGGCTTCACAAGAAGAAGTTGCTGGTCATTTCCCACATTATAAAGTTATAAAAAAGGGTTACACTTCACAAACTCTCTCTACTTCCTTTTAAGAAACTAGGAGAAGCCCTATTTTACTTTCTAGGGTTCTTGAAGAAAGCCCAACCTTTGTCGCCTAAGGTAAGTGAAAACACTTTAGTTTTTATTTAATTATCTCATGGAAGATTAGGAAAAAATGTTAGAAGTGCTTAATATAAGTATATGGCAGAATATAGAACAAGTAACCTGCTCACTTTTCTTTGATATTAAGGAACTTCTCTTTTCTTCTTTGGTTTAAAGTGTGAAGGAAAGTGAAAGTTGAAGTTTTTAAGGAGTTCAAATTTAAAAGAACAAGTTGCATAAATAAGGTAAGGTGGCTGCTCCATTTTGTTCTCGGTGTTATGAATTTGATAGAGAATTATAGATGTGTTGTTATTGAGAACTCAAGAGATGATGAGTTTAATAATTGATTGCTACAATAAAAAGAATTTAGGGCTATTTTGTGGATTGTTTTATGTGTATATATTGTGGGCTGCCAGGTTTTTGTTGGAGAAAGGTGTGACTAATTTGGATTGAAATATAGAAGAAAGGTGTGGTGGTACACCACCAAACGAATTATTGCATTTGCTACTACACAATCTATTTTGCGTATTGTTTGGAATGTGCAATGAAGCTGAAGTGGTTTCCGTGAATCTTATAAGAACATGTATGGTATGTGGGGGGTAATTAGAGGAAAAAAAAGGTTAAGATAACACCCTTGATTGATAGAGTAAAGGCTTACTGCCCAATTGCTGTTTTGGTGAAGTTAAATAGCCAAATTGTGACAGTTGGTTTCTAATATTAGTTTTCCATATATTTCATTGTAGATAAGTAATCTAAAAGGGCAGGAAGTCGAGTTGGGCTGGTATTGGAGTTGTAAAACCAAGTATATGAGGCATACTCCATTATGTACTCTTTGGCATGAAATCAAACATTTGTTCCTTCAAGTAAGCTTCGAAGTTTATCCTATAACAAGTGATACGTAATAGCAACACATTACATTCAATAAAGCCAATGACCTTGTTCCCACTCTCTAATGTGTTAAAACACCTCAATACATGCCTATTATATGACCTGCAAATCTATTTTCACTAGAAAATTTCAGAAGTTCTCCATTTACTCAAATAGGACCCATGAGTATTTTCAGCTTCTAAACACTTCATTTTATGTGCCAACGGCTCCCTACCTCAATTTTTTTGCATTACGTATCCCTTTATATGTCTCTTATTAGCAGATTATTGGTTCAAGGTACCATAATGTGATGACCACCAAAGAAATAATCTCAAAGGCTAAATAAACTAAGTAATGTAAATTTTTAAAACGAGTGGCAGCTCAGGGGCATAATCCTAGCATGGGATGATCTGGATACCTTTATATGTGGGTAGAAGCTCAGGGGCATAATCCTAGCATGGGCCGATCCCAATCTTTATATGTAGGTGGAAGCTCAGGGGCGTAACCCTAGCATGGGCCGATCCTAATTTATCTATTTACCACTGATTAGCTGGTTATTTGCCTTATATATGGCTTACCAAGATTAGGAAGTAAGAAAGGTAAAAAATAAGAAAAGAACATAATGTATGTATCCCCATAAGTATATATAAAGGTGGTCTACTAGTACTACTTATACACTGGTATTTGATTTCTATTAAGCTCTTGTATCATGTGTTGTTACCTTCAGCCTTACATATTCAATACATATTTTCATACTGACGTCCCTCATGGGGGACCTACATTTCATGTTGCAAGCATAGGTACTTCATCTCATACACCTCACTAGTAGGAACACAGGCTTTTCAGTGACTATTGGTGAGCTTCAGGTTAATTTTGAGCTTTCCTAGTCTGTTCCATATATTTTGGTATTATGCAGTTATTCAAGAGTAGGGTGGGGGTTTGTCCCGACCCTAACTAAGTCTATATATCTTTTAGAGGATTTTTAGACTAATGTAAAGTTATGGTAGTGTTTTTCTTTAGAAGGTGGCCCCAACGGCCAAGTGTTGTATATATAAGTTTGTGCTTGTTCATGTAATTATTCTCATCGATACATAATATTATTTGGTTAGAACCTTTGGCTATCATAGTTACATTCATGAGAAGTACAAGGTTATGAATTGGTTCTCTCGGGCCTTTATGACTACGGGTGTTTGTCTGTCCCAATAGAAGTTGAGGTATGACAAAAGTGGTATCAGAGAAGGTTGTCCTAGGGCGTCTACAAAGTTGTGTCCATATAGATTCTTGTTTATGGGCGTGTTGTGCACCACATCTATAAATAGGAGGCTATGGGACATTTTTGGGTTGTCTCTTTTTCCTTATATCTTAGATCGTGTAGTAGAACCCATGTTGTAGGTGAAGTTATATTTAACCATTGAACCAATTTTTTCCTTCTTATTATAGTAAAGATGCCGGTTACGAGAAGGAGTAAGAATACAGGTAAGTGGATAGACGTGGCTATCGAGGAAGGGACCACCAAATTACCATCTAGACAAGCTAATCAAAGTGAGGCTCAAGTCGAGGTTGTGTCCCAAACTTCTTCTACACCTCCATCTCCAGAAGAGCTAAGAAGAAGAAGAACTGCATCCTCAGAACCACCTACCAATGATACAAACCAAGATCTAAGAAATGTGGTGTAATTATTGGCTCGTATAGTTATTAGACAAGCTCAAGGACAAGCCATTCCAACCACAGGTTCTAGTGGTGCAGATAGGGCAGCTAGCCTATGAATGCAGGATTTTCTTAAATTAAATCCTCCCACATTCACTAGATCAGGTCTTAATGAAGACCCACAGGACTTTATTGATAAAATCAAAAGGGCTCTTGATATGATGCATGTGTTGGGTAAAGAGACAGTTGAGCTAGCGACATATAGATTCAAAGGAGAGGCTATATTTTGGTATGAAGACTGGAAATGATCTAGGGGTATCGATGCACCTTTAGCTACTTGGAAAGAGTTTAAAGAGGAATTTCTTGATCATTACCTTCTATTTGAGATTCAACAAGGCCATGTGGATCAGTTCCTGAATCTTCGCCAAGGGAATATGATCGTGAGGGATAACAACCTCCGGTTTAACTCTTTAGCTAGGTATGCTCCTAATGTTGTAGCTATAATGGATGATATAGTTCATCTATATATGAATAGATTAGATCCATATCTAGTTAGAGATTGTACTATTGCTGCTTTAAACAGAGATATGGACATAGAAAGGATACAAGCATTTGCATAAAAAATGAAGGATCAGAGGTAAAGAAGAACACAAGAATTAGAAAGAGGATATTCTAAGAGGGCCAGATCTATGGGGAAGTTCATGGCATCCCAAGGAGAGTTTGGGCCTCGATTTTCTAATAGACCACCTAGGCCATTATTTTCTTATCCTACAGCTAGTGCTCCACCATAGTTTCAAGGGTCCAAAGGCAACTAGTTTGGACAAAGAAGTGAGAGTCAGAATTCAAGAATAGTGGGGTATCAAGATCAAGGGAGTATGAGCCAATTAAGGCCTCCTCGATAGCCATGTAAATAATGTGGAAAGCTTCATTTAGGTGCATGTTGATTTAAGAAAAATTCTTGCTTTTGGTGTGGTATGTCAGGACATATAATGAGAGAATGCCCTCAAAGAGGCATAGGTGGTATGGCATAACCTACTGGATCAGCTGTTGGATCATCATCATCCGTGCCTTATTCAGGTAGATATGTATAGCCTATGGGTCATGGTAGAGGTGCTAAAGGAGGAGCTAGCTCTGGTGGAGTTCAAAATCGTACATATGCTTTAGCGGATCGATAAAATTCAGAGGCTTCTCCAGATGTGGTTATAGGTACATTGTCCATCTTTTCACATGATGTATATGCATTAGTTGATCCAGGTACTACATTATCATATGTCACTCCATTGGTTGCTAGAAAGTTCAAAAAAATACCAGAATTTCTAGTTAAGCCACTTGAAGTATCTACACTGATTGGTGAATCTATTATAGCTAGGAGAGTGTATCAAAAATGTATAATAACTATTTGCAGCCGCGATACAATGGCTGACCTGGTTGAGTTAGAAATGTTAGATTTTGATACTATAATGGGTATGGATTGGTTGGCTTCTTGTTATGCCATAGTAGATTACCGAACTAAGAAGGTGTATATCCATTTTCCAAAAGAGGCAATCCTTGAATGGAGGGGTAATATTGGTTCACCAAGAGGTAAATTTATTTCTTATTTTAAGGCAAAAAGGATGATTTCCAAGGGTTACATATGTCATCTAATTAGGGTGGAGAATACAGATGCGGAGACACCAACTCTTCAAACTATTCCAGTGGTAAATGAATTTCCTGATGTATTTCCTTAAGATCTTCCAGGTTTGCCTCCAGAATAAGAAGTAGAGTTTGGTATTGATGTGATTCCAGGTACTCAACAAATTTCAATTTCTCCGTATAGAATGGCCTCGGCAGAATTACGGGAGTTAAAAGATAAATTGAAAGACTTGCTCTAAAAAAGATTCATAAGTCCTAGTATGTCCCCTTGGGGCGCACTAGTGTTATTTGTACGTAAAAAGGATGGTTCATTAAGAATGTGTATTAACCATAGGCAATTGAACAAGGTTACTATTAAGAACAAATATCCCCTTCCGAGAATTGATGACTTATTTGATTAGTTGCAAGGTGCCAAGTGGTTTTCAAAGATTGATTTAAGGTTTGGTTACCACCAAATGAGGGTCAAAGAGAAGGACATACCCAAGATAACTTTTCAAACACGGTACAGTCATTACTATTTCCTAAGTGACTGTGTCTGATTGTCTTATTTCTGATGGAACTAGCTGAGTTCTGTATTGAGTTAAGTGACTGTATCTGATAGTCCTGAAATATGTAGAACTATCTAAGTTCTTTACTGAAGACTGAGACTGTGGGAAGTAATCACTTAACCGACATACCCCTTTTTGAATAGATTTGGGGTCCAATCCGTAACCTTAGTTGGAAGGGTGTCAGTACTGTGCCATGGGTAAAGATACTTAAGAGATACCTTCATCTGACAGGTTCTCAATTAAGAATGGTGGGACTCTCTACTATTAGGTTAAGCTACCTCATCATCCCTAAACTAGCAGGTTTTGATGTCTCAACCTATGCTGGTTACGTATATCTGGAATGCAACGACTGCTTCTAAGGATCACACTCTTTGCTGGTAGGTGAGTCCCCATCCTTGGGTTCATTCGGTGCTATATCCTATCCCAACTAAATAGATACTGAACTAATTTCCTAGTTCTACTAGGTTGGACTGATCGGTTACTGATTGTACTAATTAACTTAACTAAACTGAGTTTACTGAGTTCCTTTGACTGATGGAATACTACTAAGTTCTGTTATCAGACTGAGTTTACTGAGGACTAAACTAATACTAAATAAGACTGGATTGATACTGAGTTTACTGGATTTTCTTGAGTTCTATAACTGAACTAGAGCAGTACTGATCGTGACATGATTGAGACTGTTTTTTAACTGACACTGGCTCTAGCCATACTGCTAAATTATCGGGTATTAAATACCCCCAGGACTTAATATCATGGAAATAAAGATATAATAATCCTTAAATACTTGACAATAGTGAACAACTCACAACACGATCTATAAGGCATTTCATCAATCACTTGAAAGTCATGAACTTGCAGATGAATAGGAATGCATACTAAGAAATCATAATTTTATTAAACAAATCTCATGAGCATTCCATCAAAACATACAAGGTATAGCTTTAACATAGAAGACATTGTCAACATGTGGGTATAGCATAAGTTCATTATTTAGACCACCAAAGGACCATAAAAGCACCATAGTCTCAATTTAGTATTTTAACAAACACATGGTAGGCGTAGCTTTATACTTGGGTATGATCAACAATGCAAATACACATGACTTAATAATCAAGGGTTTCAATTTAAGAGAATCAAAATTCAAGTCACATTTTATCATAATATAAAGAAACACATTTCAACTTGGAACACATTCCACAACATCAACATGATTACATATAAACTCACAACATAAAAATCATAATTCATGTTTTTGAAAGAATTTTCTTGAACTCCAAGGGTGGAAGGGACCCTTGGATGAACACTTTACATACCTTGTTGAAGAATTTCTAGAAATTAATGGTGAAATCTTGAGTTCTTGATTTTAAACTTGAAAAACCCTAAGGCTTGTTCTTGAGAAAAATTGTGAAAGAATATGTTTATTTTCTTTCTAGGGTATTAAATTTCATGTTTTAGAGGCTGAGAGATAGGGGAAAAGACCCAAATACCCCCAAGAATGCGGTCTTTTAATGAGTGAAAACTGGATTGTTGACACAGCGCGTCGATGGCACCAACAGAATATCTAACGCGTCGCACCATGATTGCACCGACTTACTAGAATTTAATGCTGGTAGCTGGGGAAAATATTAACTAATGTGATCGGCGATGCGGCGCGCCAAGATTGTGTTGGTACACTGTCTTGGGATTCCAAAGAAGCTTCAAACAAAGTCTAATAAACTTGTTCAGGAAAACCAATTGACCTTCCTGATCATGAATTAACTAAAATATAGGCATTTAAAGGACTTTAAGATTATAAAATGAGATTGCCAACTTTTGAAGGACTAAAAATAAACTAAGTTTGAATACTTAGGTAGAATTTTCTAAGTCTGGGTCCCCTTAACAAGCTTAAAGGACTGAATTAAGCTTTGAATTTTATGGGGTTTCATAGTGAGATACTTGGACTCAAGGTAGGTTAGTCTTAATTATTGTTAGATTGAGATAAATTGCAATATATTTATGATGTTTTGTGAGAATGGGTGAGATCTTAGATGATAAATAGGTAAATGATGATGCTTGGGATTAGTGGATTCTCATAGCTATTAAACTTGTAAAGTGTGATGCTTGACCTGTAGCTTATAACCTTGGACATTTCTACTTGTAGTCTCATAAATAATATGAGAACACTTGAGTTCCTCTAGTAGATAGAGTTCCATTGTTTTCTAACATCAAGAGTATGTTGACTTTGATATGCATAGTTATGATATGGCCTTAGTGTGTGGGATGACTTAGATAGAATACTTGAAGATAATTTTTCTCTATAGACCTAGTAAGGATTGATTAGCCCTTATGGTGTGATTTAGATAACCTATCCTAATCCTGAGTAGAAGTTAGTCTTGAAAGGGAGAGCTTTGGGATTATCGAGATTTAAGAGTGGAACTTAACCTGCCTTAAGATTGAACTATGTAATGCCATAGCGGTCTAAATACTTGTTGAATGTCTAATTTACATTATTGATATTATAATGGTTAAACCCAATTGTCGGTTGATGCATGTGGTCGATGGTTAGATAATGTGTATTTTGATTAATTATCTTGTTATTGTGATATGGATATCCTTGGAAATGGTTGGTGAATTAAACCTATGGTTGTTCTAGCACTTAGATTATTGATTAGTTCATCTAGTGAACCTCTAATCATGTTACCACTCTTTCCATAAAACAACCCTAATGATTAGGTTAATGTTTATGTGAAAGATTTCCTTTTGGGTTACTATTGTGATAGGTAGGAGTAAAAAAGGCATCTAGAGAGCATATACTTAACATATAATTGACTTGCTAATAAATATGTTAAGCTTGGAAAAGAGATGATTGTGTATCTCATTTATGATACTAATGCTCATGCATCTAATTATATTATGTGGTAATGATTCATAGTAAAGTATAACGGTATGTGTTACCTTACTTCACTTATATTCTATTATTGTGGTCTTGCATATGTTTATTAATTTAACTACATATGTATGTGTCTATTGTTGTCTTGGAGGATGTGCTAATTTTATGATGATGCCTGGTAAATCGGGAGGATATAATGATATTATGATGACACCCGATGAATTTTTAAGATATAAGGATTTTATGATGATGTCTAGTGAATTTGGAGGATATATTGATGTTATGATGATGCCTTGTGAATCCGGAGGATATAATGATGTTATGATGATGACCAGTGAATCCAGAGCATATAATAATAATATCATGATGCGAGGTGAATTTGGAGGATATGTTTATAATATGATGATGCCCGGTGAACCTGGAGGACATGATGATACTATGATAATGCCCGATGAATTCGAAAGAGGTAAAGATGTTATGATAATGTTATGTGTGGTAAGTATATATAAATACAAGGATTTGTGAGAGGTTATGTCGCGTATGGCTAAACACATTTGTGTACATAGGATATGATGTCTTCCTTGGTGAGTCATTATACATTCTTAATCATTAATTGCTAGTTAGTTAATTCTCATTAGTAACTAGAAGTAGATTTTGCCGAGTATTGGGTTAAAGCTAATTGGTATGAATAATCTTGTATAGAATTAAGGAATTCTCCTATTAAATATACTCAACTTGGATAAATGGTTATGTTATGAAATTTCTCCTAGTAAAGTTGCTTATGGGATAACTAGTTATACCTAATAAGTAGTTATGACTTGCGGGTTAGAAGCCTAGTGAACTAGTTGGTGGACCTTACATAGTTAAAATATGGAGACTATTACTTAAGGTTGTAACATGCATAATGATAATAGACTTAGCATTGTATGATGAAGAGTCAAATTGGCATCTAGTATGTAATGTCGTTGGTGGCTTAATTGATGATTTATAAAACTAGGATGCTAACTAGAAAAAGACTTTGGGATGGGTGAATAAACAATTGTGTTAGTGATTTGTAACTTCTCTATTTGATTATTTGCAAACTATAAGACTTGCAAACTAAGTGGCCCATGGAAATGGAGGCTAGATGGATTATACTAGACATGGAGTTTATTAATAAATTAGAGATTAAATATCTATATAACTATGCTACAGTGATATCGATTTCATTGTATCAAATTATGGTATCAACGATGATTGTAAACCTCGGTAAGAGGCCATAGTAGAAATGTGAAATCCGCAGCTTTGGTGAGTTGTTTGGGTAATTGTGCCTTGATATGTCGATGAATTGATATTTTGGTGTACTTTCCGGTGGTGTGGGATGCCGTGATGAGTTTTTTGCATTGTGTTCTTTGGGTGTACATCCCGGCGGTAAGGGACGTCATGATAAGTTTTTTTGCTTTATACTCTAATGTTGATAGGTATGATAATTATGGTAATTAGAGGACCATTATGGTATATGTTGTTATGGAATATCGTGCTATTGTTCTAGTTGATTTGTTATTTTGTACCTTGACTTTAGGTTATTTTCTTACTTTATATCATCCTTGTACCATAATTTATCTCAGTCGACTGATGATGCCTAATGAATACCCGTGTTTTGGTACTCCTACTACACTTTTGTACCTTTTTTTATGTAAACCTAAGTTCTAGTTGTTGTCATTGAGTAGAGATCGCGCTATGTTTATCATCAGGAGATAGGGTGAGCTCTTGGAGTTTGAGTTGCCCTTTTTCTTTTCTCTATC
Source organism: Capsicum annuum (assembly GCF_002878395.1). Lineage (NCBI taxonomy): Eukaryota > Viridiplantae > Streptophyta > Magnoliopsida > Solanales > Solanaceae > Capsicum > Capsicum annuum. The sequence goes on along the minus strand of NC_061112.1, from coordinate 35,795,286 downwards.
CTTATTCTATCTTTTGTATTCAAGGACAATGTATGAAACTATTTAAGACTACTTATACTTTGAGTTGAATTTTCTATAATTGAATCTAGACTCTCTTGTACGAATACTATCAGGTCATGGGATTGGTATTAGAATGTCGGTTGTCTTTATTATGTAATGTTGTTGATTATGTTGTATTCATATATATAGGGTCCATGTTGGACGTTCCTACCAAAGTAACCTATTTCCCTAACTCTGGGTTACGGTATTGGCCTACTCGTGCGTTGTAGTAGGTGCCATCGTGACATCGAAATCTGGTCGTAATAAATTGGTATTAGAGCCTAAGTTTTGCCGATGTTATTTGTACAAGATAAAGTGCCTAATAGAGTCTTGTAGATCAAACCTTTGACGTCCATTTCCTATCTTTGAGGGGCTATGGGATATTTCTTAGGAGTTTCACTATTTTTAGTCATATCGTGCTATAAGTCTGAGTTGGTTTGTTTGATATTCTTTTGACTTCACTCTTTCACAGATGCCCCAAATTCGTGCTTTAGTTATACGAGAGGAGGGTCCAGAGACCCAAAATCATGATGTGTCCCTAGTTAGAGATCAGGGTGGACCTCCTAAGAACCTTATTCCTTCACCCGAGAGAGAGACTCCTTCACCCCAGCCAACAGTGGGCCAGGGACCATCCCAGGCTCTACCATGATTTATCCCCGCTTTTTTTCTTAGAGATGCTTTAGTTTAGTTGTTGGGTATTGTTGATAGTTCACAAACTACTAGGACCGGAGTGCATCTTGCAGCTACAACTCTTGGGTTTGAGGTCCCTCCGATTCCGGCAGTTGTTCAGTCGACAGTCGCTCAGCCATTTGTGACTCAGCCTGTTATGTCTAATAAGGAGCAGAGGACGTTGGGTAGATTCTTAAGGCTGGAACCACCTAGGTTTTCTAGGGCTCATGGAGAGAATGGATTTGATTTTCTAACTACTTTTGAGGTTAGGCTTCGTGGGTTAGGCCTTGTTATGACCCGTGGTGTGGATTACACCATATTTCAATTGGACTTGTCTGCTCGACTCTGATGGAGAGGTTTTGTAAGTTCTGGGCCAGTTGCTCTCACTCTTGGACTTAGTTCTCAAAGATGTTCTTGGAGAAGTGTATGTCAGGCAGCCTTTGAGATTATTTGAGAGATTAGTTCTTTAAGACTCAAGCAAGAACAATTAATGTATATACTTATTTATATACAACTACAAATGATAAATTTTATATACTCACAGCTAATTATCCTGATAAAACTAATAAATTTATTTTAAATATATAGTTCGACACCAAAAAAATATAAAATACAAAAACATACAAAATATAAAATTCAATAAAAAAAAAATAAAAACAACAACAACAACAAACCCAGTGTAATCCCATAAAATGAGGTTTAGGAAAAACAATAAGATGAAAAAAAACAAGAAGGAAAAAAGAAAATTCAAAAAAAATGAAAAGAATAAGGAAAAAACAAAAGAGAAAAAAAAGAAAAAGAAAAAAAGAGAAAAAAAAAAAAAAGATGAAAAAGAATCGAGAAAAGGAAAAAAAAATAAGAAGAAAAAAAGAAAGAATAATAGAATTTAGACATAGAAGGGAGAGAAATAGAAAAAAATAGAGGCAGATAAGAATCCACTAAGTGTAGTTATTTTTGTTTCGATGTGATAGAATTAGCAAAATATTGCTACCCACTACTTCATTTTTAGTTAAGGTTCTCTATTTTTGAAATTTGGCCTAATGTAAAATAAGAGAAGAAGAAAAGGCATTCTTTTTACAAATTACATACTTTTAATATGACTAGTTTAGGTTACATGCATTGCACATGTATCAAGCGTTTATTAGTAAAAACTAATGATAATATATGTTTTGATATCTAAATTAAAGAATTTTAGTAAAATATACAAACAACAACAACAACATAAAGAATGTAAACCCACATAGTAGAATTTGGAGAGGATAGAATGTACACTATACCACTACCTTGATGGTAGAGTGGTTGTTTTCAATAGACCCTCAGCTCAAATTAAAAATATGCCAAAATATTATAGAGAAATAAATACCAGAATGAAGAAAATAATCATGAAAAATACTATTGAAAACCTCCCAAATCATCCTAAATAGTAGTCGTAATAGAATACAATGATAATCAAAGTACAAAAACCACAACTAATAATTAAACTAAGAAATTATGTTTTAATTTTTAATTATTTATGTTTATGATTTCAAGGAAAGAATCCATAGATTTTGTCTAAAAACATGACCCAGTTCATATGCAGTCTCAATATGAAAAGTAATACAAATGTCGATATTGTGACGGCATAAACTACCCCTAGTATGATGTCTGCTAGAGCTACCTTGCGAACACCAGATGATTAGGAAGGGGATGACTGTAAAAGAACAATAAGCACTACATATCACAAGGACATGAGTAGCTAGGCTTCACCGTTAAATAGTTTGATAATATGATTATAACGTCTTTTCTTTTCTTCCATAATTATACAAACATTGGTAAACCCCCAAATTCAGTATGGCCCAACAGTTAAGTCATCGGCAGAGGAACCACTCACCAACAAAAACTGAAGAAGAAGAAGAAGCAAGAGATATTCCAAATATTTAATCATCAAACTAAATATTAATCATAGTCAGAATCCCCTCGGCGAAAAATTAAACTATTTTATACATGGTTGAAATTATTTTTATATGTATATATAATAAACATTGAATCATCTTACCTAGTTTGTGTGTCTACTTATTTATATTTTTAATCCCTTAGTGAAAATCTTAGCTCTGCAATTTTCACAGTCAAGTTCTATATATGTCATGATCTTTTACTAACAAAGGCAAGAGAACAGATTCAGTCATTATAATGACCCTCCAGGTTATTTTTTTCATTTTCATGTTTTTTCTATATTTAGAGCCTTGTTATAGCTGTCAAATGTCAGATATAAATTTTTAGGACTGATAATCTAGTTACTGAGTAGTTCATTCAATTTTAATAGCCATTTTCTTATTTTGGATCTTTTAAAGTTTAAAAAAAAGGTCTCAAGCTAAAACAATAGGTAAATGGCCTAGGATAACAATTTTGATAGTTTCGTTAGCTCCAGAATGTCGATCTTAGGCTAGAGGAATCTTTCGCCTAGGTCTCGATGCTTTTGAACTCATTTTGCGCTATTTCATGGATTTTGGTGAAATCGTTAACCTTGAGTATAGGACTCACATTATATAAAAACCACCTTTAATGAAAGTTTTGATAGTTTTGTTGAGTGTGGAACCCTAAATTTAATAAGGTAGATATAACGACCTGAGACTACCCCCTAATCGTCACACGGTACTTAGGACCACAAGTGATCCTAAGCTAACCTTTGTACTAGCATAACTCAGGAGCAACTGAATAAAACACATAAATCTGAAGAAAATAAGGAAAACTTTTTTCTGAACTTGATCAATACAAAGCTATATTAAGAAGATTACAACTCTTCTTATACAAAACAAAACTAAAACTGAATACATCAACTATACCGACTGTCTATGAAGCCTCTACTATACTGACTATAGATAGCTGAGATGCGACTCCAACTACCATTAATCAATATATATGAGTAAGAAAATAAAGTACATGAACAATATCTAAATGAAGTCCCTGAAGTAGGAGGACTCATTATTTGCTGTCTGGAATCTAAAACGGTCTAACCGTGATAAGCACTCTATAAATGGTACCTATATTATAAGACAATGTATCAAATAGACATATATGCGGATTAGTACTTTTGGAATGTACTGAGCATATGGGGTGAATGCAGAAGTAAAACTATATCAATGTTTGTATAAACTTGTAAAATAATGCATGCTACGTATAAATGACTCACATTGGCTGGAATAACTGAAAGCTGAAATTAATGAATCATGAATGATAAAACATACTGTAAAAATCTTGTGAGTCATAACAATTAGTTCTAAAAGCTTTAATTTTACTCTTTCTACTAGTGGACTAAGTAGAACTGAAGTTAAGTCTGTTTTCAAATCATGCAGGCTAAGTGTAAAAGGACTCACCTTGTATAAGTAAACTAGAAGATAAAATCTCATAGCTAATATCTAATGTAAAACAATATCTAAATAAAATTAAGAGCCTTTGCACTTAGTTTAAAAAGTTGTTGTTTTCTAAAAACTATACTGCTCTAAAAATTGTTCTATTCTAAAAGTTGTTCTGTTATTCTTTTCTATTAGGGAAATTCTTTTAAAAACTATTCTGCAAGGGAGGTTTTTCTAATCGACATACACTATGTGAGCTATCATAGTGTCCAACGTCTAGTTCCCTTATGGGAAAACCTCACGTTGGGGAGAGGTATCAGGCTCTTGCCAAGTAGTATAACCTAACCTAAATGATCACAATCTGTATCTGTCATCCATATAAAAATGGTAATAATCTGATAATCTAAACCTATGTTGGCTCGTAGTTCTATGGAAGTAGGATGTGCTAAACCCACACTTTCCACTTGGTGCTAAATACTACTCCCTTTAATCTGTATGCTCATTCTGTAGGAAATCCACTTTAAAAACTAGCATAAGGGTTTATAATGAAAACTAGTTATGCATTTGTCTATTTTAAGCTGTAATCAAAACTAATCTATTTTCTGTAAACTATAATAAAACTATATAGTGGATTCCATAACTTAACTGAGGATCAATAAATCAAATCTTTTTTGAAAAATTTGAATATAAGCTAGTCATAGGGTGCTTAAAAGCAACATCTTTTTGAAACATCATTATTAAAACTAGGACTTAATACCAATGCTTTAACTCATGTCAAATCATCACCATGTTCATTCTTGATAAATATGATCTTGAAATTTCTTTAAAATTTTTAGTCAAGACAATACAATTCAATCCTCAATATATATATGAAACAAGTCAAACATAAGGACATGTAAAAATAGAGATGCAATTCATCATTCAAGTCACTTGTATTATTATAATATTCAAATATAAATCATTAGGTATGAACCCTAAACTAAAATTCATGTAAAATCATGTAAAAACATCATTGAAAGCTAGTTTGGGAACAAGGGTGAAAGGATTACCCATGTTCATAACCCCACATACCTTAATAGACTTGATTTAATGTAGAGAACTTGACTTTAAAACCCTAGGAGATGATCTTGAAAACTTTCTTGAAATTTTTGGATTGGGAAACTTAATTCTCGATCTTTATCGAAGAGGATTAATTGAATTTTATGCTATTGGATTAGAAACTTTGAATTCTTTACTATCTTGAAGAAAATGTAATGGATTCTTAAAGTTCATAGATGATGGACTTAAGGACAAACCCTAATCTTGTTCTTGTGAATAAAGAGAATTAGGGGTTTTCAAAACTGATTTATAATAGCTAAGTACGTGATTTTTATAATTAAAGTCGTGGGAGTTGAGGAAAAAGACAAAAATACCCCTCTGAATTCAAATAGAAATTTCTGAATTTCAAAGGGGACGATCTTGGTTGATAGGTGGTCAACCAAGTGATGACCTATCACACCAAGTCATCACTCAGAAGCTGATTTTATGAGTTATTGGTCTTTGGTGACGACTTGGGTTGATAGGTCATCACTTTGGTGATGATCTATCAGCTCAGGTCGTCACTTGGAAGCTAATTTTTTTGAGTTTTAGGCCAAGGCTGACGACTTGGGCTGATAGGTCGTCACTTAGGTTATGACCTATCAACTCAGGTCGTCACTTTGTTGATAGACAAACATGTGGAAGTAAAATAAGTATAAATTTTTGCACCGATATCGGATTAAGGTGAAACAAAATGCGTTAGAAAGAAGATTCAAAGAACTTTCATTTGATATATAGTAGGACACATAATTATTTATGTAAAAGGAGTAATGTTCGTCTAAATTTGATCCAAGATAAAATGTTCACTAAAACTTAATCGATAGGAGCGATCTCAACTCGTTTTTGAGTTTGGAAATTTTTATGACCTCGATTGATATAAAAGGACATTTTCACACTATAGAACTGATCATCACACATATATAGACATAGAATCATTGGGTTCCAGTTTGTATACCTGATAACAACGGTTTGAATTCTAGTTAAAAAATAGGGGTTGTTATATTATCTTCCCCTTGGAATCATTCATCCTCGAATAATGGGTAGAAACTTATTGAAACATTAAAAGTATGGAATAATATAGACATAATATGTATGCTAATAAATGATATAGCTGAGCTGAAACATTAAAGTTTATCATGAAGCTGATTTCTGAGCTGACTTGACTTTACTAACTATAAGGAACTGATTCATATTGGGAGTTTAGAACTCACGTGAAATTTCTATGATACAATCATTAATATAGAATTATGAAGTGCTAACTATACATTACAAAAATTCCAAGAGTTACTAAGGAGGGAATAGATTATGCAATTTCTGTTTTAGGAATTATCACTCAACAAGACACGTATAAAACTCAAAGGAAAAGGGCTTCATGGCATCACCAAGTATGTTATGTAAGCATGGTTCATGAGGTAAAGAAACCAAGGTCATACAAACATATTACAATGTCTGAGATGGAATACTTAAAAAATTGAGGTTATGCACTAAACACTTATGAACTGAGTCATGACTAAACAGCTAAATTTGAAACTGATGCATAATGCATGAACTGAGATGAGTTAGTAATTTGCATGAATGTGAATGTTTTACCTAATGGAATAGCCATATTCATGAACTTCAGTTAGTAAGACTAGATGGAAAGATGGAAACCATAGGAACTTATTTGTGTGACTGCTAATCTGAATTACTGGCTATCAAATTAACTCATACTAAAAGCATATACTCAACTGGAATAATCCTTTGACACTTTTTCTATGAAGTTCGAATGACATTAGGGATCAAAGAATCTTGGGCATGGTCTAAATAATATATCTGAATAAGAAATCACAATATGGCTAGAATTCTGTAATATGGAACACATACCTATGAAACATCAGCCATGATAGAGTTACTAAGCCTTATGCCCTACAACTACTAACTTTCAAATTTAGCCATACTTCTTAAATACTCCCTCAACTATAATCTTCCCCTTAGATACCATACTCATTTGATTCAAAATATAATTCTCATATGGGCATTTATAAATCCATCTACTAAAGTCTAAACTAAACTAAATTAAATTCTCCCACCGTGATCAAGCCTAACTCAAAATCACCAGATACAACACGCTACCCTATAATACTAGTTTAAACCACATGATTCAATCTTTTATGTCTCTTTTAGAGCTGACTCCCTCAGCATAACATGCCTTACAACTTCAATGACTAACTCAGACTTCTTACTATGGATTCAGTAGTGCATATTGTATTTCTTCACTTATATCTCAACATAACATTCAAGCCTATCTTCATAACCACATACGAACTTCTAGGCAAACAACCACAAAAGCATCCTTCTCACATTCTCTAAACCATTATCATTAACAACTTCTATGCACTATTCTTTGGAAAATCACCTACAAAATCTCAAACTATGAAATATATCAAAAACTTGTCCTCAATCTTACTTCACAATTATAACCTTAGATTGAAAAAGCATACAATAATTTTTCCTAGTCAAATAATTACTCATCACATCTATCCTTACATAATAAAAGCTCACTGAAGTGCTAACACATGAGGACTTAAAGCATGAAAGAATAATATACATAACTTTGACACTTAGTTGAGGTTTGAGGAATAGAATATCACCAACATGGATTCATTAAAGAGATCTAAACTAAGGACATACAGGATATAAATCTGAATTTTACTGATCATTAAGAGTGTTCCATGAGTCATGGAAACTGAGTATACTATAAAACATGAGTACATGAGCTGCAAGACCTAAGTTTGGAGTTTATGAATTCATGGAACCGGCTTCGTACCACTGGGTGGACTGGAACTCCTTACACTGAGAACTGAGAGAGTGCATGATTTTTCCATAAGGTGCATGAATGTGAGCTATGATCATAGAGCTGACAGGTAAAGCATGAGTAGATATCATAATGAATGAAAACCTTGCACTGTGATAAGAATGAATCAGGCATCTTCCTCCCCCTACTGATGTTCTACAATACACTGGTATCACTACTAGAATCTGAAAGCCTGACTTGGTTACTTGTTTTATCATCTCCCCCTTAGCTTAAAGCCATCACAGTATGTACGGGAACCACTTAATCAACACTTCTAAACTGAACTGCCCCCACTTTACTCTAGAATTTGGGGTATAATAATACATTTAATTAGTATACTTACCCTGAATGTCTATGCCCAATAATTTAAAACTTGTTGCTAGTACTTTCTTCTGAGATACAACTCTTAGCCCTCTATAGCCCTAACAATCATCATGTAACAACTTAAAATTGACCAACTTAGAATTTTCAACTCCTCTTTCTATTAGTTCAACCTTCAAGGATTCAGACTTAGATTCTAACACACAATATGGATATCCCCAAATATTTAATAACCATACTTCCTTCATCATAATCTACAAATATCATACCTCTAAACTTATATTTCTCCCTAAACCATGAGAACTACTATTACACCTGAACATCTAACATTAATATCTTATAGTTCATAACGAAGTTGGTAAGAACATCAATTACTACATCAATAGCCCCATTCAAACTTAGTGATCAAGAATGCTACACACCATAATACATAGCTCAAATTCCTGCATACATTGTATCAAGCCTACTGATTTACCTTACTTACAACTAGCATCACTAACTAAGCAATCAATACATTCACCTTGATGACCATTCACTGTTCAAACTTAATGTCTAGTGCTAAACATGATTAAGAACCCAACCTCACATACTATTCTCACTCGAAGGATATAAAATAAAATATCAAGAAATACTAGTCAGCTACAACCTCATAATAACACTAACTGATCATGATCGCATGGTCTTATTATTATAATACATTACACCTCCTTCTTCTACACATTATGACTATTTACCCATCTATCCACCTAAATTACTTCATAAATCTATAAGTTTCAACAAAACTCCTTTTTCTAACAACAAGGAAAGCCTAAATTAACAATACTCAACCACCAAATACTTTCATCAATAACCAATACTTTTTTTAACATAATAAATACCATAAATAACTTCTTTCACACTTCAAGCAAACATCAATTCCACTTAAATAACAACTCTTTCTCTACCTTTCACTAAACTAACACACATGGACATATCACTTCACTTCTAACTTAATCGTATGCAAAAGGTCATCTATATGCATTCAATCAATCACCATCACCACCTTTCTTGTCACTACACTTCTAAGCCCATACATCTGACTATAAGAATATTCTACTACATATAAATCATAACACTCTAGGTTGCAATATCCCTCGAATGCAAACTATATTTAACAATCTAGGTTCACACTATCTCTTTTCACGAGCACTATCTGTATTAAAGAGTTAATGGGGAATCTGGATACATATCTTACTCTGTCTTAACTGAACAACTCATAAGAATAAGGAAATAACTTTTAAATTGAGGAACTTATAACACACTAATGAGCTCCTCTCAAGCTCCTTTGTTTGACTTCTGAAGTTACTGATAGTAAATCTGAAATCATCATCTTGGGAGGAATTGGAACTTACTAATCATGTTATCCCCAGAATAATACATAGATGGATAAGTATGGATTGATATATAAATCGACAGATGTTCTTGAGGAAATAACTTTTCATCATGATCTAGAGTATGAAAGAAAGAAAACTTTTCTTAAATGCCCTGTAGCCTCTTAAAGAAAAGTACAAACGTCTTCGTACCATTCTACAAGACTCTACTAGATACAGATTCACAGATACCCTAGGACACTTGAACTCAGCGCTCTGATACCAAGTTTGTAACGATCTGGGACTATCCCCTAGTCATCATATGGTACTTAGGACCACAAGTGATCATAAGCTAACCCTTATACTGGCATAAATCATGAGAAACCAAATAAAACACATAAATCTAAAGAAAATAAGGAAGATAATCCTATGTTATTTGATCATGTTCTATGCTTTGGATACTTCTATATATTATCTTTTATCTTGACCCGGGGGTCTATCGAAAATAGCCTTTCTACATTTTTTGAGGTAGTGGTATGGATTACGTACACTATACCCTCCCCATACCCCACTATGTTGGAATATACTAGGTTTGTTGTTGTTATAAATCTTTTCTAAACTTGATCAAGACAAAGCTATGTTAAGAAGATTACAACTCTGTTAATACAAAACAAAATTGAAACTTAATACATCAATTATACTAATTGTCTATGAAGCCTCTGCTATACTGACTATAGATAGTTGGGATGCGACTCCAACTACCACTAATCAATACATATGATTAAGAAATTAAAGTACATAAATAGCATCCAACTAAAGTTCTTAAAGTAGGAGAACTCATCATCTACTATCTAGAATCTATAACTGTCTGATCGCGATGAGCATGCTACAACTCTTACCTACATTATAAGACAATGTAGCACATAGACATATGTGTGGATCAGTACTTTTCGAATGTACTGAGCATATGAGGGTGAATGCTTAAGTAAAACAATATCTTAATGTTTGTATAAACTTGTAAAATAACGCATGTTAAGTATAAATGACTAACATTAGCTGGAATAATTGAAAGATAAAAATCATGAATCATGAATGATAAAACATACCGTATAAATCTTGTGAGTCATAACACTTAGTTCTAAAAGCTATACTTTTACTATTTCTGCTATTGGACTAAGTAGTTAAGTCTGTTTTCAAATCATGCAGGCTAAGTGTGAAAGGACTCACCTTGTATCTATAAACTAAAAGATGAAATCTCATAGCTAATATTTAATGTAAAACAATATCTAAATAAAATCGTGAGCCTTTATGCTTAGTTTTTAAAAGCGGTTCTTTTCTAAAAACTGTATTGCTCCAAAAGCTAATTTGTTCAAAAAGTTGTTCTATTATTCTTTTCTATTAGGGATATTCTTTTAAAAACTATTCTGCAAGGGAGTTTCTTCTAGCCGACATATACTATGTAAGCTATCATAGTGTCCAACGTCTAGTTCTCTTATAGGAAAACCTCACATTGGGGAGAGGTGTCATACTCTTGCCAATGACTAAAACCTAATCTAAGTGATCACAATCTGTATCTGTCATCCATATAGAAATGAAAATAATCTGATAATCTAAACCTACATTAGATCATAATTCTAGGGAAGTAGGATGTGCTAAACCCACACTTTCTGCTCGGTGCTAAATACTACTCTCTTTAATCTATATGCTCATTTTGTAGGAAATCTAATTTAAGAAATAACATAAGGGTTTATAATGAAATCTAGTTATGCATCTGTCTGTTTTATGCTATAATCAAAACTTATCTATTTTTTGTAAACTATAATAAAACTATAAAATGGATTCCATAACTTAACTGAGTATTAAAAAATGAAATCTTTTCTAAAAAATCTAAATATAAGCTAGTCATAGGGTGCTTAAAAGAAACATCTTCTTGAAACATCAATATTTAAACTAGGGCTTAAAACCCATGCTTTAACTCATGTCAAATCATCACCATATTAATACTTGATAAATAGGATCTTGAAATACCTTTAAAAAATCTAGTCAAGACAATGTAATTCAATCCTTAATATATGTAAAATAAGTCAAACAAATGGACATGTAAAAATAGATATGCAATTTGTCATTCAAGTCACTTGTGATATTATAATCTTTAAATAATAATCATTGGGTATAAACCCTAAATTGAAATTCATGTAAACTCACGTAAAAACATCATTAAAATCTAGTTTTGTGCACATGGGTGAAAGGATTATCCTTGTTCATAATCCCACATACATTAATTGACTTGATTTGATGTACAGAACTTAACTTTAAAACACTAGGAGATGATCTTAAAGCTTTCTTGAAATTTTTGGATTAGGGAACTTAAATCTCGATCTTTCTTGAAGAGGATTAATTGAATTTTATGTTCTTGGATGCTTTTCTTCAAGTTGTTGGATTGGAAACTTTGAATTCTTGACTATCTTGAAGAGAATATATAATGAATTATTTAAGTTCTTGGAAGATGGACTGAAAGAGAAACCTTAATCTTGTTATTGTGAATAAAGAGGATTAGGGGTTTTCAAAACTAATTTACAATGGCTAAGTACGTGATTTTGATAATTTTAGTCGTGGGAGTTGATGGAAAAGACCAAAATACCCCTCTAGATTCAAATATAAATTTCTTAATTTCAAGGGTGACGACCTAGGTTGATAGGTCATCAACCAAGTGATGACCTATGACACTAAGTCGTCACTCAAAAGATTATTTTATGAGTTGGTCTTGGGTGACGACTTGAGCTGATAGGTCATCACTTAGGTAATGGCCTATCAATTCAGGTTATCACTTGGATGCTAAATATAATGGCTCACTGGTTTGGGGTGACGAATTGGCTGATAGGTCGTCACTTAGGTAATGCCCTATCAACTCAAGTCATCACTTTGTTGACAGACAAACATGCTGAAGCAAAATAAGTATAACTTTTACTCCGATATAGGATTAAGGTGAAACAAAATGCGTTGAAAAGAAGATTCAAAGTACTTTCATTTGTTATATATTATCTTATGTAATTATTTATGTACAATTTGTAAAGGTCATCAAAATTTGACCAAGGATAAAATGTTCACCAAAACTTAATCGATAGCAGTGTTCTTAACTCGTCTTTGAGTTAGGAGATTTTTATGACCTCAACTGATATAAAATGATGTTTTAACACTATAGAGTTGATCATCACACATATATAGACATAGAATCATTTGGTTTTGGTATTTATACCTGGTAATAATGGTTTGAATCCTAGTCTAAAAATGGTGGTTGTTACATTAGCATAGTTCATTTATGTGCATGGATTTTTGAATGAAACCTAAGGACCCGATCAGAGATAGTTAGGACTTACCAAAAAAGACTGGTGCCAAGTTGTTGATGCAGTTTCTTAAGTGGAATGCTGATGACTTAAGCAATAGACAGTCTAGCAGCCAAGCAGTTTGTTAATTGAAGGTTGGCCATTTAGCATGATCACTTAAGCGGCCATCACAGGTGTTAAAGGTATATTTTATTTTCCATGAATTTTATCTTTTATTTCAAAGTGGAAAACATCATTAGTGACCTCGGGGAGATCAGTAATTATGGGTAAATTGTAATTTGGAGTTGGGTTAAGCTTGAGCACATTATAGTGATTAATTTCTAATCGTTATATCATTATTTTCCAATTTATTTTCCATTCGAGTCATAGATCGATTATTGATTTTACCACTTAGTGTTGGGACTGTCTGGGGGGTTTATTGATCTTAGATCATACATAATTTTGGGGCAAGTGATCCTTGAGCTAAGAGGGACCCAATGACGGGCTCAATTTTTGATTCTATTAATTGTCCCCACTATTCAATTTTTAGCCTAATTTCTGACCTGGATATTAAATTCACAATATGGGTCTCGATATTCTTATCTTGATCCATGGAATATTATTTTGATAGAATGATAGTAGTTGTAGACATCTCAGAAGGGAAAAGCTTCATTATAGAGGTTTTCTCATGCTTTCGGAGGTGCCTAGGTAGGCTAGGTTTATCTTTCTTCTAGACTTTGCTCTATTATAGTATTAGTGTGATATTTTTCTAAGTGTGGGTGGGTTGTTAAGGATCGGATACTCATTAGTGTAATTCTGCTTAATTTAGTTGATTAGGGATCTTTTGGGGTAGAATCCAGCCTTTGTTTACCTTAAAGTAGTCTATGATTATCCTTTAGAATTATACTTATCTTACTTAGTACCTTTGAGAAAGACTATGAAATCTTAGTCTAGGTTCAGATAGGTGCTTACCTAGGTTGGTTTTTGAGACTCCTAGTGGTCCCTATTACCCTTTTTAAGATTGGATTCTTAGAATAATGCCTCTTTGTCCTAAATGATCTCATAACTGCTTCTTTAGGCTATTGCCTGGGTTTGGGTTGACTTAGTCATAATAATAAGCATAGTTAGATTCGGTACCTCGGGTAGGGTTGTATTTGACCTTAACCTATGTTTTCTAGCTTATTAATTGGAACTTGCTTCTAGTAAAAGGATTTGGCCGTCTAAAATTTGAATTTACGACTAAATGTACTTGACATGGATTAAGACTCTAGGATATCACAACTCATTACTTACTGAGTAGTTTTAGTTTGAGTCCGCTATTGCTATATTATTATTATCTATTATTTTCATTTCGAGTGTGGTATTTACTATATTGTTACTATCTTTTTGGTTTAGTTCAAATCTGGTGTATGCTATATTATTATTTACTTGTCTCGATTCATGTTTGGTATTTATTATCATCACTATTATTGATCTGAGGTCAATAATAGATACTATAGATATAGATACTATAGTGATTATGGCTGGAAAAGGAGTATAAGGTATGTAATATCACATATTTTGTATCATTTTACTTCCATTACGCCTATGTCCCATTCTTACTGTAGGATTACTCTTTGCTTCTATCTTTCATAGCCTGATAAACCAAATTCAGTCCAAACATATATGCCTTACCAATCTCAAACCACCTAATAGGAGATCTACACCTCCTAATATACAATGCCTCAAAATGGACCATCCCAATGCTAGAATGATAGCTATTGTTGCAAGAAAACTCTACAAGAGGTAGATGCTCAACCCAATTGCTATCATAGTCAATCACACATGCACGAAGCATAGCTTCCAATGTCTGAATAGTTCACTTAGCTTGCCCATCTATCTGCGGGTAAAAAAGAGTACCCAGACTAACCTTAGTACCCAACCCTTTCTGAACGACCATCAAAAGTGAGATGAAAACACGTACCACAATTAGAGATAATCGAAACAAGTACCTTATACAGCTTCAAAATCTCACGAAGATACAACCTCGCATAATTCTCAACTAAAAAGGTAGTCCTTACTGGCAAGAATTGAGCCGACTTTGTCATCCTATCCACGATGACCAAAACCAAATAAAACTATTTTTGAGACCGAGGAAGATCGATAATGAAATCCATGTTGATCACCTACCATTTAAATTCCGGTACTTCAACTTCTTGATACAACCCTCCGGGCCTCATGTACTTAACTTTCACTTATTGACACACCAAACACTTAGCCACAAAATCAGCCACATCCTTCTTTATACCAGTCCACTAATACATTTCCTGGAGATCATAAGACATTTTCTTCTAACCGAGATGAACAACATAACGCGATTCATGCGCCTTAGCCAATACCCTTTTTCTTAAACCATCGATATCAGTAACATATAACCTCCCTTGGTATCGTAAGGTACCATCACCACTGATCTCAAATACTATTATCTTTTACCTACCTACCTCACTTTTTATTTTCATCAATAGAGGATCTAGAATTTGCTTATCCTTGATCTCTGCACCAAGAAACGACTAAACCACTTCCTGTACCAACACACCACCATCATTAGAGTCCAAAAGACGAATACCAAGATTAGCCAAGCGGTGAATATCCTTCACCAACTCCTACCTCTTTATATTCACATGAGCCAAAATTCCTATAGACAACCTACTAAGAGGATCAACAACCATATTAGCCTTACTTGGGTGGTAGTGAAGACTCATGTCACAGTCCTTGAGAAGCTCAAGCCATCTTCTCTACCTGAGGTTAAGCCCTTTCTGAATAAACACATACTGTAGACTATTATGATCAGGAAAGGTGTCCATGTGCACTCCATATAAGTAGTGCCGCTAGATTTTTAACGCAAACATCACCACTAAAAGCTCAAAATCGCGAGTAAGATAATTCCTCTCATTCACCTTCAACTGCCTAGAAGTATAGGCAGTCACCTTACCATGCTGCATAAGAATACAACCAAGCCCCATATGAGATGAAGCACAGTAACCCACAAACCCTTCATTTCCTTCAGGCAAAGTCAAAATTGGAGTCAAAGTTAGCTTATCCTTCAGCTTCTTGAAACTACCTTCACAAGCATTTAACCATGAGAACTTTACCTTCTCCTGAGTCTACTTAGTCAAAGGTGTAGCTATAGTATAAAAAACTTTCCAAAAAGCTCCTATAGTATCCAGCCAAACGCAAGAAGCTCTGACTATTAGCTGGAGTCATTGGTCTAGGCCACCTCTTAACCACTGTCACCTTTTGTGGATCCACCATGATCCCCTCATTAGAAATAATATGACCTATAAAAGTGACATTGTTCAACTACAACATACGTTTAGAGAATTTGGCATACAACTATTGCTCCTTCATAGACTGCAACACAACACGGAGGTGATTGTCATGATCCACCTCACTGTTAGAGTAAACTAAAATTTCATCAACGAACATAATGACAAACAGATCCAGAAACTGATGGGAGACCCTATTTATCAAATCCATGAATGTCACTGGGGCGTTGGTCAAACCAAATGACATAACCAAAAAATCAAAGTTCTTATACCTAGTATGAAAAGTTGTCTTAGGGATATCCACCTCCCTAATCTTAAGCTGATGATACCCAAATTGAAGATCTATCTTTGAAAAGAATTTGGCACCCTACAACTGATCAAACAAGTTATCTATCCTTAGAAGCGGATAGTTGTTCTTAACCACCACTTTATTCAACTTTAGCTAGTCAATACACATCCAAAGGGAACCATCCTTTTACACATGAATAACACCAGTGTACCCCACGGGGACACACTAGGACAGATCAAATCCTTATCCAAAAGATCCTTAAGTTTCCCCTTGAGTTCCCCCAACTCAGCCGGAGCCATTTAATAAGGAGGAATAGATATTGGACAAGTGTCCAGAAACAAAGAATTCCCCAACTCGATCTTTCTATTCGGAGAAACACAAAGAATATCATCTAGAGAAACCTAAGGAAATTCATTCACCACCAAAAATCAATGCACATAAGGACCTTCCGAGTTAGATTCATTAATCTAGACTAGATGATAGAGACACTATTTAGAGATTAACCTCTGAGCTCAAAGATATGATATAAATATCCCCTTAGGAGCTAGGGAACCACCCTCTTATTCAATAACTGGTTCACCAGGGAACTTAAAGATAACCTTACAGGCCCGATTAGCTAAGGATATGTAGCACGAGTGTAACCAATCCATCCCCAAAATGACATTAAAATCCACCATATCTAATTCAAACAAATCTACCAAAGTATTCTTACTATGAACAGATACCACACATATCCTATAGACTCTTTTAGCAACCACTGAGACATATACTGGGGTAGACATAAAAAAAGATTTGAAATAACCTTAGGATAAAAGCCAAAATACACAGCCACAAATGGGGTCACATAAGAGACAGTGGACCTCGGATCAAGTAAACAATACACATCATGTGAAAAGAGTTATAACATACCATTCACAAAATCAGGTGATGCCTCGAACTCCTGTCGGGTGGCAAGAGCATATGATCGATTCCAGCCTGTGCCAGTACCAAAAGAAGAAATAGATAGTGAAGCAACACCTTTTGATATGGGAGCAGATGAAGAGGCAACCAAAACCTTGTTTGCTCCCGAAGCAACCTTACCAATCAGATAGGATGACCATATTTGAAGTGTATGTCCCTCAATTCATCACAAAAAAACCAAAGTAACCGACCATAGAACTTGGAAGGAGGACATGATGAGGCCGACTAAGCCCTACAAGTCTAAGATTTAGCACCCTATGCCCTAAAGTTTTCACTACCCTGCTGATGCATATCACCTAACTATTTTGGATAGATAGCACTAGCTATAGATAATGAACCAAAACTACCCCACTTCATCTTTGTCCATATATCACAATCCTGACAACTTTGATGTGTCCACTCTGCCCAGAGAACCTAAACCTTTTACCCTTTCTTTCACCTATATCAGCTTGCTTTTTCTTAACTACTTCACCTGTTTTATATGAACAACCAACATAGAGATATCAATGTCCTTGATAGGAAATGTAGTCTTTCTTTCAAGGATCAACTCATGAGATAGTTTAAAGAAAAATTTCTCATCCTGTCCCTCATATCGGACATTAATTTTGGATCATAACTAGACAACTAGTGAAATTTCATGGCATAATCCTTAACCGATATCTTTCCCTGTTTTACATTAATAAATTCCTCTGCCCTTGCTTCCCTCAACTTCAGATGAAAGAAGCGATCCAAAAATGTATTAGAGAAAGTCTCCCATAGATATGAATCCTCAACATCACCCTTTGCCCAATCCAATTCCTCGTACTATTGAAATGCTATATCCTTTAGCTGATAGGTAACAAAATTCACCCCTTTCTACATTCGTGGCCTGCATGACCCTAAAAAACTTTTCAATCTTATCCCAAAAAACCTTAAGGATCCTCCTTCACTTTAACACCTGTAAAAGTTAAAGGATTCAACCTCATGAATTGGCCAAACATTGTAGCCTTAGAAAATGCAATATAAGATGCTTCACACTCATCTTGTAAAGCTACTAACTGAGCAGTCACATAAATCAACTAACAAAACTCTGCATTCATTATGTCTGCTTACGGATCGCTAGAATAAATCTGTGGAACTCCAAAAATATCAGGGACTAGACCCTTATACCGAGTATGGATCCCATAAGAAGAGTGTGTCCCATCAACAGGGTCCCTAGTTGGGACAGAGGATTTTTTGTGTGTAACAAATCATCGAGGCATGATCTAAAAGGTGAATAAATAGGAATTAGAGAAGATTCTAGGACATAGACTCCAAGATTGAAAATAGAACACAATGAAGAGAAATATTTCCTAAATGCCTTGTAGCCTCTCTCTTATGAGTGTGGTGTACTACACACCCTTAAAAGAAACTTTACTCAACACGGCTTTGTGGACTCTCAATTGACCATGAACCTAAGGCTTATTTTCCAACTTGACATGACCCTAACTCGGGCCTTGTCATAATGGGCATCCTAAGTCCAACTAGGACCAGAGACAACCCCTGATACCCAACCCAACAATCCAAATGCACTCCCTCAGTTGAATTAATTTCGAATATCTAACAAGATAGAGTATTTGTATAATTCAAGACTCTGGGACAGGTCTATAACTGTGACCAATCCAAGCAAGTCCAACTATCTAATACCCAACTAATAACCATACAAAAACTTAAACAATAACAAAGTATGAGTCCATAACATATAAGGATGGAACAATCATAAATATAGTCAGACGGTATCATCCCTAATACCAATGCCAATAATAAGGATGACACCAACACCGACACCACCCATGCCAACCTAAAGTAGTTTCACAAAGCTTTTATACAAAAGTAAAACAATATCTAGTTAGGATATGCCCTAAACCATAACCAAAACCAATTTCTATAAAATGACCAAAGTATGTAAAAACATCCATGACATGAAATGGAGCCGTCTAGATAATGGATGCTCACCTATTCAATCCAACCAAATTAATCCCAAATTAGATCACTAAGTAGGAGGAGTAAAATGGCCAGGTTCTGCATCGCGCAGGGATATAGCTGCCCAAAGATGGGTTAGTGAGAGAAAGCTAGCATGCACTCAGTATAAGGATAAAATAATTCCAAGTTTTAAAACCAAGTAAACCAACCATATACATTCACAACCATACATACATATATATAATCATATTGGGATAGGGAACTAGGTTTAGAATATCTATAAAACCATTAACATGGTATGTGTAGCTTACTATTGTAAAACCACCCACGGGCTATATAGGTCCATTGTAACCGCCTTAATAGGCCCCAATATATATAGCACACAAACCAGAGATACCATAGGAGTAGGGGACTCCTAAGTACCCTTTGTTGTCCATGATACATATGTACAAGTGTACTTAGGTAATTTCCATGTACCTCGTAAGTATCATATATGGTCGTCATGACCAATCCTCATGTCAACAAACATGAGCTTCTAGTCTCCATCCATTAGACTTACACCTTCACGGTTAGCTGATATTATTGCCCAATTAAAAACATTACCACACAACCAAACCATTATTCCATTTATTATTAACTATAGCTTGCAAGAAATTTCCTTAGCCATCCTTGCTAAGAAGAAGGGATTCCAATGTACCCATTGATTACATTATTAAGTTAACGTGGGGGAGTCCCATGTACCCCACAAGTGATCATTTTTATGTTTCCTTGGGGGATTCCCTTGTACCCTACAAGGCTTTCAATTAGACCAACCATAACCACTATGACTTTAGCATTTAACCATTCAAACCATTTAAACCACTTATACCATTCAGGGTTCCATTACCAAGTTATACCCTTCAATAGTTTAATGAAAGTCTAATAATTTAACCAAAAACATTCTCATTGGCATTTTATCAAACATGTTGGGGGAAAAATACATCAAAAGCCAAAACCAAGAACCAATTAATCATTCCCATACAACCAAATATTCAAAACACCATAATAATATAAAAACCATAACAACCATTGTAACAAAAATCCCCAACATTTATTTGAAAACTTAAAACCATACAATATTTATGCCATGAAAACAATTCATTAAACATGCCTTTAGTTGGAACAACTATGAGGGTGGGGGGAGTAACATGCCTTAGATTAAGAAGATGACGGAACGAAATTACCCTTGTAAGTCCCAAATTAATCCTAATGATGAAACCCTAGCCGTCTTTGATGCAAGAGCCTTTGAGAGAGTTTCTAAGTGTTTTAAGATTAGAATATTAGGGTAAATGATATCCCATGAGTGGTATAAGTCATGGAGCCTTAAGATTTTAAGATGGCAAATGCCTAGATTACTCCCAACTTAAACTTCCTAAAATTCCCGCAGGATGGTACAACCACCCCATACCAATCGTACCCTACCATAAGAATGGTTCCCACCACTCGTACCCTAGGTCTTACCTTGGACCCTAATAGTGTCCAATATGCAACCACCCAAGTCAAACCATACCCAACCATACAATTAGTACCATGAAATCGTACCCTAGGTAGAATGAAAAGGGGTTGACACTGTACAACATGCGCATTAAACTATAACACTCGTACCCTATCTCATGACTCATGGTAGGCCACTCATACTCAGATCCAAGTTACGTTATTAAGTTTTAGATTAATTGAAGTAAAAACCAAACCAATAATATGTCACCCATCATACCACTCGTACCACCTAGTCATACCTATTCCAGAAACTCAACCACAAAACACCACCTAAAACTGGAAAATATGACTGGATCATCTAACTTGTACCCCCACCATACTATAATTATGGTGAGTCATTTGATGTCCAGAAAGGACAAAACCCAAGAAATTTCTAAGGACCCAAACCTAGGGTGTTTCAATATGTAATGACCCTTTAGGTCTTTTTTTGCAATTTTGCTTATTTTGGCCATTGAGAGCTTTATTATAGCTTTCCCAAGTCTTTTATGACTTGATGGAGGTAACAATATAATTATCTGGTAGGTCATTTGATTTTTAGAGATAATTTCTTATTTTAAAGTCTTGGCTAGTTAAAATTTTCTACCGAGTGAAAACTTTCTTTAAACACCTCGTTTGTCATTTTTTGAAATTTCCAATAGCTCTAGAACATCAATTTTAGGTTGGAAAAACCCTTGGTTTGAGTCCAGGGACTTCCAGAATCATTTCAAGCTATTATTTAGAAGTTAAGAAAAATGACACGACCCACTCTTTATCTAAACCATCCTGGATGAAAATTTTGACTGGACATTAAGTTTGGAACATTGAATTTGATAGGTTAGCATAGTTAGTTTGCTTATACAAAAATTTGAATTAATCCTTAAGGGTCTTTGGAGACTCAAAATAATTCTAAGTCTCAACTAGTATTGGTGCATTCGCATAAGCACCCATTAAGTTGCTCAAGTAAAGGCAACTAAAGCTGCCAACTGGTCACATAAGCAGTCTGGCTTGCCCAATAGGTATCGATTAAGTGATGCCTTTGGCACTAAGATTTGGCTGCTTAAGTAGTCAAAGGTCACTTAAGAGACAATGCGCAGACTCAGAAAGTGTCACCTAAGCAGCTAATTCTTAAGTGGCCTAATGTCTGCTTAAGTAACATCGAGACACCTGGGAACAAAATAAATTCCCCTCTTAACTTGATTTCTCTTATTTTTCACCCATTTCCAAGAGTGTAGAACCCTAAATAGTGTGAAAACTTGGTAGAACTATTATTGGGTGATTTTGGAGTGCGCATAAGCTCAAATAAAGTATTTTTTCTCTGAATTTATGGTAAGCTTCCATCCGTTTCATGATTAAATATTTATTCTTTTCTGAAATATCAAAAGTATTGGTGGATTGACCGTACCACTATTAGAGCTCAGGATTTACCTATTTTTAAGGTTAAATATCCCTTGAGCATAGAGAGATATATAGTCAGTTTTGGAAGTGTGATTCCATAAGCAGGCTTTACATAGGAATTTATGTGATTTCAAACTTAAAGAAAAATTTTTAAATATGGGTATCATTGTTCTCATTTGATGATTAGATTGTGATTCTGATATGGTGACATCTCATGAAAGCTTCTTTGAAAGGAAAATCATCGATTTGACAGATTCTTTAGGAATTGACTGTACCACTATTAGAGCTTGGAATTCACCAATTTTTAAGGTTAAATATCCCTTGAGCATAGAGAGATATATGGTCAGTTTTGGAAGTGTGATTCCACAAGCAGGCTTTACATAGGAATTTATGTGATTTCATACTTAAAGAATAAATTTTAAATATGGGTATCACTGTTCTCATTTGATGGTTAGATTGTGATTTTGATATGTTGGTATCTCATGAAAGATTCTTTAAAAGGAAAATTCTTCAGGATTTTCTTTAGCATTTAGGTAGGGTAGGTTTACTTTCTTCATAGGTTGAGCTAATTCATAGTATAATTATGATATTGTTCTAGGTTTAGGATAGGATTTTGGTATTGAATAAATGATTGATATAATTAGATTTATTTAGACTATGTAACCTATTATGTAAGCATAATTAGGCAGAATTGACTTAGTTGCTCATGCTTTAGGTAGAATTTCTCTCTTAGGGCTAATTGTGGATTATTTAATATCTATAAGTTAATTCCTTAACCTATTCTAGGGTCGAATTTGACTCAAAATGGATTTTGGATGTTAGAAGCTGGCCCCTCCATCCCACCTTTGGCCATGATTTGTGTTAGCTCTTTTAAACTTCTATACACATGTTACACCCTTTGAAATACTTATGTTGGAGTTTAAGGAGCTTAGATACATGTTATTTATATTAGTTTGATGTTTTGGACTTGGTTTTAATTTTGGGTAAAACTTGGTAGTTTATTGATACTGAGTTATGATTCAAGTACGGTAATAGATGATGATATTAATGACATGAGTTTCGATTCAAGTCTGGCAAATGATGCTAATGTTGTTAATGATATTGAGTTTCAATTTTAGTCCAGCATTGAAATTTATTTTTGAATTTCCATGGTATGGATAGATTATGGTTATGGCTCGAGATTTAGTAAATTTATGGAACTTTGGTTATTTACTTTCCTTGATTCTGCCCTTTGGTTTATAGGGGGATTCATTGGGTTATTTACTTTATTGCACTTACTGGATTATGGGGGGCTATTCTTGTAGTATTAATTATGCTTTCTTTCATATTATATCTCTTTTGATTATTTATTTACAGAGTTGTAGCTTATTTCTAGGTTTGCCCTTTTACCTTGACTTATATTATTTATCTTGCATCTTTATCATATTTATATCATGATTTAGCTTACTCAGCAGATGATTCTTACTAAATACCGATGTTTTTGGTACTCATACTACACTTTTATACCTTTTTGGTGAGGATCCAAGAACTAGTAGTTGTTGCTAATGTGGAGATCATGCTGAGTTGATTTTACAAATAGGTTGAGCACTCAAGTCAAAGTTTCCCCTTTTCCTTCTGTTATAAATTTCTAGTCTTTTACTATTCTATATGGATTTGTATTTTACTATTTTATTACTTATGATCCTTTTTTTGTATCTCTCGTACTGATACTACTTGGCCATAGAATGGTTATCCATGTTTTAGACTATTATTACTATCTTATTATTGTTATAAGTTTCCCATCACTTATTATTATAAGCTATGAATTGGCTTACCTACTGGAGGAATAAAATAGGTGCCATCATGACTTATAAATTAGGCTAGAGCATAGGTTTACCAGTATTGTTGGAACAAGAGTAAGTGTCTAGTAAAGTCTCACAGATAAGAATGGTGATGTCTGTTTCTTATCTTTTGGAGTCTGTAGGACATTCTTAGGAGTTCTTTACTTCACTTAATTCATGAGAAGTGTCTTAAATGGTTTCAAAAGAATTCACTTGGTTTCACCCTTTCTCGAATGGCTAGGACACATGCTATCGTTACACGAGATGAGGATTTTGAGACAGAGTAGAGGGATTATGTTGCTATTTGAGGATGACCTAAAGATTGTGGACAAAAAAAAAATGTTTCCTCAACTGAAAGCCAAGGTAGGGTTCCTTTCTCAAGCTATATTCTTGCTCCCAAGCTAGAGGTTTTTCTACCCCAGCCAGCGGTGAGCTAGGGACCAGTTGAGGCTTCACTAAGGTTTATTTTTTTTTAGTGATTAGAGATATATTGGTTAATCATTTAGGATTGGTTGTTGGTACATAGTATAGGTATCAAAGTAGTATTAAGATAGGGGCATAGCCTGTAGCTACGACCCCCAGAGTTGTGGTCTCTCCTACGCTGATGATTACTTAGTTGATAGTTGCCCAACCTAGTATATCTATCAAGGAGTAGAAGATGTTGTGTAGATTTTTTAGATTGACTTTTCTAGGATTTGGGTGTATTAGGAAAGGATACTTATGAGTTTTTTATTGCTTGTGAGGATAGGCTCCATAATTTGGGCCTAGTTGAGACTCACAGTATGGATTACGCTACTTTTTAGTTGGACTTTATAGCTTGAAATTGGTGAAGAGGTCATCTTTATTCTAGGCTAACTGGATCTCCCTCATTAACATAGACTCAATTCTCTAACATCATCTTAGTACATGCCTCACAATCTTAGGGATTAGATCTTAAGATTAGAGTAGGTCTCTATAACTATTGTGGGGTATGAGGCATGATTTCATAGGTTGTTTAGGCATGGTACTTTATTCTGACTACCGAGTATGAGGGGGTTCATTAATTTGTCCGAGGATTGAGACTTCCTCGTTGCATGTCTACACTGTGTTTGGCAGTTAGGGGTGGGTCTTGTACAAAGGTTTTTGATCATGTAAGGTTATGGAAAAAAATTATTTGCCAGGACCAAGGGGTCAGTAATAAGAGGTTGTGGTATTATGGTTGTTTCAGTGAGTGCCATAGTGGCTCATGGTTCAGAGGTAGTGGTTCTCAAGGTAGGTACTCTCTATATCAGCCATATTAGCATCAAATCTAGTTTAGTAGACCCATTCATATTGCACTTTAGATCAATAATGGAGGCCAATCTAGTTTTAGTAATCATCTTGGCTAAAATAGTGGTCAATCTTCGAGGGGTTCATCTTTCAGATATTCTAGTTGTGGTGGTTGTTTTGAGTCATCTAGATCTTTTGGTTTTAGTACAACACCTAGGGTATGTTATGGTTGTAGGGATTTTAGCTATTTCTGGAGAGAGTTCCCCAGCCGTAGAGCTATTGTTCCTTCAGCTTAGAGTATTCTACTAATTTTGGCAGTTCTATCCCAGTTAGAGATGGGGTGTATAGTCATCACAGTAGTCATCAAGGTGCTTGAGAAGGTTCTCAAGTAGGTAGGATAGGAGATTAGTCGGTATGTCAACTAGGTGGTGGGTGTGGTCCATTGTTTATTATTCCTGCTAGACCCAAGGCTGAGTCTTTAGATGTTATTATAACAAGTACAATCATGGTGTGTTGTAAGTCAGATTTTGCTTTATTTGATATGAGATCTACTTATTCTTTTTGGATATCTTATTATACTCCGTAGTTAGAATTATCATTGGATTCATTATCTATGTCATTATGTGTATCTACTACAATAGGTAATTCTGTAATAGTGGATCAGACTTATAGATCATGTATTGTGACATTTTGAGAGTTTGATACTTAGGCTGATCTTATTGTATTTGATATGTTATATTTTGATGTGATTTTAGACATAGACTTTTTATCCCACTATCTTGCAGTCTTGGGTTGTTTTGCAAAATCCATCACCTTAGCCACCACGTGTTACCCTCGATTCTGTGGCGGGGAACTATTAGCCACCAGTCGATGAGGATCATTTCTTTTATATGGGCTATAACACTTATTTTGAGGGATTGCGAGTCTTTTCTTACTTATATTTGTGATGTTAGTGTGGTGAGTTCGTCGTTTGACTTTGTTCCTATAGTTGATTAGTTTTTTGTTGTATTCCCTACCAATCAACTTAGTCTTCCTCCTAGGAATGATGTTCAGTTTGTATTTATATTGAGCCGAGCACCATACCAATTTCTATGAAACCTTATCATATAGCTCCTTCCAAGCTTAATGAGCTAAATTCTTAGCTTTAGGTCCTTCATGGTAAGGGTTTCATTAGATTCAGTACATCTCCTTGGGGATCCCCTATCTTGTTCGTGAAGAAAAAAGATGAGTTCTATGTATTTGTGTATTGATTATAGGATTCTTAAATAAGGTGACGATGAAGAACTGATATCCTATGCCTCACATTAATGATTTTCTTGACCAGTTTTAGGTTGCAGCGGTGTTCTCCAAGAGCGACTTGAGGCTTGGTTACCATCAATTGAGAATTTGGACTTAGGTTACCCCTAAGATAGCCTTTAAAACCTGATATGGTCATTATGAGCTCCTAGTGATGTCTTTTGGGTTGACCAATGCCCCAACCATATTTATGGATTTGATGAACCATATATTTAAGCCATATTTGGATTCTTTTGTGATTATGTTCATCAATGACATCCTTATGTATTTAAGTAGTAGAGAGGAACATATGCAGTATTTGAGGATTATACTCTTGATTTTGAGAGATCATAGGTTTTTTCACTAAATTATCTAAGTGTAAGTTTTAGTTTGAGCTGGTGACATTCCTTGGGAATGTAGTTTCTAAGGATGATATTATGGTAGACCCAACAAAGATTGACGATATTCATGATTAGCCAAACATATATCTCCTTTTTAGGTTCGTAGCTTCATTGGTTTGGTTGGTTACTATAGATTGTTCATCGATAGTTTTTCTACTATTATGGCGCCGATGACTTGATACGCTCGGAAGGAGGTTCCTTTCTGATGGTCCAAAGAGTATGAGTCAAACTTTAGAAAGCTAAATAAATTTTACACTTCAGCTCTTATATTGGCTCTCTCTATCGAGGGTGATAGATCATCATATATTATGATACTTTAGGTATTGCCTTTTGTTATGTGTTGATGAAGTAGAGTCGAGTTATTACTTATGCATCAAGAAAGTTAAAGGTGTACGAGCATAACTTCCCCACTTATGACTTGGAGTTGGTGGGGGTAGTTTTCACACTTTAGATTTTGAGGCATTATCATTACGGTGTGTATTGTGATATTTTCATAGATCATCATATTCTTCAGCATCATATAACCCAGAGATAAGTTAATTCTAGGTAGCATGGATAGAAGAAGTTGCTTAAGGATTATGACATCTCTATTTTGTATCATTCGATCAAGGTAAATGTGGTAGAAAATACTTGAGACCAAAGGCGGTGAGTAGGGGTAGTTTGGCTTTTATCTCAATTTATTAGAGGCCCTTGGCAGGGGATGTTTAGTCGTTAGTTATTATGATTGTGTGACTTGATATTTCAGACCCTAGGAGGATTCTTGGTAGTGTTGAGGTGAGGTATTTGCTATTTGAGAAGATTTGGAGTTATCAGTTTGATGATATGAGACTTTGCATCATTCGTGATCAGGTGTTGAGTGGTGAGTCCAAGAGGTCCACCATATATTTTGAGGATATTTTTATATTTTATATCTGTATTTATTTTTTGAGGGTTGATGATTTGATTTAGTCGATCTTGCGTGAAGCTCAGAACTCTAGGTATTTTATTCACTGGGGTATAACTATGATGTATAAAGATTTGAGGCAACATTATTGGTAATGTGGTATAAAGAGAGATGTGATGGACTTTGTAGCACGCTACCTATGTTGTTAGTAGGTGAAGTTTGAGCTCAGAGACTAGGTGGCTTAATTTAGAGGTGTCACATTCCCTAGTGGAAGCAGGAGCAGATTACCATGTATATTGTTAGTGTTTTCGTCGCACCTACCATGGATTCGATGGTATTTGGGTTATTGTGGACCAGTTAACCGAGTTATCACACATCATTCGTATATATCCTTCAGTTCTAAAAGGTTAGCCTGTCTCTATGTTTGTGAAATATTTTGTTGGAATGGTATACTTATATCATTAATCTTAGATTGGGGTTTGGTGTTTACTTCAATCTTTTGGAGAGCCTTTCAGGATTAGTTGGGAACTATGGTGAATCTTAGTACAACCTTCCATACTTAGGCCGATGGACAGTGGGAACGCACTATTCAGGTTCTTGAGGATATGCTTTGGATGTTAGTGGGAGCAATACTTATCTTTGGCAGAGTTTCCATACAAAAAAAGCTACTATTCGAGTATTCAGATGGATCCTTTTGAGGCTTTGTATGGTCGGCGATGTTATTCTTTGATTTGGTTTTTTTAGACCTCTAAGATTAGAACTCATGGTACTGAGTTGCTTTAGGAGTCATTGGATAGGTTCAGGGTGATTCAAGATAGGTAGAGGAAAGCTATTAGTAGGCAGAAGGCGATCCTGTATTAAGATTGAAAACTAAAACTTGTTGTCAAAACAAAAAAAGGCAATCAATCAGAAAAAAGAAAAAATATGGAAATAGTGAATCAAGATCTATATGATCCTATATTTATCTCTATCCACGGAGATAACTATCTATATGGAGAGAGATACTATCTATGAATAAGATGCATAGACTACCCTCTATCCAGATAGATATGACCCTATGAGAGGCTACACCAATCTTTATATGTTTTAGCCTGGGCGTTCAAATAGTTTCTTTTGAAAAAAGCAGTCCAAAGTTTGACTTCCTTTTATTGACACAACTCTTTTACTAGTTATTTCTTCAAAATCATAGATGTTCTTGACGCACATGGAAATTACTTTTTCAATGATATCGAAGAATTTTTTCCTCGTAGAGTGGTTTATGATATTAGGAATAGTGGTATATTCACATTTCACCAGGAGGACAGGGGGTATGGAAAAAGAATCATTTCTCATACACTATAGGGACAGTAAGAGGAGATATATTTTACATCCCAGAGGGGCTCTAATTGTAGATACCATTTTTTTAGTACAGAAGTTCCAATAAAAATGGGACATGCCCTACCTTTGAGTACGGTTTGAACTATTGATTTACGTAATTTGAAATAACAAATTAGGTTTGTGAAGAAACCTAAAAATTGATCACTGATGTATATCGTAGACTTTGTGCCTTGATATTTAGAGTTGGTGACTGGGTATTTCACTGAGTATCGCCCATGAAGGTTGATGAGGTTTGGGAGGAAGGGCAAGCTCAGCCACAGATATATTGGACCCTTGAGATTCTTCGTACAGATGTTAAGGTGGCTTATGAGTTAGCTTGATCCCAAATTTTGTTGTTGTCCATCCAATCTTCTATGTTTCTATGTTGCAGTGATATATTATTGATGCACCTCATGTGCTTAGATGGGACTCAGATTAGTTGGATGAATAGTTAGCGTTTGTAGAGAAGCCAATGCTCATATTAGCTAGTGATGTTAGGCGGTTTAATACTAGAGAAATTCCAATAGTTAATGTTCAGTAGAGGCACCGCCAAATAGAAGAGACTAATTTGGAGATCGAGAGCGAGATTCGTACTTAGTAACCTCATGTATTCAAGGCTTCAGGTATATCCTAACCATTTACTTATGTGTACAAAAGTTCTTTTAGTAGTGGATATTGTATTTTCCCTCCAAATCATGTTCTGTGTTTCCACTCATTTCTATTGTTTAGAGCTTTCAAATAGCTACCCAAGTCATTTCAGACTTGTTGGAACAAATAGTTTGGTTATCAGGCAGTTTGTTTAGTTTTTAGAGCCAATTTCTTATTTTTTGGTCTTTTCTAATTAGAATTGGCTACCGGCAAAAAATTTAGTCAAATGATCTTATATACCAGTCCTGATAGTTCCAACAGCTCTGGAACACCGATTTCAAGCTAGGTGAACCCCTGATTAGGTCCTAAGGGTTTCAGACTTATTTTGTGCTATTGGCCGTTAAGTAAAATAGCACATGAGTGTGGGACCACTTTCCCTTGAAATAACTTTTAGTGGATATTTCGACTGTATTATTTAAACCTAAACATTGATGTTGACAGAGTGACATAGTTTATTTGCATATATGGGATTCTAGATGAATCTCGAGGGGTCGAATGGAGACTCAAAATAATTCAAAGTATCAACTGGTACTAGTGCATTTGCTTCAGCGCTCATTAGGTCATTTATGTAAAGGCCGCATAGAGGATAGCCGATCACTTAAGTGGCCTGTCTTGCACAGCAGGTGTCTCTTAAGTGATGCCTTTTATACTTAAACAATTTCTGCTTAAGACAAGGCCAATTAAGCGACAATGTATAGACTCAGCATGTGTCTGCGACGAAGTGTTCGTGCTACGACAGCTGAACACCTGGTAACTAGTGTCTCCAATTAGCCCGATTTCTTCCATACCAATTTCGAATGGTATAGAACCCTTAATAATCTGAAAACTTGGGCGAACTATTAGTGAGTGATTTTGTTTGTAAGCTCGAATAACATATTTATTCTCTGAATCTGTGGTAATCTTGCATCAGTTTCATGATTAAATCCTTAATCTTTTTTCAAATTTCGTAGAATATTGGTGGGTTGCCTGTATCACCATTAGAGCTCAAAATTCACACATTCTTGAGAGTAAATATTCCTTCAGCATAGAGAATCTTATTGTCGGTTTCAAAAGTACGATTCCACAAGTGGGTTCCACATGGAATTTTTACATGATTTTGGATCCGATGCACGAAATTTCAACGTCGGCATTAGTTTTCTCATTTTGATGAGTAGATTGTGATTTTGATAGCATGTAATATTATAGAAGCTTCTCTAGAAGGGAAATCATCGATTTAGGAGATTCTTTGCATTCTCTTCAGTGTCCAGGTAGGCTAGGTTAACCTTCTTCGTAGATTGAGCTAATTCGTAGTATAATTATGATATTATGCTAGATTTTTTATGGGACTTAGGTATTGAAGGTATGAAATATATAATTGTTATTAGTTGGATTGTGTAGCCTATTAAGGAACCATAATTTAGGTAGAATTGACTTAGTTGCTCATGCTTTAGGTAAAATAGCTATCTTAGGGATAATTGTGGCTTATTTAATATCTCCAAGTGAATTTAGATTCGTTAGACTAGTTTGAGGTAGAATTTTCCAGAGAAAAGGTTTTAGGGATTAAAAAGTGGGCCCTTCCGGCCCACCTTAGGCCAAGATATGTGTTAGCTCTTGTAAGCTTCTATACACATTTTATACCTTTTGAAATACTTATTTTGGAGTTTGAGTATATTGGATACATGACATTTATGTTAGTTTTGTATTTTGGAGTTTGCACTAATTTCGGGAAAAAACTGGTGTTTTATTGATACTGAGTTTCCGTTCAAGTTCAGAAATTAATGTGATATTATTGACATGAGTCCGATTAAAGTCCGACAAATGATGCACATGATGATAATGATATTACATTATGATTCAAGTTCAATATTGAGAGTTATTTTAGGAATTGATAAGGTATGGGTGGATTCATGGTTATGGATTGATATTGGGTTAATTAATGGAACTTCAGTTATTTACTTCACATGATTGTACCCTCCGGACTTATGAGGGCCTACGTTTGGTGTTTTATTTTTTCGCACCTACTGGCTAATGGAGGCCAGTCTAGTAGTATTAATTATGCTTTCTTTCATATTATAATTGTCCTTGTAATTTATTTATAGAGTTGGAGCCTAGTTCCAAGATTTCCTTTTTACGTTTACTTAGCTTATTTATCTTGCATCATAATATATTTATATCATAATTTAGCTCAGTCCACCAGTGATGTCAACTGAGTACCCATGGTTTTTGTACTCACACTACACTTCTGTACCATTTTAGTGTAGATTTGAGTACTAGTGGCCGCTACTGATGTGATGATTATGCTATGTTTATTTTACAGATAGGTTGAGCTCTTGGAATTGGAGTTTCCCCCTTTTCCTTCTATTATCTATGTCTAGTCTTTCTCTTTTCGAGATGGATTTGTATTTGACAATTTCAGGACTTATGATCCTTTTAAAGTAGTTGTCATAGCAACACTACTAGGTCATGCGATGGTTGTTGAAGTTATATCTATCATTAAGACTATCATTATTGTCTTATTTTTATTATATCTTAATGATTTTCATCTTTTAGGCCCCTTTTCTACTAAATTATCTCATTGCATATAATTTTAGGCTATGGTTTGGCTTATCTACTGAGGGATAAAGTTTGTGCCATCATGACTCGTAAATTGGGTAGTGGCAATATGCCACCATGATTCTACCTACTGAGTATGAGAGAACTCAATTCATTGTTAGAGGATTGATACTTCCACTCTGTATGCCAACTTAGAGTCTGGCAGTAGTAGGGTAGATTATTTATTGATATTGCTGACTATGCACACACTATGTAGAATATGTATTGTGAAGCCAAGTAGGGTACCAATAAGAAATCTCATCAGCATAATAGTTAGAGTGGGATCTGTAGCGGTTCACAACTTAGGGGTAAAGGTTTTTAGGAAAGACATCCTTAGTAGCAATTGGAGAACCACAAAGGTCAATCTAGTTAGCCCGTTGTCATGACCCAAAAATAAGGCTCACAATGACACTTATTGTGGATACACCTTGACAAGTAAGCTAATCACCCAAACTGATACGAAAAGAGAAAACCAACACCAAAATCCCAAGGCAGGATTTCTAGAACGAAGTAGATCCAAACATACATGAAGATAGGGGAAATATGAATATCAACACAATACATATACCATCCCAAAAACCCAGTGTCACAGTGTAAGATAAATCTACATACAAATAAAAGTTTGAAAAAACAACTGATAATCTAACAAGGTATACAAGTTGGTCTCCACATTCAAAACAAGACATAAACTAGATACGATGGGATAGGAGGTCGACTCTGGAAGCCTAGGTAGACACTACCTCAAAAGTATCTAATCACTACCCAAACTCGACTATCGTGTGGCACACTCATACCTAGATCTGCACCGAAAGGGCATATTATAGATGAGTACGGTCCACTTGTACTCAGTAAGTATCATAGGCCGATTGAGAAAATTAGGAAATAAAGTATATAAAATACACACTATGGGCATGTCACCTGCAATTAGAAAATGTTTGAAACGGTAGCCGACATCATCTCCACTAACAGTTCTAGTCATAACACATATAACAAGTACAAGTGCAAAAAATGAAGAATAAATAGATTGACATGAAATAAATACAAAAATACCAAAGAGAAAGAGAATAATGTATGAAATGAAATGAGAATAATAATGATGACAATGATGATGGTGTGATAATTCTGAGTTTATCATAAACCTCTGTGCACACCTACCGAGCACTACTCCCAATGTAGGAACATGGTAGTTCAAAACCTGTATAAAATCAAATAACCAATACCAATACCAATCTAATATCCAGAACTCCTCTCCGACATGTGATCTTCGGCAGAGGTTTTTCAAGGTGTCATATTTTTGGTAGGTACCCTGTATTTCCAAAGTGGTACTGATGCCTTATGAATGTATATGTGATATGTGGATGTAATGCTCACAACCAAAATAGAATGAAAATTTCAAATCCAATCATTACACCTATATCTGAGCTAGAATCCACTCAATAAGTAAATTATCTATGATCCACTATAGTCCAAGTACCATTAGAGTGAGATATGCAAGAAATATGTCAGTGGCACCACATAAACTCTTAGTGATTTCCTCCAAAGAATAAAAACAACCAAATATATATACACTGGGTAAAAAGCATCATATAAGACCCCAAACCGATCATGGATAGAAAATAATGTCTCAAACCACCAATAACAACAACATAGGCCCACTAACACATAACAATAACAACACAAATTTTCATGATTAATACCCATACTCATAACATGCTTTTATATCAGTATTAACTACATAGCCCTATTTGAATAAAGTTAAGCCAGAACTTACCTCAAATAGTGAAATCGCAATCCAAAAGACATCAACACGGATCCTTAACCTCTCAAATGGCCGTGAAACCATCTAGAATGGATAAATATTGAATCTACATAACAAAAGGAAGCCAACAATACCCATATTTCCTATATTTGAGTTGGGGTCAAAATGGACCCTCAAAATATGTTTTAAAAAAAGGGTAAAATCAAAATTTTAGTTCGTAAAT
The DNA here is from genome assembly GCF_002878395.1 of Capsicum annuum. Classification (NCBI taxonomy): domain Eukaryota; kingdom Viridiplantae; phylum Streptophyta; class Magnoliopsida; order Solanales; family Solanaceae; genus Capsicum; species Capsicum annuum. The sequence continues at coordinate 35,760,754 of NC_061112.1, read as the reverse complement.
ATATTGCCCATGATTAAAGAAAGCCATAGAAGAAAACCCAAAGGAAAATGGGTTGAAAATAAGGTTAAAATTTGAGGAAAATTATTTTAGATCTTCTAGGCCAAAATTCTCAAATTTCACTTTTGAATCATATTTTAACAAACTTTAGATGACAAGAATTGAAGTCAAATAATTGTAATAGGGATTTGGAGCTTACCTAAGCTTAAAAATGAATAATATCACCCAAAAACTATCACCCAATGATCAAAGTCTCAAAAATGATGGACAATTGAGAAAAAACCATTTTTATACTATGCCAGCACTGACCGCTAAATCGATTAAGTACCTCTTTAGCGTTACTGCTAAAGAAGCCAAGTACCTTTTTAGCATCACCGCTAAAGCAGTCAAGTACCTCTGTAGTGGTGGGTGTGTGCATGTCCATTTGATAAAGCAGACAAAGCCCGCTAAAGAGGACAAGGCCCACTAAATGACCCCATCCTAGCTAGGAGTCAGGTCGCTAAAGCAGCCAAAATAGCGCTTTAGCCACTGTACCAGCTGGACTTGGAAATTTTCCAAGTCTCTACCAACCCCTTGAGATTCAACTGGAATCTTGAGAATGCAAATGAACTATGTTACCCTAAAAATTTTATGCTTCAAAATCAATGGTGACATAAAATATTTGAAAAGAGGTTGTTTTCATAGAATTTACCTTCAAAACCCAATTTCACAATCTTCTTAATTGAGGGTCCAAATGAGTTACCCAAACCATTAAATCACACCAACCGCATAATGAAACCAAACTCGACGTCCCAAATCTGCTAACGTAGATGCACAAAACAAAATCTGTTGACTGAAGTGAACTATAAATCCTTTTTAACCTCTAAAACGCACAAACTTACACAAAATGCACCATAATGATTGGGAACTATGACAATAATCCCCACACACCAAAAATATCACATAGAATCAACGGGTAGAGGTAAAATGGTCAAATAACATAAAATGAATAATTCACAGATTCAAGCCCTTACAATATCCACCACTAAGAATATAGTTTTTCCTCGATCTAAAGGCAAAGGAAATACTTGAATCAGTGAAAGGATGGGGATAACTACCACGCATATTAGACTCAACTTCTAAAGTGGCCTCATCTACATATCAATGTTTCTGTTGGACCATAACTACCAAAATATATCTACAATGAATTCGCCTATCATCCCTGGCTAGAATGAAGACATGCTACTCAACAAAGGACAATCTCACATCTAACTGCATCGAATCCAATGAATGACATAATACTTATTCAAAATATAATGTTGAAGCATAGAAAAATGAAAAACTGGATGAACAACTGATAAATCTTGGGGCAATACTAACTTATAAGCTATATCCCCAATAGATTGAAGGATCTCAAATGGTCTAATATACCTGGGGCTAAGCTTTTACCTCTTTCCAAACCTAATCGCTCTCTTTATGGGTGAAATACTAAGGAAGACTCGATCAACCACACTAAATCTCATGACATAAAGTCTATGATCCACATAACACTTTTGAATACTTTGAGCTGCTTGAAGTCTATCCTGATTGACCCAAACTCTATCCAAGGACTCTCTAAGTAAGTCCATACACCGGTGTCTAATCTTAAAAACCTCAAACCAATAAATTTGTGAGAAATAACGTATACCATACAATGACTCGAAAGGAGCCAACTCAGTACTTTAATTATAGCATTATTATATACAAACTCCACCAAAGCTAGATGTTGCTTCCAGTGACCTCCAAAGTCCATAAGAAAAGTGTGGAGCATATCCTTCAAAACTTGAATAGTCTACTCCGACTGATTGTCAGTTTGGTGGTTAAGAGTAGTGCTAAAATCATCTCGAATACCTAACTCCCCGTGAAATGTCTTGCAAAAGTAAGATGTGAAAATAGACCCTCTATTTGAGATAATAGACACTGATACAATATAGAGGCGAACAATCTCATGAATATAGTTACGGGCCAATCTCTCAGCACTAAAAGAAACCTGAAAAGGAAAGAAATAAGCATATTCGGTCAATAAATCTATGATGACCAAACACTATCAAAACTACAAAAAGTATAAGGAAACCTAGTCATGAGATCCATTTTAATTTGTTCCCACTTCCACTAAGGAATAAATAACCTCTGAAGCACACCGCCAGGCTTGAGATGCTTGACCTTTACTTACTAGCAACATAGGCCATAAGCTATAAAATCCACTACACCCTTTCTCATACTACCTACCAGAAGTACTATCTCTAATCATGATACATCTTGTTTACTATAGGATGGATGGAATACCTAGAACAATGAGACTCTTCCAAAATCAATATCACCCAATCACCCACTCTAGGTACATAGACTTAACCTTCAATCCTCAAAAAACCATTGAAATTAAGTGAGGCTTCCTTAGACTCGCCACTCAACACCTTATCATGAATCACTCTCAATGTAGCATTAATAAATCGATGAGCCCAAATCTGCTAAATAAAAGAAGATCTAGCCTCCATAAATTCCAAAACAAACTCTTAGGCTGAAGTATTAAGTAAAACTATTTGTTTAGCCAAAGACTTAAAACTCTAAGGCCAAAGGCCTCTCTTAGGTCAAAATATGCGCCAAGCTAGCCATACTAGTCGACTTTCAGCTCAAGAAATCTGCAACCACATTTGCCTTGCCCGAATGATAGAGAATAGTAGGCTTATAGTCCTTAAGCAACTTAACACAATGACACTACCACATATTAAAATACCACTAGGTAAAGAAATACTTAAGGCTATGATGGTCTAAGAAGATCTCACAACAGACACCATATAAGTAGTGCCTCCCCAACTTCAAAATAAAAACAACTGTGGACAACTTGTGGGTAGGGTGATTCTTCTCATGGGATTTCAACTCACAAGAAGCATACACAATCACCTTACCCTCTTGTATCAACACAACATCTAACCAAACAAAAAAAAGTATCACAAAAGATGGTAAAACCCATGTTGTACATGGGAAAACTCAAGATAGCGGCTGAGATTAATAAATACTTGAGCTTTAAAAGCTCACCTCACAATTATCAAACCACTAAAGTCAAATTATCTTTTGATTCAACTTAGTCAAATAAGTCGCGAGAGATGAATAAGCCCCAATAAGGCATCTATAGTAGCCTAGTAAGCCAACAAAACTTTGAATCGTAGTACGAGTAGCAGACCTAGACTAATCACAAATGTCTTCAATCTTTGTCCGATTGATCGTGATACCATCCTTCGTCACCACGTGACCCGATAAAAAAATAAATTCCAACCAAAACTCAGACTTGGAAAACTTAGCATACAACCTCTCGCCTCTCAATATCTGAAGCATAATCCATAAATATTTCTCATGGTCATCCTCACTCTTTGAGTAAACTAGGATATCATCTATAAATATAATAAAAAAAGAGTTATGATACAGTCAAAACACCTGGTTGACATGACTAAGAACTCATAATATCGTATCAAGTCCAAAAGGTTATGTTCACAATATCCAAAGCTCTAATCCTTCACTAGTGATACCCAAACCTCAAATCAATCTTTGAAAGCATTGAAGCTCCCTTAAGTTGATAGAACAAATCATCAATACAAGAAAAAGGACACTTATTCTTAACCATCACCTTGTTCAACTATTGATAATTAATACACATATAGACCCATTCTTTTTTTTACAATCAATATAGGCATATACCAAGGTGATACACTAGGTAGAATAAATCCCTAATCCAATAATTTCTACAATTGATCCTTTAATTTATTCAGCTTTATTTGGGCCATCCAATAAGGAGTAATAGAGAGGGGCTTAGTTCCTAGTTCAACATTAATAATAAAGTAAGTATCATGATTCAAAGGCATAGAAGGAAAATCTATAGGAAAAACAACCATGAATTGATGGACAATATGGATAGAGTCCAAAGAAGGCGGTGATAAAACACTAGTATAATAGATTTAGGACAAATACGATAAACATCCCCTGTCAACCAAGCAACAAGCCTAAAAGATATACTTCTTTTAGGACTAAAATAAAGTGCACCCTTTTAAGTTATCCTTGGCACACCTAATGGAGCTAAATTATGGTCTTAGCATAACAATCTACAATATCTTGACAAACATATAACCAATCCATACCCAAGATGACATCAAAATCTACCATACATAGTATAAACAAATCTACCTAAGTCTCACACCCAGCAAAGGTCATAAAATAGGATCAGTACACCCAATCCACCACTAAAGAGTCTCCTACAAGGATATATATATATGGTATAGGAATAAGAAGAGGCTTAATAGTACAATCAAACCTAAAAAAAAATATGTAGATGCATAAGACAAAGTCGAACACTGATCAAATAGTACAAATACAGATTTTGAAACAAACAGGGATGATACTTATGATTATAATATCAGAAGCCTCTACCTCAGGTCTGATAGGTATAGAACAACACTATCCACGTCCCCGACCTGACTTAGTAAACTTATGACCATATTTGTGAGCACTACGACCACTACCACATGCATCTCTAGTAGTTCCTCTACCTATTTGATGGTCGCCTCTTACTAATGATATATGAGTAGGACTGAAAGCACGGTAGGGAAAATCATTATCTAGATGGCTAAACTTATGACATAGATAGAAAACTCTGCAGACTGACTTAATAGGAGGAGGTATGACTGGTCTAGAATAACCATACTGAAATGCTCAACTTGAAGACCTACTATCTGAACCTTGTAAAGTTGCCTACACTGGTCAACCATGATGCCCATGAGAACCTTTAAAATCTCTGCCTCAAAGAGTGTGACTACTAAACTCACCCTAACGATGTACCTTTTGGTGCCTCCCAAAAAAGCTTTTAAAATAGACTAAGCCATCTTTACATGATCCACTATACTCTGAAACAATGCCCTTAACACTATTATCTGGATGTATCTAACTAAAGTGAAACATCTAATCCCTTCACAAATTTTTGAATCTTCTCAGCCTAGATCACAATATTGGCAAAAGAATATCTAGATAATGCATAGATATATGGCTCATACTCTACAACAGTCATGGAGAACTTCTCCAAATAATCAATTCATCTCTCATCTGATCCCTCAGACTAAATGGCATAAACTTGTCCAAAAAAGACTTAAAAAAAGTAATCCCTAATTATCTATGGCAAACCAGAGGTCTGTAACTAAAAACTGACCTTTACAAATCTTTGGTCGTATATCTTAAATCCTAGGTAGTGTAAGAAACTCCTTGCAACTCAATCCATCCAATGTTATGCAATTTCTCCTAAAAATAAATCAAGAACTCATAAGCATCCTCTACCACAACACTACTAAACTTGGGTGGACCCAAGCAAGTAAATCTTTCAAACCTCTACTGATCTCCAGAAAACATAACTATACCTATAACAATAGGAGGTATAGTGAATCTAGTTGGTTAATATCCTACTCGAGTGGGTAACATAGATAAAGGTTAAACTTTCGATCTCAAGAGGCTATACTCAGATATCAGCATAGAAGGAGGAAAAACACTAGGAGTTTGTAGAGTACCATAAGCAGATGTCGATACCATAAGAGGATCCACACTTAAGATTCGTAGGAACACCATTGGAAAAATCTTACACTGATGGAGCCACAATACTCGGAGGTAGAGGAACACTAGGTGCACTCAAAGGGAAACCCATAATAAATAAATTAATAACCTCTCCATGTCCATGGTAGACTCAATCTATATAACTTGAGTAAAACCCATATCTCTAGTATGCTCAACCTGAGTCTCAGGGGAGATCACACTAGTACTACCCTTGGAAGGGCAGATCTGAGTGCCCGTCCTTTACCTCAAGAGTGTCTATGACTTGCAACTTTTCCTTAAGACTGGGATCTCTCCTTGGATGGTGGATCAGCATCCCTAACTTCACAGGATCTAGACCTCACCATTTACACAAAAAAGAGTGAAACACGGTATACCCAAAGTATAAAAGACCTGCATGATAATAAAAAAACAAGGATGTTTTTCTAAAGATATCTTATATCCTCTAAATGATAGATATGAACATCTATGTACCAATCTACGAGACTCTACTGGACACTCTATTCTTACATGATGAGACTAGTGAACCTGGCTTCTCTAATACAAATTTGTCACAGCCCAAAAATAAGGGTCATGATGACACTTATTATGGCTATGCCGTGACAAGTAAGCTAATCACTCAAATTGATACAAAAAAGAAAAAACAACACCAAAATTCTAAGGCAGGACTTCAAGAACAAAGTCGACCATACATACATAGATAAAGATGGCGGGAATTCAAACATCAAAATAATACTTATACCATCCTAAAATCCTAGTGTCATAGAGTAAGAATAATATATATACAACTTGAAGTTTTAAAATACAGCTTATAATCCAACCAGGGATTCACTCTGTCTCCAAATATAGAAGAATATATAAGTTAGATAGGATGTAATAGAAGGTCGACTCTAGAAGCATAGAGCGACCACTACCTCAAAAACATCAAATAACTTTCTAAGTAAAGAAGTCACACAACGTACTCGTACCTAGATCTGCATAGAAAGGGCATAGTAGAGATGAGTATGGTCCACTTGTACTTAGTAGGTATTATAGGCCGACTGGACAAAGTAGAAAATAAAGTATATAAAGTACATACTATGGGAATATCATCTATAATTAGAAAATATCCCAAATGGTAGACCACATAGTCTCCACTAGCATTTCAAATCACAAAACATATACCAAAGTACGAGTGTAAAAAAGAGAACAAAATAGATAGATATCAAATCAACCAAAAAATACCACACAGAAGGTTCATAATGTATGAAATACAATGAGAATGAATATAATGATGATGATGGTGTGATAAGTCTAAGATTGTCGCATAACCTCTGGATACACCTACCAATCACTACTCTCGAGGTAGGATTCATTGACGGTTCGTAACCGATATATAATCCAATTACCAATACCAATCCCAACCAAATATTGCAAACTCTTCTCCGACATATGATCTTCGATAGAGGGTTTCATATTTTTGTCAAAAACTAGTATTTCCATAATGGTATCAATGCCTATAAATGAATAAAAGATAGAAGGATATAATGATCACAACCAAACCAGAACGAGAATTTCTAATCCAACTATTACAAACATATGAGCTAGAATCCACTCAATAAGTAGACCATACATGATCTAATATAGTCCATGTACCATTAGAGTGAGATTTGAAAAAAAATGTCTTTGATTCCACATAAACTTTAACTTAGGCATTTCTACAAAAAACAATAACCAAATATATATGCACAAGGCTAACAAAATCATATAAGACCTCATATGGGTCACACATATAAAATAATGTCTCACTCCACTAATAACAATAGCACAGGGCCCCCTTGGGTATATAACAATAATATAACCAATTTTCATAATTAATATCCATACCCATAGCATGTTTTTAAATCAGTATTAACTACCCAGCCTAGTCTAAAGAAAGTTAAGCCATAACCTACCTTGAATAATGAAATCCTGATCTAAAAGCATTCAACACAGAGCCTTTCCCTCTTGAAATACCTCGAAAATAACTAAAATAGACAACTATTAAATCTATGCATCAAAAATAAGCTAGCGATATCCATATTTTCCATTTTGGGTCAGGGTCTAAATAGACCCCTAGAATGGATTTCCAAAAAGAAGGCATTAAACAAATATTTTAGTTCATAAATATGTTACCCATGATTAAAGGAAGCCATAGAATAAAACTCACGTGAAAACAAGTATAAAATGAGGTTTAATTTTGAAGAAAATAATTTTAGGCCTTTCAGGCTAAAATTCTCAAATTTTACTTTTTAAATTGTATTTAACGATCTTTAGATGACATGAATCGAAGAAAAATAATTGAAATAGGGATTTGGAGCTTACCCAGTCTTGAAAATAAAAGATATCACCCAAGAACTCTCTAAACCAAAGCCCAAAGTATCAAAAATAGTGGTAAATCGAGAAAAATCCATTTATATATTATACTAGCATTGACTACTAAAGCGGCCAAGTACCACTTTAGTGGTACCTGCGTGCTTGATAGTCCACTAAAGTTGACAAGGGGATGATTTAGCAATCTCCACTAAAGTGATCAAGGCCCGCTAAAGTTCTTCTTCCCAGTTGGTATCCATGTCACTAAAGCAACAAAAATGGTTCTTTAGAATTAAAGCATCCAAAATAATGCTTTTGCAGCTGCACAAGCTTGACTTAGAAATTTCTCAAGTCTCTGCCAACCCCTTGGGATTCATATAGAATCTTGAGAATAAAAATGACCTATGTTGCCCCATCAAATTTAATGCTCTAGATTCAGTGGTAACATCAAATTTTCAAAAAGTGGTGCCATATAATTGATCCCTGAGACCTAATTTCACAATATTCCGAACCGAGGATCAAAATAAGATAAACAAGTTATTAAATTCACCAACTATTCTATCAACCCAAATGTGATGTTTCAAAGCTGTTAGCGTAGTTTGTTTTTTAATCTCATGTATAGAATAGAAGATGCTGACTGAATTCAACTATAAAGTATTTTTAACTTCCAAAAAATACAAAATCTTATAAAATGCACCATAATGCAATAGGAATCATGCCAAAAATACCCACAACGTAAAAATATCACCTAGAAACCATTAGAAGGACTAAAATAGTCAAATTACATAAAAATAAATAATTCATATATTCAATACCTTAAACCCATTTAGACAGTTCTCCAGATATTAGATAGGATCAGCCTAGTTATAGTGATTATATCATGCAAATAGTAGTCATACTTTGAGGGGTAGTCAAGGTCATTCGGCTAGCTTGGTCATTTTGTGTTGCCCAAATCTTCTCATTATGGTAGAGTACTTGAGTCATGCTACGACTGTGATATTGTGAGCCATTTCATCAAAGAGTGTCCCTATCATGGAATAATTAAGCCTTTGATGTAAAGTGTTCATCCAATTAGGTCAGTGTCTCCTTTAGCTAGGCATGGTGAACATGAATATATGGACGGTCCCAAGGTTTCTATAGGAGGTCCTCAAGAAGGTATGGAAAGTTGTTGGAAGGGCCCCCATTCTAAACGTGGATGGAATCTTTTATATGCTATATAGGTGCAATCTTTGTCTGCCATCATCCAACTTCTACTTTATTTTATCTAGGTTCTATTTATTCTTACATATATATTTATTATGCACCTCGGTTGGGGTTATCTAAGGAGCAATTATCTATGTATTTTTAAGTAGCTACTCTTATGGGTGATTCTTTAGTAGTAAATTAGGTATATAGATCATTTGTTCTGATTGTTTTGAAGCATGACACTCGGGCAAGCCTTATAGTGCAAGACATGGTTGATTTAGATGTGATTCTAGGTATGGACTGGATAACCCCTTATTATGCAGTCTTTGGATTGCTTTTCCAAGACCATTACATTATCTATATGTAATAACCCATCTTTCTACCTAGCATAAATTTATCCCAAAAATGTCAAAGACTTGTTTTAAAGATGAATCAAGTTTTATACATATGGTATTTTAAATATTTTCACTTTTTTATCACATGGGAAATTGCATAATCTTTCTAATGATATAAAATTTGCCTAAATCCAATAATCGGGTAAGAAGTTATGACTATTTTAAGTCCCCATAGTAAAACAACACCATGTTAGTTAGTGGTGTGCCGCACCACAAGAGAAAATGGCATTTGACAACTTCCAGTGAACCTCCATGATTTCCCCGCATTATGGAAAACTTCCAGGTCCCAATTGTCCAATTCCAGTAGGGGTCAATGATTTTTTCTGCATCGCGCCATGGCCAGATTTAAGAATTTGTATGGCACTATGATAGCTCTGCATCACGCTATCATCCCAATTCCCAATTGTCACTTTCCAAGGACACGACACGATAGTGCCCCATTGCTCCGGGTGGCAAAATTAGGATTTTAATCAGTTTCGAGTTTTAAATGTCAAGGGCCTTTAAGTTTTTTTCCACAGCCCTAATCAGCTTAAGCACGTACTTAGCCCAAAAATTACATGGTCATACCATTACTCATCTAATTTTTCCCCAAATTGAGTTACTCTCTCTCAAGCTAAGAAACCCTAGGTCTCAAGAATAAAGGTAAATCTCAAGAAATCCATCCAAGGACACAAAGAACCTTCAAGGTTTCCTTTATTAGGTATGCATAGTATTCATTCATGGACTCCTTTCATCCATAAAGCCTATGAATGTCTTTTTAAAGTTCAAATATATGAATTTTTATGAATTCCATATTGGGTTTGTTTTTGTTCATGTTGATAATGACCAATTGAATTATAATCCATATTTGGTGATAAATTTTTAGTGGAATTAATTATTATAGGTGTAGATTTATGTGAACCCATGATTAAACCCTTGAATGGTGAAATTAAAATTGAATCATGATATTTACTTATTGCGTAATGTTGTCTACATATACTATGCTCACTATGTGTTTGATTAAATCCGTATGTGAATAAAAGGTGCCATACAAGTATGATAATGTCAAATCCCCCTTCATATACAAGTTCATGCATGACAAGTGTTTAATGAAATTTCTTAGTCAGTCGATTATAGATATATGCGTAGATATTGTTGTACTTTAGAATTTATGCCATGAATTACTTTCATGATATCGAGACCTGGGGGTATTTAATACTCAACAATTTAGCTGTTTTCCTAGAGCCAATATCGTGTTTCCATGATACTCTCAGTCAAGCCATGATCCATAGAATTCAGTCAGTCATATGACTTAGGAAAACTCAGTAAACTCAGTAATCCTAATAATCTCTGAAAGCTTAGTAATTCAGTAATCTCAGTAGTATTCCATCAGACAATGGAACTTAGTGAACTTAGTTCAGTTCAGTTAATCATGTTCAGTGTCCATTCAGATGGGAGTAGGATTTAGCACAGAGTGAACCCAAGGATAAGGACACACACTGACAGATAAGGGTGTGATCCTTAGAAGCAATCTTTGCATTCTTGAACTATGTAGCCAGCATAGGTTAAGACATCAACACTGACAGATAAGGGTTGATGAGATGTATAAACACTATCAGATGAGGGTCCCACCATTCTCTTTTAGGGACACTGTCAGATGAGGGTCACTCACAGCTTATACTTACTAGTAGAATGATATGGAAACCTTTCTAATTGGGTTTACAGATTAGACTGCAACACCACTATAATATCTTATTAGAGGCATGTGGTTAGGTGACTACTTCCCACAGTCTCAGTCTCAGTCACAGTAATAAAACTCAGATATTTCTATAGAATTCAGGACTACCAAATATAGTCTCTCAGTATCAGTTATTTCATTTATATCGTATATCAGTATCTCATGTTATCAGTACTCAGACTCAGTAATTATGTTATCATAAATTCAGTTACAGTCTTTTATTAATGCATGTATTCTCATGTTCATGTTATACACTTAGTTAGCATTGTTCATGCATCTGAACCTCATGTATTCAGCCTACCTCACTTACATACCAGTATATTCAATCATATTGATGCATTTGCACTATGATGTTTTATACCATAGGTTTAGAAGCACAAGCTCCAGAGCATCAGTAGCACTCCATATTTCAGCAGTCAGATTTAGCAATAAGTCCTCATCCTTCAAGTATATGATCATTACTTTATTTCGTTATTCCTTAGTTTATTCCAGTAGTTGGAGTTAGTTGGGGACTTGTCCCATCAACTCTTTATTTAGGCATTTTAGAGACTTTCAGACTACAGTGTTTTCAGACTAGATGTTTTCAGAAACTGTTTCAATTTTTGTATTGTCATACCATATTATTCAAAGATAGTTTTATCAGATATTTAATAGTTTTGAACCTTATCGCCTTTCATTCCTTAATTCTATATTTATACAGTATATTATGCAGTGTTTAGGTATAGATATCAGTCATGGGTTAGCTTATGGTTCTTCAGGGTTATGAGCATCGTGCAGCATTCTGAGTACCATATTCGGGGCATTACAAACTTAGTATCAGATCCTAAGGTTAAATAGAGTCCTAGGAAGTCTGAAAGCCACGTCTACTAGAGTCTTGTACATGGGTGTGTTGCACACCACATTTATATGAAGGAGGCTATGGGATGTTTTAGGAATAGTTTCCCTTCTTTTAGTATTCATGTCATGCTAGTGAGCCTGAGCTCAAATTTAACTCTCAGTCTAATTCATTTGTCCCTTTCTTCTATAGAACATGCCTCCCAAAAGAAGAAATGAAAATTAGTTTGTCACTGCATTCTTAGATAGATTCGTTCCCCAAGAGCTGAGGGAAGCTAAGGTGTTAGAATTTATCAACCTCAGGTAGGGTAACATGATGGTGAAAGAGTATTATCTAAAGTTTACTCAATTAGCCAGATATGCTCCTTATATGGTTGCAGATAGCAGTGCGAAGATTAGTAAGTTTTTTTCTAGGGTGAATAATAGTGTGGTCAATGAGTGTAGGTCCGCAATGTTGAATAGTGATATGAACATAGCCAGGCTTATGACCCATGCTCAATAGATAGAAGAGCAAAATATTAAGATAGGGGAGAAGCAGAATAAGAGAGTAAGGACAGGTTGTTTCAACTTTGCTCAGCCTAAATCAGAAGGAGGGAATTATTCTTAATTCCATCCTAAGTCATCTGTTTTAGCTCATTCCTCAGCCAGTGATCCAGCTCCTAAGATCAAGGATCGTAGTAGAGATAGAGCACCAGTCTCTAAGTCTCAGGGTAGTGTTAGCAGTGCCCGTACCTATCCTCTTTGCTAGACTTATGGCAAGCACTATAGGGTGCTTGAAGAGCTGGTATTGGTATTTGTTTCAGATGTGGCAAGCCAGGCCACAGAGTCAAGACTGTCCTCAGCTAGGTCCTCAGGGTCAGCAGAACTATTTCTCCGCTCAGTTCGATCGCCCAAATCAGCAGGGTGCCACTTCCAGTTCTACTACTAGGTAACGCGCAAATAGACTTTATGCTCTCCAGTCTTGGCAAGATTAGAAAAATTATCTTGATGTAGTTACTAGTATGTTACAGATATTTTACTTGTATGTTTACGCTTTGTTAGATCCAAGAGCTTCCTTGTCTTTTTTACTCCTCATATTGTAGTTGATTTTAGAGTCAGTCCTAAAATTCTGGCAGAGCCCTTCTAAGTATCTACCCTAGTTAGTAAAACCATCATAGCCCGGTAGGTATATAGGAACTGCCCAATTATGATATTTCATAAAGTCACCTCAATAGAATTAGTCGAATTAGAGATGACTGATTTTGATGTTATTCTCAGCATAGATTAGCTTTATTCCTGCTATGCCACAGTTGACTGCAGAAATAGAATATTCCAATTCCAGTTTTTGAATGAACCTATCCTAGAGTGGAGGGTAGTACTTTAGCTTTTAGAGGTTAGCTTGTTTCCTACCTTCGGGCAAGGAAAATGATATCTAAAGAATGTGTTTATCATCTTGTTCGAGTTAAGGACACTAGTTCTGAAATTCCCAGTCTTGAATCAATCCCAATCGTGAGTGAATATTCAATGTATTTCCCAAAGATTTTCCAGGAATTTCTCCCGAAAGAGAAATAGACTTCGACATTAATATTCTTCCAGATACTCAGCCTATATCTATTCGACCATATAGAATGGCACTAGCAAAACTCAAAGAACTGAAAGAGCAATTGAAGAATCTCTTAGATAAGGGATTCATCAAACCTAGTGTGTCCCTGTGGGGTGCACCAGTCTTATTTATGTGCAAGAAAGATATTTCTCTCCGAATATGCATTGATTACCATCAGGCTAATAAAGTCATAGTCAAGAATAATTATCCACTTCCTAGAATTGATGACTTATTTAACCAATTTTAGGGTGCCATCTATTTCTCTAAGATAGACCTCAGATCAGGCTATCATCAGCTCAGATCAGAGAATATGACATTCAGAAAACAACTCTCCAAACATAGCATGGTCACTTCAAATTCCTAGTTATGTCCTTTGGTCTTACCAATGCGCCTGTAGCTTTTATGGACGTGATGAATCGGGTGTACAAGCAGTACTTAGACATGTTTGCTATAGTATTCATAGATGATATTATCGTCTATTCCCGCAGTGAGCATGATCATAAAGACCATCTCAGAATTGTACTTCAAACTCTCAGAGATCATCAGTTATTCACCAAATTCAACAAGTACGAGTTTTGGCTAAGGTCAGTAGCATTCCTTGGTCATATTATTTTCGGTGATAGCATTAGAGTAGATCCTCAAATGACCAAAGTGGTAAGAAACTAGCCTCGCCCTATCTCTCCATCAGATATCATGAGTTTCTTGGGTTTAGCTAGGTATTACAGATGGTTTGTTGAGGGATTTTCTTCTATTGCATCCCCAATGTCCATATTGACTCAGAAGAAAGTCAAGTTTCAATGGTCAGATCCTTATAAAAAGAGTTTTCAGGAGTTGAAGACTCAACTCACCTCAGCTCCAGTTTTGGCTCTTCCAGATAGTTCAGATAGGTTCTTAGTGTATTGTGATGTGTCTAGAGTAGGTTTAGGTTATGTCCTCATGTAGCATGGTAAGGTCATAGCCTACACCTCCAGACAGCTTAAACCTCATGAGAATAATTATCCTACTCATGATCCTGAGTTAGCATCCGTTGTATTTTCCTTAAAATTTTGGAGGCATTATCTTTACGAAGTTCATGTAGATGTGTTCACAGATCATATGATCATTCAATGTGTATTTTCTCAGAAAGACCTCAATATTTTTTAGAAAAGGTGGTTAGAGCTCTTCAAAGATTATGACATAAGAGTCCTTTATCATCCGGGCAAGGTCAACATAGTGGCCGACACTCTCAGTAGACTGTCTATGGGTAGTGTTACTCATGTTGAGGACAGTAAGAAGAAGTTAGCTCAGGAAGTCTATCAACTTGCTAGACTAGGTGTTCGCTTAGTCGATCAGAGGATGGTGATATATAGGTTCAAAGTAGTTTAGAATCATCTCTAGTTTTTGAGGTGAAAGAAAAATAAGATTGAGATCCCAGCCTTATCAAGTTGAAAGAGTCAATCAAGGATCATAAAGTAGAAGTTTCTCCCAAGGGGGAGATAGTATCCTACATTGTCAGGGTCATCTGTGTGTTCCAGGTGTAGATGACTTGAGGTAGAGAATTCTTATAGAAGTGCATGGTGCGCGCTACTCTATTCATCTAGGGGACACAAAGATGTACCATGATATACAGGAAATTTATTGGTGGAAAGGGATGAAAAAATATGTTGCAGAGTTTGTGAATAAGGGCTCTACATGTTAGCAAGTTAAGCTGGAGCATCAGAAACCTATAGGGTCCATACAAGAGTTCAATATTCCTACTTGGAAGTGGGAAAAAGTGAACATGGAATTCATGATAGGTTTGCCTCATACTCGTCATTAGCATAATTCAATTTGGGTCATTTTAGACAGAATGACCAAATTAGCACATTTCCTTTGAGTTCATACCTCTTATTCAGCTGAGGATTATGCCAAACTCTACATTAGATAGTTGGTTAGATTACACGGTATTCTGTTAACTATTATCTCAGACAGAGGTACCCAGTTCGCCTCTTATTTTTGGAAAGCATTCCAAAAGGGTCTTGGTACCCAAGTTTATCTAAGTACAAACTTTCATCCTCAAACAAATGGTCAAGCAGAAAGAACCATTCAGATATTATAAGATATGCTAAGGGCGTATGCAATTGATTTCAAGGATAGATGGAATGACCACTTGCCTTTGATTGATTTTGCATACAACAATAGTTATCATTCTAGTATTAAGATGTCTCTATTCAAAGCTCTCTATGGTAGGAGATGCAGATCTCTAGCCGGTTGGTTCAAAGTTAGTGAGGCCTTGGTTATAGGGATTGACTTAGTATTCGATGCCTTAGAGAAAGTCCAGTTGATTAGAGAAAGACTCTGGGCTGCTCAGAGCCGACAAAAGTCTTATGTAGGTGTGATAAAAAAGGATCTTGAGTTCGAGATTGGTAATTATGTTTCTCTAAAGATCTCTCACATAAAGGGAGTAAAGAGGTTAGAAAAGAAGGGAAAGCTCAGCCCCCGATATGTCAGACCCTTCAAAATTCTTAGTTGTTTTGGTAAGGTAGCTTATGAGCTCGAGTCACCTTCAGATCTAGCCTCAGTTCATCTAGTCTTCCATGTCTCTTTGTTCGAGAAGTGCATAGGTGACCCAACAGTTGTAGTCCCTATTCAGAGTATAGATATTTAGAACAACCTCTCTTATAAAGAGATTCCAGTTGAAAACCTTGACTATTAGACTCACAGACTGAGGAATAAAGAAGTCCCTATAGTCACAGTTCTTTGGTGGAAACAGTCCATTGAGGGAGCTACTTGGGAAGAAGAAGTAGATATGTGGACCAAGTATTCTCACCTCTTCTCTACAAACTCAGATTTAGCTCAAGGTAACAGTTCTCCCTAGGCTTATTCAGCTCATGTTCAAGTCCCAGTAACAAACCAGTTTTATGTTTAGATTCCCATTTTAAACTTGGTATCCATTTACCATTGCATATTTAATCATGTGTCAATGAATCAAACATGCATTCTCCTTGTGAGAAGACTCATTTATTAGAAATCTCAGTCATGCATTCATGTATCAGCTCAGACATGATATCTATCATGCATCAGATATGCATAATCGATATGAATCTTAGAAATATCAGTTAGGTAGTCATGTCCTAGTTGTTTTTCTTCAGTATGTAATTCAACTAATTGTTTCTCCCATCTCAATAAGTCTCATTCGAGGATGAATGTTCCTAAGCGGGAGATATTGTAATACCCCGTACTTCTACCTAGTTTAAATTTGTCCAAAAAATGTCAAAGACTTGTTTTAAAGATGAATCCACTTTATACATGTGTTATTTTCAAGATTTTCACTTTTTATCATGTATTAAATTGAATAAGCTTTCCAATGATATAAAATTTGCTAAATCTGATACTGGGTAAGAAGTTATGACTATTTCAACTACCCATCTTAAAAAACCGCCATGATAGTCAGTGGCACACCGCGCCACAAGATAAAATGGCATTTGTCAACTTTCAATGAGCCTCTGTGATTTCATCACATCACGGAAAACTTCTAGGTCCCAGTTGTCCAATTCAAGTAGGGGTCTGTGATTTGTCCCGCGTCGTGCCATGGCCAGATTTTAGAATTTGGATGGCACCGCGATAGCTCCACATCGCATGTCAGCCCAGTTCCCAATTGTCACTTTCCAGTGACACGGTGCGATAGCATCGCGTCATGTCGGGTGACAAAATTAGGATTTTAATCAGTTTTGAGTTTATATGTCAAGGGTCTTTAAGTCTTTTTCAATGGCCCTAATCAACTTAAGCACGTACTTAGCCCAAAAATTACATGGTCATACCATTACCCATCCAATTTTTCCCCAAATTGAGTTACTCTCTCTCTCAAGCCAAGAAACCCTAGCTCTCAAGAATCAAGGTAAATCTCAAAAAATCCATCCAAGGACTCCAAGAACCTTCAAGGTTTCCTTTCTAAGGTATGCATAGTATTCATTCATGGACTCTTTTCGTAACCTTCAAGGTTTCCTTTATAAGGTATGCATAGTATTCATTCATGGACTCTTTTCGTCCATGAACCCCAAGAATATCTTTTCAAAGTTCAAATATATGGATTTTTATGAATTCCATGTTGGGTTTATTTTGGTTCATGTTGATAATGACCAATTCAATTCTGATCCATGTTTGGTGATAAATTTTAAGTGGAATTAATTATTATAGGTGTAGATTCATGTGAACCCATGATTAAACCCTTGAATGGTGAAATTAGAACTGAATCCTAATGTTTTCTTGTTGCGTAATGTTGTTTACATATACTATGCTCACTATGTGTTTAATTAAATGCCTATGTGATGAAAAAGTGCCATACTAGTATGATAATATGAAATCCCCCTTCATATACAAGTTCATGCATGTCAAGTGTTTGATGAAATGTCTTAGTCAATGGATTATGGATATATGTGTAGCCATTGTTATACTTTAGAATTTATACCATGAATTACTTTCATGATATCGAGTCTTGGGGTATTTAATACCTATAATTTAGCTGTGTGCCTAGAACCAATGTTATGTTTCCACGATACTCTCAGTCAAGCCATGACTCATAGAATTCAGTCAGTCATGTGACTCAGAATAACTCAGTAAACTCAGTAATCCTAGTAATCTCCAAAAGCTCAGTAATTCAGTAATCTCAGTAGTATTTTTTTAGTCAATGGAACTTAGTGAACTTTGTTCAGTTAATCATGTTCAGTGTCCATTCAGATGGGAGTAAGATTTAGCACCAAGTGAACCCAAGGATGAGGACACACACAGACAGATAAGGGTGTGATCCTTAGAAGAATCCTTGCATTCTAGAACTATGTAGCCAGCATAGGTTGAGACATCAAAACTGACAGATAAAGTTTGATAAGGTGGATAAACACAGTCAGATGAGGGTCCCACTATTCTCTTTTGAGGACACTGTCTGATGAGGGTCACTCACAGCTTATCCTTACCAGTGGCACAGTATTGATACCCTTCCTATTAGGGTTATAGACTGGACCCCAACATAGCTATAATAGCTTATTAGGGGCATATCGGTTAGATGACTACATCCCGCAGTCTAAATCTCAGTTTCAGTCACAGTAATATAACTTAGATGGTTTTATAGAATACAGAACTATCAGATACAGTCAACTCATAACAGTACAAAATTCAGATAGTTCTCTTAGAACCTAGTCTGTTAGATATAGTCACTCAATATTATTTATTTGAGTATAACAGATATTAGTATCTCATGTTATTAGTACTCAGACTCAGTAATCAGGTTATCACGAATTTAGTTACAGTCTTTTGTTCATGCATATATTCTCACGTTCATGTTATACAGTTAGTTAGCATTGTTCATGCATCTGAACCTCATGCATTCATCCTACCTCACTTGCATACCAGTACATTCAATCATACAGATGTATTTATGCTATAGTGTTTTATACCATAGGTTCAGAAGAACGAGCTCCAGTGGATCAGTAGCATTCCAGATTTCAGCAGTGAAATTTAGCAGTGAGTCCTCATCCTTCGAGGACATGATCATTAATTTATTTCTTCATTCTTTAGTTTATTTCAGTAGTTGGAGTTAGTTGGGGACATGTCCCATCAACTCTTTATTCAGATAGTTTATAGACTTTCAGATTATAGTGTTTTTTGATTAGATATTTTCAGACATTATTTTAGTTTTGGTATTGTCGTACCACATTATTTAGAGATAGTTTTATCAGATGTTTATTATTTTTGAACCTTATGGACTTTCAACCTTTATTTTTGCATTTATACAGTATATTATGTAATGTTTAGGTACAGATATCACTCATGGGTTAGCTTGTGGTCCTTCGGGGTCATGAGCATCGTGTAGCATTCTGGGTACTAAATTCGGGGTGTTACACTATGCCTAGCATATCCCCAGTTGTGTGGTATGGTGTTGATGAGGATTAATTCATATATTCATGCTATGTTAATGGTATCAAGGTATTGTATGTCTTACCTTACTTATGTATGTGATGTCCGTGTTGAGAGTCCTTTATATAACTCTATTTCTATAGTTTTAAGTTTCTTGATATCTTTCCTAAAGGCCTACATGGTCTTCCTTTTATATGTGATATTAATTACTCCATTGATCTAGAGTCGAGCACCAGACCTATTTCTAAGGAACCTTACCATATATCTTTTACCATGTTAAAAGAGGTAAATATTTAACCTCAATTTTTGGATAAAGGGTTTATTTGACTAAGTGTTTTTCTTTGGTGTCCTTCTATTCTATTTGTGAAGATAATTGATGGTTATATGCATATATGTATCAATTATAGGCATCTAAATAAGGTGACAATAGAGGATTAGTATCCATTGGCTTATATCTCTGATCTATTTGACCAACTTCAAGGTATTTCTATATTTTCTATGCTTGAACAAAGAGTTAAGATTTTTCAAAAGTGAATTTTGGTAAGTATAACTCCTGATATCGAATCTCACATAAATGAGTTAGTTTATAATGTCAATGTTTGGGGGTGTGATTTGAAAAGGCAAAACTAGAAGAAATTCAGAGTTTCTGCCTTGCAACACTTATTACAGTGGGTGGCAGAAAGCTATTACTGCACCACTATAGCAGGAATTTTCCCATTATAACGGGAGTTGGCATTAAACAATCCCGTCATAGAGGGCGAATCCTACTATAATAGGGTCGCAATAGCAATATAGAGATGATATACTAGGATATGCATGGATTAATGCAGAAAAATACCCATAAAAATTTCGTCATTAAAAGATCATTTTGCGAAGGTCTAATGCAATTTTGGGCTAAGAGCACTCAATTTTCATCCAAACTCTTCGCAAAGGTAAGTGATTCCTTTCATTAACTCGTAGTTTGATTTTTAACTACTAGAATTGATAGTTTTTGGGGAGGATTTGACTTAACTAAGCTAATTTTCAATTGCAATTAAGTGAATTGGGTATAAAACCCTTGAGTTCTTCGGTAAAGATTGCCAATTTTAGTCTTGTGTTATGGTAATTCACTATTCTAACCATGAAATTGGTAGGATTAAGGTGGAATTATGGTAGAAAAACATAGAATATGGAGAATGATCATGTATTTGGACTTGGGGTTCTGAAATTAGGTTATACTCCTTGGTATTATAGGTCATTTGATTTATTATATATTCTATTGATGTTTTTAGAGAATAATTAATCCAGGTTGCAAGAAAAGGGAAAGCTCAAGTTTGTTAGAGAGTTTGGGGATTCGATTGAGGTAGGTGATGGTTTAATGTAGTTGAAACTCATAAGTCAACAATTATAGGAATTGAATACTTATTCTTTCTCGTGAACTTGGTCAACTACTTGTAATCTAGATACATTCTGAGAGTACCATCCCTCTTTCACATGACTAAGACTAGGTCAAGCCATGGAGAAATACTGGGCCCAATGAAACCTTTGTATACGAGGTCCTTGAGCTGCTCCTTAAGCTCTTCTAGTTACATTCTAGAAGGAGGGATAGATATGGGATGGGTATCATAGAGAGGTCTATCATAATTTAATTTCCGTACAGTGAGAAAATCTAGCTAGTTCTTTAGGAAAAACTATGGGAAACTTATTAACTATGGAAACTGACTGAAGACTTAGGTCTCAAATATGGAATCCAGAACCTAAACTAGATGATAGAATTAATAGTTAGTGATTTATTTTCTAGCCTTGACATAAAATTAAACCAATTAAAAAGGGCTCAAAAAGACTTTCGGGACTAACACCAAAATTCACAACAATAAATGGTGTTACAACAAAATATTTAACACTAAATCTAGCAACACATAAGCATCACATGGAATACACGAAGCATAATACTGACAAAAAATCTAAGGAGCTATTTTGTCCCTGATGAAAAGGCAGAGAACAAAATGGACTCTAATGTTTACCGCCACTAGTACTAAATGAAGCCCCCTACTATTGAGTTGGGTGGTTTGAATGGGCTGATGAGGTAGTTGACTAAGCCTGAGAGTGAGCATCACTGTTGTTATTTCTGGCTGAAGGGCATTCCTTTCGTCTGTGACATGTCTTGCCACATCTAAAATAAATTTCCTTTCCATACAAACACTCACTCAAAAGGTTCTTACCATTCTTCTTAAACTAAGTAGGTACACCTTCAAGTAATGATATCCTATAATATGGTGGTCAATGACCTATCCCAGTACTTTTATCTGTACTTGGGGTTGGGGCACTATTGAAGATGGTGCAGGGGCTAATGAAAGATTCTAAAATTGTAAGCAATTTCCCCACCTAACCTATGCTGATTGCACATAAATTGCCCAATCTTATCCCTCTTAATTTCCCTATCCTTCTTCTCCAACTTTTCTATATCAATATGTTAGGCATGGGTCATCAGTTGAGAATTAACCCTGTCACTTTTGCATCTAAATGCATACACAAGTATACTCAATTGTACAATTAATAAAGTGCAGATGTCTAACCCACAGGAACTTGTTCATTAACTATTTAATAAATTAGACTGATACTAATTATTTCTTCAAGCAGTAGATTTCAATATTTGTTTTAGTAGTAGATTTCTAGATATCTTTTTAAATTAGTTTAAATAAAAACAAAAAGAAAATAACTAATGAATAGTTAAATAAGAGAAGAGAAGATCTTATGAAATCAATGACTAAATCAATCTAGGACTATGGATTCACTAAAAATCATGTCAAGTTTAATTTCATCAACTTATTTGATTATTTATTTATTGATTCACGGGGTTGATTGTACGAATCATGGTTCTTTAAACATTGATCTCACAAATACATCGTTGAGGGAGGATGTGATAACCCAATCCGAATGCATTTATAAATATTTCCATAATGTACCAAGTAAAGCGATTTAGGTATATTCCTATCCTAGAAATAAATCAATTCTTCAATTTACTAAAGTAAAGATCTTACTACTGATATTCTTCGTTCTATCTCATTGATTCTTCTTTTGAATTTACAATAAGAATATAAATTTATTTAAATGGTAGCTAAGGATTAAAATAGTAAGCACAAGAATAAAAGAACAACTATGATGATAATTAAATAATCAAATCAAAAGTCTACTAAACAATCATGTTTTAAAATCCCATAGTTCTAGAATGAGAAGTTTATCTCCATAATGATATATATCAATTACAACAAATCATACAAAGAAATAATGTAAAAATAAATAAATAAAAGAGAATAAAAGATGGAAAAAAAAATTCTCCTACCTCCACAACGACTCCTAGCACTGTCTAGGTCAAAAGTTATTTAAAAAATAATTTTATGAAACATTTGTAAGTGTAGGGAAAAACCCCAAATAAAGAAAACTATGTACAAAGTAGACTAGGAAAAAAATTAGATCCGGGTAATGCTTTTTCACGACCCAATTTCTTAGGTCATGATGGCTCCTACTATATTCCACCAGTAGGAAATCCTAACCCATAGTCCAAAATTTCAAGTAACGGACTACCAAATATATATAGAAAAAATTGCAGAATAGATGAAATAAAAAAGCAATTACATAATATAATCCCAAAACTTGATGTTATCAGTACAAGAGCTGCTAATAATACAAGAGTACAAAGTGAAGTTCAACTGAATACACCGATATAACTTATCTTTGAATACAACATAGAGACTAGTCTAATACATAAAAGAGAGATAGGTAATACTCTAAACATCATGAGCTCACTCTAAGTCTCCAAACCATGGCTGCTCAATAGGATACACATACATCAATGGTGATAACCTGTTTTATGATTTATATTCTACAAAAGTGTAGTATGAGTACAAAAACAATGAGTACTCAGTTGGTATCATAGGGCGACTAAGCTAAGTCATGAGATAAAGAAGATATAATGCAAGATAATCATAACTAAGTCAAGGTACAAAATCAAACCTGAATCATCTCTATTATCACAATATCTAACAACTAATCAAAAAGGAATAACAGTAGAACATATGGGATCCATACATGCCAATATCGTTGTTCATAACAAGTAATAGGTATTGGAATAACAATATAACATAAGGCACCAACGAACGCCTATATTGCTTTACATAATAATTAGACAATTCAAAATAATAATATAGCATAGTATCCCATACCACTGGAGAGTACACCCAAACAAATTGTAAAGGAATCTAATCAACAATATGTCTAAACTCCATCATTATTAAATCGTCAATCCATGCTTACCATCAATCAGTCAATTTATTAACATTCCACAATTATCATCAATATTCATAATTAAACAATGTGTGACAATATATGCATAACCATTACAATACCATCATTTAGATAGTTATATCCTCGATACACACTAATAGCAATTTATTATCTAGCCAACACTTATTTACTAATCCAATTACTCACTAGTCATCATATACCTTTTAATTATTATTTATATACTATTCACTAAATAATCACTATTCATGGGTCAAGAACTAGTCATTCTTCACCTAGTCAATAACTAGCACATAGCCAAAATTCATTACAAAGCCATATTTATCAACTAACCAGTATTTGTTTCTAGCCATCACAAACTCACTAATCACCATTGATCCAATAACCACACATCATCCATTATTCACTACACCATCTATTGATTAAATGCCATTATGTGACTAGCGTCACTAATCCACAAATCCTAGTTTGGCAACTAGTCGTCATCATCGACTAATCATTACTCTCAACTAAACATCATTGCTATAAGTATTTATTTATGCTAAGCATTATTATAGCTTATTCATCATAATTACTAGTCATCAATACCACTAGTCCTCATTATTGTTAAGGTTCAACTATCCATAGGTCATCATTAACCTCTTAATTTATATTCACGAATAATCATCTTTTCAACCTTCAATCAACAACTATACCACTTTATACCTTGATCACTAGAGAACTATAGACGACATCTCTAATATTATCATTGTACCAAAGTACACATGAGCGTAAATATATATAGTTGACATACATAGGGCTAGCCAGACTCAAACCAGTAGATGTACTCATAGGCACATCATTAATCATCCTCCATCCTTATTGGGTATATATATGTATCATAATAATAATACCCCATCCTTGTTGGGTATTATCATATCATCATAATATCCTTCAGCATTGTCGGATATCATCATAATATCCTCTGGCCTTGCTGGGTATCATCATATCATCATAATATCCTTCGTCCTTATCGAGTATTATTATATCATCATAATATCCTCCACCCTTACCGGAAATCATCATAATATCCACATTAATATCAATAATAAAGAGCAAGCCCCACGAGGACTAAAGTAAAGGACAAGCCCCATAGGGGCTAAGGTAAAGAACAAGCCCCACGAGTGCTAAAGTAAATAAACATAAAAGGAGGACCAAGAAGAGCATACCTCTATATTTCCTCATTCATCATTAATGTCCCATTATCAATAAGTGTATATATATGTAACATGAATTCTATAAGTTATACGTCAATAATCTAGTCCATTAGACCATGCGTATAACCATAGGAATTACCATGAGCAATGGCCCACAAGTAACCTATTCATTAGCCCACCATTAGCATAAAGAAAGCTTATCACTAACTTAAGCAATATCAAATCCATGGAACAATCTATGGCTTATTTGTAGCGTATTCGATATTGTACTTTAGGGCTTAACCCATATAATAGTCAAGGGCGCATTTAATAAGGTGTTCGTTTACCCAATCAATAGCAACGTAATAGCCTAGTCGATATCCCGAGTGATAGCCACATCCATGGCTTAATGAATAACATGGTCATGGTATTCTTTAATAGCATAAAAAATAGCTCTTTATGGCATCATCAATAAATTTACTATCAAGGTTCCTCAATATTGCCGCAAGGGGCATTTTCTAGGCATTTCATAAGCTTCTATTGGTCTCATAAGGACTAATTCAATCTTGTCTTAAGGTAGGTTAAGGACCACTTCTAAATCCCCCAATAAACTTCTAATTTCATTTCTACCCCAGACTAAGATAAGGTATTTAATTCAACTCTTAGACGTATAGCAAGCCATAATTAAGTCCAAGGTAGGGATCATACACAAACATTATCTGTAAGTCCACTGGAACTAAAGCAAACTTCATTAGAGTAAGCATCAAAGGAAAATTTTTTCCTAAGTATGAGTGACAAGGTAACTCCCATCTTACTAGAGTAAATTTAAGCATTTTCATGTTATGCATGAGACATTAAGTTTAATCCATTAAGGTTCAAGAACACAAGCTAGGCATTTTACTATATGGTTCCAAATTACCTAAAGTATCCAACTGACCACAAGTCCTTAAAAATCATCAACCAACACCTAAAATCCCTCCCAATCTAACAAAAAATCATAATTTCACTATGACAGAGCTCATTTTAAAGAGGGAAAAATCTAATCTACTACAAATCCAAAGAATGTTCAGTAATCCGTTAAACCATTTCTTTTCCCTTCCAAGAAGCTTCTTCAAGATGCCAAGCTATCAAAAATATAATTTTCTCATCAATACGAGCATAATAATACCTATATTGTGCCATTGTAGTCCCGGTCCATAAAATGACACGAAAAACCTTTAACTGGGTCCCACTTATGAAAAACATATTTCGGAGGTCAACCCAAAGTTCATACACCATCAAAGAATAAATACCCTCAAGAAATAGGTGAATACAAAGCTTATTTGGGGCTAAATCAAACCCTCTAGCTATTTGGGGTTTTGGTCAAAAAATCAAGAAAATCAAGCTTGGAATTGAAGTTTTACCTTAAATTTTTTGCTTATCATGAAAATTTATGTTAATCAAGCTTCCAAGTTACACCCAAGACTCAATTTAGAATTATCTCATCCTTCTAGGGCTTCTAGGTCTCAAAGATAAAGAGAAAATGGCTAGATCATGACTTAGGGACCTATTTATAGTCTCTTCAGGCATTGAGATGCCCAGATCAACATCAAATGGACCTCAATCTCTATGGGCCTTGCCGAGATTGCTATGGCACTCAGACCAGTAAATTTAAAACTTATTTTTGACCCTTAAAGTTTATTCAGACACTGCTTCACAAATGAACTATGTAACCCTACTAAATTTAACATTCCAGACACGTTGATGAAGTCGAATTTTCCATCCAAGGTCATTTATAAAAATTATGGCCCCACACCCATATCTTTTGATTTTCCCACCTTTCAACCAATAGGTTAGAATGAGCTTAGGGGCATTGGGACCCGAACCAAAGGACTACCTACCCTAAAATCAATATTCCGGATCTACTATCATAGTTGGAATTCACATCCAAGATCGTTTTACTAGATTTTTCCCTTGATGGCCATTTGGAACTGGAGAAGAATTTTAAATAAGGAATTGGTTCTAAAAACCAAATGAACTTCCCGGTAATCAAACTATCATTCCCAGCAAGTCATAAATATCTTAGGTTAGCTATGAAGAAACCCTAACGGCGAAGATAAGTGAAAATATGAAAAACCAAAAGGGTCATTATAATGTCCACTACTAAAAGGAATTTTACTCCCAAAAGTCAACGGATAGGAGGATTCTCGAAAGATTAAAAGAATAAGGTACTAGGCCGCATGCTTCAAGCATGACTTCCCAAATTACGTCCACGAATAGAGAAAACTTCTAAGGGATTTTGCAATTGGTATCCCTTTTTCAAAGAGTACTCTAATTTAAGTTCCAAATTGAAAAAACTCAACCTTAACCACTAAATGGCCTCCAACTGAATCGAAAAGGTTGATGCACAAAAATCTGGACCATATCACACTGTATCATCTTGATATCCGCACAAATAAACAAAGTCTTATCCTAGCTGAAACCAAACCAAGACGTGAATCATCCCATTGACTCTAAGCCTAAATATAACTTTTTGTTACTATCTCTCACCTGCTATCTACTTCAAACACAAAGGAAAATCACCTGAGTCCTTTCTGCACAATCTTATCATACAAAACTCAGGAACTTAAGCTGATCAGTTGAATGTCCACTCGACAAACATGGGAATAAAACCATAAGGCATTGTTCGGTCACACAAATAAGAACAATCAAGGAATACAATTTATGACGATGCTATAGCTAATTCAATAGTAATGGGAATCCTAAAGAACAATACATAACTACCTATCACAGAATGATCCATACCAATATGTCCCATTAACCAAAAATGGGACCATACTAAATCTGACTCAAGTATATCACTCCCAATGAGTATAACATCCAAAATTCTCAAAGAAGACTAAAAACATAAAATCAAAGCTAGAAGGACCAATATCGGGTCCATGGGACATTATATGAACACTTAGCAACTATAATCTATCCGAAGTTGAGAAGATCAAATAGGCAACCACGGAGTAGGATCAACCCCTATTAATGAAGTCCGAACTAAGACAAAACTACAATGAGGACTACACTCAAGCTCTACAACTCTAATCTAAAATCTCAATATCAAAGCTAAACTTCTCAATCTTAACTATCCAAACAAACCCTACAGACGGGTAGGCATTAATACTCTAAATTATAGAACTTTCAGATCACCATCCCAAGGCATCAAATCCAAATTTGAAAAGACAAATCCAAACCAACGTCAAATACTCACATCGACCATACTGCCCAAACTAGGTATATCGATACCATATCATGTCGAGCCAAAATCAAAACATAATGGAAGAATAATATCACAAAAGAGGATAAATCACTAGTGGAAAACACAAGAAATCTAATTTTGTAAGGGTATAAACTCTAGTAACTCGGAGAAATGCAAATTTATTCTAAACTAATCCATCAAATACTCTATCTCAGCAAAGAATAGCCATAGGCACATATCATCAAGGAGAAACAATCTACTAAGCCTCATTAGGCCGAACAAATTCTGAAAATGAGGATCTCCTAAATCCACCCAAGCAGCACAATCATCACTCGATCCATCTGTGAATCACATCATTAAAGAAGAAAAATACAAACATAAGAAGTGATCATAAGATAGGCCACCTGCCTCTATCTTCCCAACTTCACTAAAAACAATAATCACATCATGATAAGAATGGAGCATACAACTCCACACTTATAAATAGGGTAAACCATCACAATTATATTAATCCAACAATTCTAAGAGATAAATCCAGGGCATTTCAATATCTATATCAAACCACTATCGAGAAAAAAAATATCCATGAATGAAGAACGAACATCAAATTGGTCAATCTCATAAATAGTCTAAATAGGAAGGGATAGCCAATATGAAAGCATTCTCAATCCAGGAGGTAAGCCTATAAATTTCAAATGTAATAGTGTGCAATATAACTAAATTACCAACTAAAGAGTCATACTGAATGATGAAAAGTCAAATTACCTTTGACGCCACAATACATCCCCGAATCAATCTAACATAGCTGACAAAGAGGGAAAAAATCAACCTCATCGCACTATGGAAAAGAAATCATCCAATCAGAATATATCTACTAAAGCCTATGAATAATAATTGCAAGGAAATGAAATTCTAACCAGGTAACACTAGTCTATACAGCTACCCAACGAGGATCAATTACATCAAGTAATAATATCTGTAATCTCTATGGTGATAGAAACAATAATAATAATATCAGCATCAGTATAATGAATAAACAGTACTAAAATGACCATAAATTTTATGTACCACTAGGGGAAGTAACAAGGCCAATATGCTAATATAAATAGAACTTAAATCCAAAGGCTACACTTAACCACCTTCCAAGGTTGATGATGAAGATAATAATTATAATGAGGATGAGTCTAGTTTTAAAGAGGTAAATTCCAAGCATGCTAAAGATGCAGGAGATATCAATGAAGTCCTACTGATAGCTCGACAAGACCCATCCCTAGCACTCACCACTTCCTTGCTGCCCATCGTTCAATGATGGAGGTACCCTAGAATGTAGGATACATTTAATAGTAGGTTGTTCAGGCTTTTAGGTGGAAAGATAAAAAGGGTGCTATATCCAGAGAGAAGAATGACCACCACAAGGATGTCAAAATTTCCTGGATTTAAGGAGCACTTCAGATTTTATAGGTTTGATTGGATGACACAGGCACAAGAAAATATAGTAAAGTACTGGTCCATGAATTTTATGTTGCATTCAAGGGAGAACTTCAGAGGCAATATCGATAAGGTCAATTGTGGAAAGGTGGTGATCTGATTGAGTCATTAATGATTCTAGGAATTAAAGTAAACATTTCTCCTCGTACCATTGGGAGATTTTTATATGGACTAGAGTACCCAGCTTTGGTCAACACAGAAGAGATGGATTACCAGATGGTGGAGATGAGGAAAGTTACATAGATATCTGTGGGTTTTTGACAAGATGGTAATGTTTAGATGGATTGCAGAACAGATTGTCACAAATGGAGAAAATGTTGTCTGGGTAGTGGTAGGCCTCGATGTGGTCTCTTAGAATACTAAGAAAAGTTCCCTAAACTTCATGGGAAAAGCATAGTGGAAACTAGCTCGACACAGGTTGTGCCCTACTACAGGAGATAACGTATTGATCCTAGTCCTAGTAGCCATGATAGCTAATTTCATAGCCGATTATGAGTTTGATGTTGGTGAGTTTTGGTCTTGGGAACTGTGATATAGGGTAGTAGGGGATCAAAAGTCATTGCCAACATACCCCTGCATGATTACTCAAATTTGTCTTTCTTCAGGAGTTCTAGAACTCCCTAAGATTGATGAAATAATTAGCGAGGAGGACGTTTGATATCACATTTATTAGAGATGCTGCCAACACTTTGGCCCGACCTATAAGATAGGCAAAAGAGGTTGTGTCGGGATTATTCCTATAAGATGATTAGATTGACTCTCCTACTACAATTGAGGATACTAAGGCAGGAGAAAAAATAAAGAGCAAACATCCTGATGCAGTGGATTCTTCTAGTGCCCCACCACCAGTCTAGTCTGTGCCACCAAGAACTCGAGGTATGCCACCTGGTGTTATGCTTATTTTATAGGCCTCTGGATGGAGGTTATGATAAGGTTAGCCACATTGGATACTAGAATGGGCCACATGGAGGTTGGTGTATGGTCATGGATGGGTTCATAGTTTGAGTAGTAGGATAGGCAAGTACAGACCAGATTAAATCTTTTGAGTCAAGGATGACTTAGCCGTTGAGCCACGAAGAGACACCTCATGTTACAGAGCTGAATATAAAATGGTAGAGATTATGAAGAGGTGCATGATCTATATAATTGATTAGTTATTCCATATCCGGTGGTTGAGATAGTGATACCTACTGTCCATGTACCAAATATTTGGGCCATCCCAGAGTAAAAAATTGAGGAGACAAAGAAAGAAAGAAAAAAGAAAAAGATAAAGTGGAAAGAAGATTGAGAAATTGATAAGAAAGCCCATGCTAACAGTATTTGGGATAAGCGGGACCGTGAGATGAGGGTACACGAGATATCCATAAGAGCTGGTGGATCGAGATCTCCATTTGTTAATTCTATAGCAGTTGATATTGTGCCTTCACCTATGGTTGATTCAGTCCCAATTGATGAGATGATAGTTGATCGGAGTGGGACCTAATTTGTAGGCCCACGTAGGCTAATTATGCACCGGTACCATGAGCGACTAGGTATGACCTTTATCCTCACTCTATTTTTCTTTTTGTAGCACTGGGGGACATTGCAATGATTTTTAGCTGGGGATAGGGTTATTCTAAAATATTTAGGAGTAGTTATAATGTATTTTAATTAGCTAAGAATGAAAGTTTGTTATGACTTGCAGTTTTGACGTAGGCATCTGAGATAGGGAGTAGATTAGCGCGCCTATTGGCAGCGGATTTATTATTTCTGATATATTGATTTTGAAAATTTTTTTTGTAATAAAAATTATGTTTTTAGGTTTTTGATGAGGGTGATTTAACTTATGGATGTTATGCTAAATTTTATGCTTTAATGAAAATTGTGTTGAAAAAGTAACCCCTCAAAATTTTTTGTGTTTGATTGTGGGATTGGTATATGTGTATGAGACTGTTGTGAATCTTAAAATGACATTAGTATTAGGGATAGAATAGTGAGGGAAAAATAGTTACATAGTTGGATAACTAGTACTTAATAATATAGACCTGTGCAAATGCGTGTGAGATATACTGAGTCCCCGGTATGTTAGAATCTAGAACATATCCGATTTCTTTTACCTAGGTCTAGAATAGTTAGGTAGGAAAGGATCATAGGCCATTTTTTATGTTAGTCCACTTTTAGCCAAATTGACCTTCCATGCGTGAATGATATCTCTTGATCCCGATTTTGAGCCTTATAGCCTATTTTTCTTATTACACCTATCACTTTCCTATTTGTATTACAATGAACCTATTTTCGCCCTGGTCCTCCTTGGATATTTTTCACTTTAAATCAGCCAAATCACCTAAGTTAAGGGTGACTATCATAGGGGTGCGTGCTGTGAAATGGGTATCAAGAAAAGTAAAATAAGAGAAAAGAAAGTAAGGCTAAGTCTGGTAGAAAAAACAAAAGAAAAAGAAATTTATTGAAAAATTTGAAAAAAGAAAGTCTAGAAGACCACACCCAACTTGAATATGCTGTAAAATAAAAAGGAAGAAATAAGGATGTAAATAAATAAAGTGAATAATTGGTCAAGTGTGGACCCAAAAATTTAGTGTAGTGCTAAGGAGGGTATTCACTTTAAATGTTCATACGTACCATACCAGCCTCTAAGCCTACATTACAAGCCAAATAAAGTCATATAGTGATCCTAGCTTGACTATCTGAAAACTTACGAAAAAAGCATAAGGGAAAGCCTATGGCATTCTGTATACACCAGCGGTACTTATTTATGAGTGAGAGAGTCATTTGTTATATCCCTGAATATATTTATTTATCTAAACAGAGAGTGAATAGGATTTTTTTAGCTGTGAGTGCACATGGGTTATACTGCTAGGTTTCTAGAATGTTTGATAAATGGAATTTGTGTCTATGCCTAAGTGTCTATTGCTAATGTAATTCCATCATCGAATTCCCTCATGTCTCTATGTGTTCTAAATTTATATATGCAGCTGAGGTTTGAAAGTTAGAATTAAAGAGGAAAACAACAAGATTGAAATTATGTTCAAAATCACTGCCATGGGATGCTTGAGAACTTCCTTTTTAAGCATCGCCTCAGTGCTAGAAAAGATTTATTTGGTTTTGTTTGCCTGAGGACATGCAAAAGTGTAAGTTGAGGGTGTTGATGTGGCATGGAAACATGAAACTTTTGATGCTTAAAACCATGATATCTGCGTGAACTTAGGGCGTTTTGTTAGATATAATATGTTTTGGTGTATATTTCAGGTAAAATAGGTCTACAATAGTGTTTGAGATAAAAGAGAAGACAAATACCTAAAAAGGACCAAAACTGATAAAGATACAACAGCTCACGAGTCATATAGGAATTGTTTCCATAACATAAGTAAATATTAGGACCAAATGGTATGGGTAAGAAATGACTCATGTATACGAGTCATAAGATGATTATACGAGTTGTGTCAACCAATCGTAAGCATTCAAGAATCAAGGACCTAAATAAAAGACCAAGTGAAGAAAAGATACGACTCATGCATATGAGTCATACATTGAGGATATGAGATGTACAGAGAAGTCGTAAGCATAACAGAACCTAAGCTACTGTTCAAAGATTGAAGTGTCAGAAGTATGCAAGTTGAATGTCTGAGTACTACTCATAAAGAGATGTCTCATACAAACCAATGTTCAAAACTAGGAAGGATAAAAGTCCCAAGAGAATATGGATGGAGGACATGAGTCATACGCTTAGGTACGACTCATAAGAAGAAGTCGTATTTTGAACAGAGAGTTGAATCCATAGGCTGATCAGACATTGGAACAGATATGACAAGGTAAGGAATGACTCATATGATGCCGATATGAGTGAAAACAAAGTCGTACCGACTGCTGACTTAACTTTACCTTTCCCACTTTTATTAGGATTTTAAGGCTATTTTGAG
Source organism: Capsicum annuum (assembly GCF_002878395.1). Classification (NCBI taxonomy): domain Eukaryota; kingdom Viridiplantae; phylum Streptophyta; class Magnoliopsida; order Solanales; family Solanaceae; genus Capsicum; species Capsicum annuum. The sequence goes on along the minus strand of NC_061112.1, from coordinate 35,727,160 downwards.
ATACTATAAATACCCTAAGGTTTATCTTTTATTACGTTACGTTCTTTTACATTCTTTTACATCCTTTAACATATTATTACAATACTTTCACAATTGCTCTTGAGATTGTAGGATTTATTCAATTAAATATTTTGAAGTTTAAATTCTTATTCAATTGATTTTATGTGTTTTTCATTGATAATCATTCTTTCTTTCACAAACATGAGCGGCTAATCTCCTTGACTAGGGTTGTGGGAACCCTGACAGATTAGATACTTATAGGAAGTGTGAGATTTAACTGTTCTAGGGTTTCTGCATATGTCTTAATATTCTTCATAATAATTAATCTCAAGTATCTGCAGTACCTTAAGATAGCCTGTATTCGCATCCATCTCTACAAAGGTATTTGTGATTGGGAAAAGAAGTTAAGATAGTGATTTGGGATCCATTTACCTCCACCTTTTAGTCCTTGTGTCCCATCTAATCACTTGATCCTACCCAGTGATAGTGAATTGAGTTTTTAATAAGGGGAAACAAGGCGACACCCTCAGACTTACCCGATAAAGGGTGAAATTTATCTTCTAGGTTACCTAAGAGTTGATAATAACTATCTTGTAGACTTTGCATGTAGAACAACAGAACAATTGGGTTGATCACGAGAAATTTATGGAGTTAAGAGGCCAGGGGGAACACAAACCTAGTATTTTTCTCTAATTGATTACAACTCAAAAGCAATCAAGATTTGGTTACTACTTACAATTGAAACTACAAATCCCCCCATTAACTTTCCTGTACTGCTCGTGGATTACATCGTGTCAAGCAACTATTCAAATTTTCCCTGTGGGATCAACCCCAATATGATATTTTCAATTGACCGCATTATACTTCTAAAAGGAGTATAGTTTTAGGAAATATCACCTCCTAAAGCCCAACTTGGCAAGAACACAAACTAACCCTGAATGGTTGGCCAACTAATGCTAAGGGCACTTTCTACTACCAATATCATCCTTTCCGCAATCATAGCCTACCCCAAAAACTCTAGGTTGGTGGGGAGTACATGCTAACTCCGTCTGATCACTAACTAACATTTGGGGTGCTCTCTTAACCGATGCCTCATCTCACCAAAACAAAAAGTTATCAGATTAAATACCAATAGCACTATACGGATGGCATGGATTCTTGCCACCACCTCTATAACTGCTAATACATGCTCTCTCTATAGACCTAGAATAATCTACTACCTGAGAGAAAGAAGATTTGTCTGCTATCAAGTGCTCCAATGTCAAACGGAGTGGCAATGACAAACCCTTAATGATTCAATGCACCATGTCGTTCTTTGAAGGATATAGCATAGGAAAATGCCTAGACCAATCTAAAAACCCAATCTCATACTACGAAACTAGTCAGGAATCCGGATGACAACCATTAGACCCAACTTTAGTCTAAGGAATGCTCGATGTTTTGAATGTCATCCATGGCTAAAAGTGACCTGAAATCATGACTCAAATCCCCAATGCTGAACATCAAAGGGATAAAATAGTCACAAGCTCAATTGGAGCCTAAGATGACCCTAAATCCGTTTGGAAGACACTAAAAATCTTTGATATACATCTCTAACTCTCTAGTCCGACATTGCACTAAAACTCTAGAAATGCATGTTGAAGTCTTGTTCTGATCTTTTGACAATGTCACATCATCCTTTAAGGATATAATATACTCAAAGAATGTGTTTGAGGCTTATAGAAATACAAGAACATGATAAGGAGCCAAGTCACCCTAAATCTCAATAAATCATGATAAAGGTCATCGCATGGCAACATAATAGTATTGAGTCATGTAAGACATCAGTAATATAAATTCAATCTCCTCACAAGTAGAACAATAGTTATATTAAACAAATAGTTCTTGAACAAAACCAATATCAGCCCTTGAATGGTCATCTTAATGATATAATCTCTCAAGTTGATAAACATAGCCAACACAAGCCCAACTCAGGAATTACAATAATGATAAGAAATCCAAATGGCATAAACATAGAGAAATTATTCAAAACCTAGCTTGTTTATATAATAATTCCATCTTTCCATATCATAAAACCATTAGACTAAATTACTAAAAAGAGAACTATACTAGCTAACAGTATGCCCTAAAGTCCATCCTAATTCTCATTCCTAATATCTAAGCCAAGAATTCTTTCTGAACCACTTAAGTATATTGTCATCTATTATATCCAAAGAGACTACCTAAACCGCAATAATTACATCAATTTATTTATAATCTTAAGTGTTTACTAGGTCCCCATCATTTCATCAAATAATATAATAGCATAATTATTACCTATTGTTACTAAACCCCAATCATTACATTCATCTCCACTAAATATGATTCAAGCCCTTACATAGTTACTCACTGGTAATTTACTCATGATCTCTAATTCATTTATTAATATTTTACCATAGGTGAATACAGAAGTAAAGAGAACAATGAAGATATCATATTCTTATTATTTCAACCAATCAATAGACTCTGATATCCACAAAGATGATCACCATCATATATAAATAGTTCCCCCAAACCCTTAGTGATGTTCAAAACACAAGCAATAAACACATAACCTATAAACACCATAGTAAAGAGTTACATTATATCTTCACTTGCCTTAGTAATGACCCAAAAAGAAAATTCACAATCTGAAGCATCAAATATAAGATCTACTCCCTCAAATCATTGTAAAGTATGTCCAATCTAGTCAATTATGATATATACACGTAAATATAAGAATAATGGTATCTATTTTGATATTATTTTAGTTCGGGATCCAAAATCACTTTGCAAATTGACTTCAAAAATAAAAGGGTAAAACTATAATTTTTATAAAGAATCATGGTTTCCATACTTTAAGAGCTCTAAATCTAAACCCAATGAAAATTGAGTAGAAATTAGTTTTGAAATTAAATAAAACTTTTTTTTCACTTTACTGGATAAAATTCAAAATTTCAAGTTTAAAATCTAAGATTTAAAGATAATTTATTGTAAAATCAATGAAAATGATGAAAACAAGGTTTAAATCTTACCCATGCATGAAATATAAAAAACATCTTAAAATCACCTATTTAAACTATGAAACTCTAAAAATAAAGAAAATAAGGTTTGGTTCAAGAAACGAAATAAATATCTGTCCAGGGTTAATTGGCCTTTGCAACGTTAGCCCTTTGTTTCACACGCGAGGTTGTCCTAACCTAAACCTCATGAATACTTGTCTAGGATTATGAATAGGATAAATAAAATGTTGGGAACTGGCAATAGCAAAAGACAACAAACTCTTAAGTCAAAAATTCTTTGAACAGACCCTTGAGAATTATTTAGGGGCCACAAAAATAAACTAATTATTATACTGGGAAAATTTTGATGTTCTAGATATGAAGGAACCATCAAATTTACCAAACAAGGTCATTATGAACAAGTTACCTCTAAAACCAACTTTAGGTTAAATAAAAGCTAGTATTTAAACCAAAATACTTAAAAATCACAAAAGGGACTCGGGACCTAAACCAACTATGATACCACCTAAAATGGATATTTTAGATATAAAACAATAGATAGAATCACCATCTAACGCTCGGAGTATTGAATGTTGACCATACTTAGTTATATCACTTTAAAGATTATTCAAACTTGTATAGATCACTCTTAAACATATTAAGGACTGTACAAACTATTTTTACAACTTATAGAGATATAAAGAAATCATGAAAAATGGAAAAATGGTCAAAAAAAATAGAAAATTCTATTATCATAACAACGATTATTACATTATCCACCATAAAGACTAACATATTCCCTCAAATGTAAATATAAGAAAAGTACCAAAATAGATGAGGAACAAAAAATACCCTCATAAACTTCATGAAATCACATCAATTGAACTATCATTCTCACTATAGTAACTAGAAATTCTTCATACTATGATCCTCGAGGTCACCACTCTAGCATTTGAAACCAAATTTTGCAATAAAACTGAGTTTTTTTATTCTCAAACTTCCTCTGTACTCAAAATTGAGTCGATCATTATTGAAGTTTTGAACACACCCAAATTACTTGAATCTAAAAAATATACCACAAGTCACTAACTGTACCACAAAACCAATGCCATCCCTGCCTAGCAAAATACCAAAGAACCAAAGGAACCACCTTGTAATTCTCAACAATACTTAATTTGTAACACCTCAAATTTTTGGTCCTTGAAAATTTCTGAAAATTTAACCTCACTACCCAGACTACGACTTTCTTTATAAGTCATACGTAGTCTTGATAGGTCTTATCGACCCAATCGTAGCCTGAATAGTATTTGTCGCTAAGTTTTTTGTCCTAAGTTTGAGTGGATCCTAACAAGTTATAAAGACATAAAATAATTCGTATGGTGTCTTGCGTAGCCTAACTCGTATGATACCTAATTGTTTCTGTTTTGACAATGACTGAACCATGTAAATCATAAAGACTGAGTACGAGTCATATAGTACGACTCGTAGCCAATCCAATATCAGTGATCATTGACATTGTCCAGACTATGAGTGAGACCTCATGAGTCCTAAGGTGACCCTACGAGTCTTAAGGTCACTCGCAGTGAATGGGCGATCAATTTGTAGTCTTTACATTAAGGGTATTTTGGATAATTCCCCTTTTTCCTTACTTAGACCCCACATCTATAAAATACTTAAGAGGGTTATTTTATATTCATAATATAATCAAAACACACTCTCTTCTCTCTAAACTCTCCAATATCAATATACTTAGGGTTTCTAAGAAGTTGGTCATCTAAAGGCTCAATGATTGATTTCTCCTCATAAATTTTTGTATTTCAAGCAAGTTATTCTTCCTAACTCTTAATTTAAAAAAACATGTGTTTTATATGGATTAAATTGTATGGATTTAAATGTGGTTTTTGATGTGGTTGAGGGTTTTGAGATGGTTGAATCCTAAATTATTTTCCCATGATTTACTATGCAATATTTATGCATTATTAATGGTTTTAAACTTGTGGGGTTCATGGGTATGTTGAATAAACAAATGGGTCATGGTTTTCCCCAAATTGGTTTTTTCAAATTAGAATTGGTTATGAATGGATGTGTTCCCTCAGGCCACTTGTGTAATTGGCTTTGAATTGGGAAATTGTCAATTATCTTGACTTACTCACCTATATTTTTGCATTTCATAAATGATTAAACAATGAACTTGGATTTTGAAACCCTTGTTAACTATAATTTGATTTAATGAACTAAGGGGTTCAAGTCATTCCCCCAAGTTAATGTGATTTTTATGGCATAGAGATAAGCTTGCAAGTGCAAGGATATAATGATAACCAATCTATTCCTTAATGGTTTGTTCATCGATTAATAAATGAGTTATGTGAAAATACTATAAACTGGGCTTAATGGGGGTTATGTAGTGAAGCCTTGAAGGTGTTGGTCTTGGATGACTTGTACTAGAAAATCATGTTTGACGATGTAAGGTTTGGTCTTGATGACCTATGTGCATAGTTCACACTAATGATATATTTATCTCTTAGATTAATATGGGGCGGGGCCATTCCCTGGAATTTCTTAATACCTTCAATTCATGTGACTAACATACACTAAGAACCTTTCAGTGGGGGAGACAAACTCATATAGCTGGTGGGTTCCTGTTTATGATAACTGAGCTACATAGTTTAGGATAAAGTTTAACTTCATTCTAAGGGTTGTTTCCTTTCCAACATTAGATTCTTATTTGTATATATGATTATTTGCATTGGCTTGAATAATTTTGAAAAATATCAATTATGAAATTATTTTATCCCCTACCCCTAAATTACATGCTAGTATTCAACCCACTAACCATCTTCCGAAGTTGTATCCCCGTGAGATTAAGGAACCTAAGATACTTCTACTTTTCCTGTGTAGTTTTAGGTGGATCATCTCGATTTGACGATCGTTGATGGTAAAGTGGTGAGCTTTTATTCTCCAAAAGACTGGGTCATTTTAGTGATTTCCTTTTAGAGACTCGAAATAAAGAGTTTACATTAACATTTTCATTGTCTTTGTCAGAGTCAGTGATTACTATGGGCTTGGGTGGTGGTGTTGGTTGGTTGTTTTTTGTTGGTAATTGGTTAGAGACACATCTTAAATTCTTTAATCTTATATTATTCTATCTTTTTATATGTTCAGAATTCATCAACTGTTGGGGTATTGTGCTTTATTTTTCTAGGTGTAGGGGGTGGTCTTCGTCCCTTATTGGACTTTAGATACCCATCATGGTCAAGCCCTGGTTTAGGTTAGGGCAAAGTTTGTATCAAAACCTAGGTTTGGTGTCATTGGGTGTACACAAAGCCGTGTCAAGTAAAGTCACTTTTATGAGTATGTAGCATGCCACACTTATAAGAAAGAGGCTAAGATGTATTTAGGAATGTTTCCCTTTCTTGTAATCTACTATCGGGCTATAGAGTGTAAGGTCTTAAAATCCCCTTTAGTTTTTATTTGTTCACTTTTCAGATTATGCCTCCTAAAAGATCTGATGTTCATGGAAACCCCTATGTCCTGCTTGAGGACAATATGGACAGGACTCTTCCTACTCAAGAAGTTTAGACTCGATCTAGGGTTTCTATTTCTAATTGCCCTAGTGAAGTTTCACCTATCCCCACAGATCCTTCTCTTACTGTTAACACTCATGCTCGGTCACCTTTAGGAGATATTACCAAAGTTTTATTTCGGTATTCCATTCATCTGTTGACTTAGTTGGTGATATCTAAGTCATGTCAGTTGGGTCTTATAGTGCTAATGTGAGTTCTTCTACAGCCACTAGAGTTGGCCAATTTATGAGGCCGAATCCTGTGACCTTTACATGTTCTAAAGTTAAGAAGGATCCTCAAGGGTTCATAGATGAGATGGAGAAGATTCTTCATATGATGTATACTTTTTGCTCTGAGGGTGTTGAATCCACTACAAACTAGCTAAAGGATGTGGCATATCAGTGGTATAAGTAGTGGGATCAGTCTAGGGTAGATGAAGCAGAGTTGGCATTATAGTAGGATTTCTATGGTGCTTTTCTTGACCATTTTTTTCCTCAAGAGTTGAGAGAGGCAAAGGCTGAGGAGTTCATGAATTTAAAGTAAGGCAAGATGGCTGTGAAAGAGTATATCTTGAAATTTTATTGGTTGTCCCGTTATGCTCCTGAGCTAGTGTCTAGCATAATGCATAAGATAAAGAAGTTTGCTTTAGATTTGTCTCGAGACTTGGTGTTGGAGTGTAAATCCTCCTTGATAATAGTGCTATGGAAATTATGGGTCTTGTGGTATTTATGAAATAGGTCGAAGAGTAAAAGAAAAAGCTTGTAGAGATTAGTGAAATGTAGAGTAAGAAGTTGCAGTATTCGGTTCAGGTTTGAGGTCAGCAGCATGGTGGTAGAAATGGTGGGAAATGGCCTAAGAATAAGTGGGGAAATTCTAGTTCCTATTCTACAACTAGTGCTCCATATTGTAAGTCATCTGGTGATCGGTGATTTTAGAGCAATAGTGGATTTAAGGCATAAGGTGCAAAATCTTAGGCCAGCAGGGTTTAGTTGGATGCATCATATCCCTCTTATCATTTCTGTGATCTAGTGCATTGTGGATTTTATGATGAGGGGAGGAATAAGTGTTTCAGATATGGTACGCCTGCGCACATTCAAAGGAACTATCCCTCAAGAGATGTTGCTACGGGGGACAATAATGTCTCGATTGATCCTTCTTCAACTTTTGCACCAAAAGGTTTTACTTTTACCTTCGGCACTGGTCGAAATCATTATATGCTCTTGCCACTCATCAGGATTCTAAGGCATATCCGGATGCTATTAATGATACACTAAAACTCTTCTCTCGTGAATAGAGCTAGATAATATAAAATTATTCCTAAGATGAATGCTAGCTCGAGGAGTGATGCACATACATGTTACTTTTGGGAGTTATTGAAGAATGGATGTATAGAGTTTTTAATGGATAACTTATATCCTACGGTCAACATAGCCAATCTTTTTTGTAGATCACCCTGTAGTCCAGGTACCTAAATAACCACCCTTTGTCACTCTATTTTCTTTCTACCACCCAATGAAATGTTGCATGCTTCTATTATATCACCTTTTGTATAGTAGATATGCACCCATTTGATCAATATATTACCTTTATTTGTAGATAAGGCCCAAATCTATTTATCCACAACATCCCTATTCTTATTGTAAAGATTCAACATATTTTGAACTCTCACTACATTGGGCATCTAAACTTTTTCCTATGAAATTAAGGCTTTCTTTAAGGGACATATAGTGTACGTGCAAAAAAAAATCCTACAATGAATGTTGATGAGCTTCATAACTTTCTTGGGTAGGATAAAGATCAGGTCTCAAAATATGGAAATACAAAACACAATGGATTTTTTAAATACCCCGTACTTCTACCTATCTTGAAATCATCCCAATAATGTTAGAAACTTACTTTGAAAGATGAATACATTTTTATAAATGTAGAATTTTTAAGATTTTTACTATTTTTTGAGTGGGAAATTTAATTAGATTTCCAATGATACCAATTTCTTCCAAATTTGGTATCGGGGTAGAAAATTATTGCTAAAATACAGAAAGCAGTCAAAACTACCCAGGTGCGACGGTGAGAGCCGATGGACCATCGAGCTAGCGATGGACCATCGCCTAAGCCGTCATAGGAGAGGCAGTGAACCCCTATTCTGCCCAGGTGCAACGGTCAGTACTGATGGACCGTCGACCCAGCGATGGACCATCATACCCACCGTTGTATACTTCGTTCAACTATTTTAAGTCATTTTTTAAAAGGTCTTTTTGGTCTTTTACCACCCCTTTTTATACCTAGTAATATCAGACATAGATAAGTTCATTTTCCATTTACAACATCAAATTAGGGTTTTGTCTCAAAGATAATCCCCAAGAAACAAGATCCAAATCTTCGTCAAGAAACTAAGAGATTCCAAGTTCTTCAAGTCCAAGAACTTCAAGAAACTCACAACCCAAGTATGTCATGTGCTGATACATGGGTCCCTTTAACCCATGAAGCTTAAGAATCACTTTCCAAAATCAAAATTTTGTGTATTTATGAATATTTATGATTTAAATTAAATTTAAATTCATGTTCATGATGTTGAAGGGTTTTGATTCATGATTTAAATTACATACTAAAATGATCGACCCTAGGATGTGGTGATTTGCATAATAATCATGATAAACCCTTAAATTTACCCGTTGATTAATGTATCCATGATTATCAGATGTGTTGATGATTGTATAACCAAAGCATGCTCCCCATATGTTCGATTAAATGCCTATGTGGAGGAAAAGTGCCATACTAGTATGAGACTATGAAATCCCCAATCATGTACAAGTTTATGCTTGTCAAATATTTGATGAAATACCTTAGTCAGTGAATTATAGATATATGTGTAGACCTTGTGGTGCTTTAGAACTTCTACTTCATGAAATCTCCAACTTATTGTATTATGGATTGTGATGTTGGTCATGTATCAAGAAAGTCATCCTTTGTTAGTTTCATGCTATCGAGTCCTAGGGGTACTTGTACCCGACAATTAGCTATGTTCCTAGAGTTAGTATCATGTTTTCAAGATACTCTCAGTCGAGCCATGTTCCTAGAAATTCAGTCAATCATGTGACTCCGGAAAACTCAGCAAACTCAGTAATCTCAGAAATTCAGTAATCTCAGTAGTATTCCGTCAGTCAGCGGAACTCAGTTAACTCAGTCTAGTTTAGTTCAGTTAATTATATTCAGTGTCTATTCAGATGGGAGTAGGATTTAGCACCGAACGAACCCAAGGATGGGAACACACACCGTCAGGTAAGGGTGTGATTCTTAGAAATAATCCTTGCATTGCAAAACTATATAGCCAGCGTAGGTTGAGACATCAACACTATCAGATAAGGGTTGATGAGGTGGATAAGCACTATTAGATGAGGGCCCCACCATTCTTTTTTTGGGACACTGTCAGATGAGGGTCACCCAAAGGTTGTCCTTACCAATGGTGCAGTATTGACACCCTTAAAATTAGGGTAACAGATTGGACCCCAACTCAGCTATATTACTTTATTTGGGGAATGTTGGTTAGATGACTACTTTCTATAGTTTCAGTACAGAATCAGGACTATCAGATATTGTCATTCAGTCTTAGTAATAGAACTCAGATAGTTCTAATGGATTCAGGAATGTCAGATATAGTTAACTCAGTATAGCATGGAACTCAGCTAGTTCCATCAGAACCTAGACTGTCAGATACAGTTGCTCAGTAGCAGTTCATGCATGAACATTACTTTATTATCAGAATAGAGACATCTTAATACTAGAATGATAACTTAGCTGGTTCCATCAGAACCTAGACTGTCAAATATATTCGCTCAGTATCAATTATTTTAGTTGTACAGATATTAGTATTTCATGTTATCAGTACTCAGACTCACTAATCATGTTATCACGAACTCATTTATAGATATTATGTAGTCATGTATGTATTCTCACATTCATGTTATCCAATCAGTTAGTATAGTTCATGCATGCGAACCCTTTTGCATTTAGCCTACATCACATGCATACCATTACATTCAAACGTACTGACACATTTGCGCAATGGTGCTTTATGCAATAGGTTTAGAAGCATGAGCCCCGAAGCATCAATAGCATTCCAGTATCAGTAGTCAGAATTAGCAGTGAGTCCTCATCCTTCGAGGACATGAACATTACTTTATTATCTCATTAATTAATTTATTTCATTTGTTAGAGTTTGTTGGGGATATGTCCCATCAACTCCTTATTCAGACAGTTCAGTCAGTTAGAGGCTTTTCAGACTATCATGTTTAGATAATTTATTACAGGTTTTGTTTTGGTATTGGGATACCATATCATTCAGAGATTATTTTATCTATTTTGAACCTTATGGCCCTACAGTATTTATTTCTACATTTATACAGTATATTATGCAGTGTTCAGGTACAGATATCAGTCATGGGTTAGCTTGTGGTTCTTCGGGGTCATGAGAACCGTATAGCATTCTGGGTACTAGATTAAGGGCATTACAAACTTCATATTAGAGCCTAATGTTCAATAGAGTCCTAGGAAGTTTGAAAGCCGCATTTAGTGGAGTCTTATACATGGGTGTGTTGCGCGCCACATTTATGTATAGGAGGCTATAAGATGTTTTAAGAATAGTTTTCCTTCTTTCAGTATTTATGTCATACTAGTGAGCATAATATCCAGTTAATCTCTCAATCTGGTCTAATCTATTTTTCCCTTTCTTCTACAGAACATGCCTCATAATAGAAGAAACAGGAAACAGTCAACCCCTTAGCTCGAAGAACCTTTGGGCGAACATGTTTCTCATGCAGAGTTTAGAGCTGCATTCACTACTCCTGCTCAGTCAGTTCCTGCTCAGAATGAATGACCAGTTATCATTCCGTCCAACCCAGTGGCCAATTCAGCTACAACCAAGATTTAGGACTTCACCTGAATGAATCCTTCATCCTTTCCTAGGTCTAAGTCAGAGGAGGACCCTCAGGAATTCATCGATCAGGTTCAAAAGATTATAAACATCATGGGGGTTACTTCTAGTGAGAGCACTAATCAAGACTTATATCAGTTGTAGGATATTTCTCACACTTGGTTTAACCAGTGGAAGTCAAAAAGGCCAGATGATGTAGGGCCTATTGAGAGGGAGAAGTTTGTCACCGCGTTCTTAGATAGATTCTTTCCTAAAGACCTGAGAGAGGTTAAGGTGTTAGAATTTATCAACCTCGGGCAGAGCAACATGATGGTGAAAGATTATTATATTAAGTTTACTAGTTAGTAAGATATGCCCCTCATGTGGTTGCAGACAACAAGGCTAAGATGGGTAATTTTGTTTTTGGGGTGAATGATAGTGTTGCTAATGAGTGTAGGTCTGCGATGTTAAATAGTGACATGACTTTAACCAAGATTATAACTCATGCTTATCAGATAGAGAAGCAAAAGATTAAGATGAGGGAGAACCAGAATAAGAGTGCAAGGACAGGTAGTTTTAAATTTGCTCAGCCTAAATCAAAAGGAGGAAACAATTCTCAGCTTCATCCTAAGTTATCAGTTCAAACTCCTTTTTTAGCCAGTGCTCCAGCTCCTAAGTTTAGGGATGGTAATAGATATAGGGCGCCAGGCTCTAAGTCTCAGGGAATTATTAGTAATGCCCAAACTAATGCCCTTTGTCAGACTTGTGGTAAGAACCACAAGGGTGCTTGCAGAGCTGATAGAAATATCTATTTCAGATGTGGCACGCCAGGACATTATGTCAGAGATTGTCCCCAGTCAAGCTATCAGGGTTAGTAGAACAGTTCCCCAGCTCATTCTGGTCGTCCAAATCAGTTGGTTGCCACTTCCAGCGTTACTAGTGGGCAACGCCCAAATTGACTTTATGCTTTCCAGTCCTGGCAAGATCAGAAAAATTCTCCTACTGTGGTTACTAGTACGTTACAGATCTTTCATGGGTATGTTTATGCTTTTCTAGATCCAGAAGATTCTTTGTCTTTTATTACTCCTTATATAGCAGGCGATTTTGTAACCAGTCTCAAAATCCTAGCAGAGCCCTTTTCAGGATCTACCCCAGTGGGTAGAACCATCATATCCCGGTGGGTATATAGGGACTGCCTGGTTATGAAATTTTAGAAAGTCACTTCAGCAGACTTAGATGAATTAGAGATGACTGATTTCAATGTCATTCTCAACATGGATTTCCTTTATTCTTGCTATGCCACAGTCGACTATAGAAATAAAATAGTCCAGTTCCTGTTTCCGAATGAACATGTCCTAGAGTGGAGTGGTAGCACTTCAGCTTTCAGAGTTCAGCTTGCTATCTACCTTCGAGCATGAAAAATGATATCTAAAGGATGTGCCTATCATCTTGTTTGAGTTGAGGACACTAGTTTTGAAACTCCAGTCTCGAATCAGTCCCAGTCATGAATGAATATTTAGATGTCTTTCTCGAAGATCTTCCAGGAATCCTCCTAAAAGGGAAAAAGACTTCGATATTGCTCTTCTTCCAGATACTCAGCCTATGTCTATTCCGACATTCAGAATAGCACCAGTAAAACTCATAAAATTGAAAGAGCAGTTAAAGGATCTCTTAGATAAGGTCTTCATTAGACCCATCATATCCCCATGGGGTGCACCAGCCTTATTCATGTGCAAGAAAGATGGTTCTCTCAGAATGTGTATAGACTACCGTCAGCTCAACAAATTCATGGTCAAGAACAATTAGCCACTTCTCAGAGTTAATGACTTGTTTGACAAACTTTAGGCCGCCAGTTATTTCTCTTAGATAGACCTTAGATTAGGCTATCATCACCTCAGAGTCAGAGAATGTAACATTTTGAAAACATCTTTCTGTACTCGATATGGTCACTTTGAATTTCTAATCATGTCCTTTGGTCTTACCAATACCCCAGAAGCTTTCATAGACTTGATAAACTATGTGTTCAAGCAGTACTTGGACATGTTCATCATAGTCTTTATAGATGACATTCTTGTCTATTCCCGTAGTAGTATGATCATGCAGACCATCTCAAAATCATACTTCAAACCCTCAGAGATCATCAGTTGTTTTCCAATTCAATAAGTGTGAGTTTTGTATAAGATCAGTAGCATTCCTTGGCCATATCATTTCTGGTGATGGCATTAGAGTAGATCTTCAAGTAACCAAAGTGGTAAGAAACTTTTCTAGACCTATCTCTCTATCAGATATCAGGAGTTTCTTGGGTTTGGCTGGCTATTACAAATGGTTTGTTGATGGATTCTCATCTATTCCATCCCCTATGTCCAAATTGACTTAGAAGAAAGTCAAGTTTCAGTGGTCAAAGTCTTACGAGAAAAATTTTCAAGAGTTAAAGACTCGACTTCCCTCATCTCTAAATTTGGCTCTTTCAGAGGGTGATATATGGGTTTAGAGTAGTTTAGAATCATCTTTAGTTTTCGAGGTGAAAGAAAATAAAGATAGATATCCCAGTCTTGTTAAGTTAAAAGAGTCAGTCAGGAATAAGAAAGTAGAGGTTTTCTCTCAAGGGGGAGATGGTGTTTTGCATTATCAGGGTCGTTTGTGTGTTCTAGGAATAGATGACTTAAGGCTGTGAATTCTCGCAGAAGCGCATAGTGTGTACTACTCTATTCATCCAGTGGCCGTAAAGATGTACCATGAATTTTGGGAGATCTATTAGTGAAGTGGGATGAAGAGAGATATTCCAGAGTTTGTGGCTAAGTGCTCTATATGTCAGTAGTTTAAGATAGAGAATCAGAAGTCTAGTGGGTCCATGTAGTAGTTTAGTATTCCTACTTGGAAGTGGGAAAAAGTGAATATGGACTTTGTGATGGGTTTGCCTCGTGCTCGTCATCAGCATGATTCAATTTGGATCATTGTAGAAAGGATGACCAAATCAGCTCATTTCCTTCCAGTCCATACCTCTTAATCAGCCGAGGATTATGCCAAACTCTACATCAGAGAGTCGGTCAGATTGCACATAGTTCCTTTATCCATTATCTCAGACAGAGATACCCAATTCACCTCTTATTTCTAGAGGTACCCAAGTTCATCTCAGTACAGCCTTCCATCCTTAGATAGATAGTCAAGTAGAAAGGACTATTCAAACTTTAAAAGATATGCTACGAGCATATGCAATTGATTTTAAGGGTAGTTGGGATGACCACTTGCCTTTGATTGTTTTGCATACAATAACAACTATCATTCCAGTATTCGGATGGCTCCATTCGAAGCTCTTTATGGTAGGAAATGCAGATCCCTTTTTGGTTGGTTCAAAGTTAGTGACGCCTCAGTTATAGGGCCTGACTTTGTATTCGATGCCTTAGAAAAAGTCTAGTTGATCAGAGAAAGACTCGGGCTGCACAGAGCCGATAGAAGTCTTATGCAGATTTGCAGAAAAAGGATCTCGAGCTTGAGATTTTTATGTATGTCTATCTAAGGATCTCTCCCATAAAGGGAGTGAAGAGATTCGGCAAGAAGGTAATGTTCAGTCCTCGATATATCGGTCCCTTCAAAATTCTCAGTTATTTCGGCAAGGTAGCTTATGAGGTCAAATTGCCTTCAGATCTAGCCTCAGTTTATCTAGTCTTCCATAACTCTTTGCTTAAGAAGGGCATAGGTTACCCAACAGTCGTAGTCCCTATTCAGAGTGAAATCAATCCATTGAGAGAGCTACTTAGGAAGTAGAAGCAGATATACGATCCAAGTATCCTCACCTCTTCTCCGCCAACTTAAGTCTAGCTCAAGGTAACAGTTCTCATTAAGTTTTACAGTTTCACGTTAAGATTTCAGTTACAAGCTTGGTACCCATTTCATGTTCAGAATTCCATTATAAACTTAGTATTAAATACCATTGCATACTCAGTCATGTATTCATGCACCAATTCAACCATATAATCATGCATCAGATATCTATTCTCATTGTGAGAAACTTAGATCCTCATACCACTCAGTCATGCATTCATGAATCAGTTAGATATGCATCAGATATACATGTTCAGTATAATATAGTCAATTATCAGTCACGTCAGTCATGAAATCATATTCCAGTCATTTATATTCATTACGTACGTTATTTTATCTTTATTCTCTCTTACTAAGTCTCTTTTGAGGATGAATGTTGTCAAGGGGGAGATATTGTAATACCCCATACTTCTACCTTGCTTGAAATCTTCCCAAGAATATTAGAAACTTGCTTTAAAAGATGAATCCATTTTTGTATATACGGAATTTTTAAAATTTCACCTATCTATTGAGTGGGAAATTCAATTAGCTTTCCAATGATACCAATTTCTTCCAAATCTGATATCGGAGTATAAATTTATGGCCGAAATACAGAAAGCAGTCAAAACTGCCCAGGTGCGACGGTGAGAGCCGATGGACCGTTGAGCTAGCGATGGACCGTTGCCCAAGCCATTGCAACGGAGGCTGTGAGACCACCTTCTGCCTAAGGGCAATGGCTCAGTTCGATGGACCATCGATCTAGCAATGGACCATCACCCAAGCTATTGTAGGAGAGGCAGTGAACCCCAATTCTACCCAGGTGCAACGGCCAGGACCGACGGACCGTCGACCCAGTGACGGACTGTCGCACCCACCGTTGCATACTTCATTCAGCTATTTGTAGTTATTTTTTAAAAGGTCTTTTTGGTATTTTACCCACCCTTTTTATACCTACTAATATCATACATAGACTCATAAGTTCATTATTTATTTACAACATCAAATTAGGGTTTTCTCTCAAAGATAATTCCCAAGAAACAAGATCCAAATCTTCTTCAAGAAACTAAGAGATTCAAAGTTCTTCAAGTCTAAGAACTTAAAGAAACTCACAACGTAGGTATCTCATGTGTTGATTCATGGGTCCCTTTCACCCATGAAGCCCAAGAATCTCTTTTCAAACTACAAGATTTTTGTATTTATGAATATTCATGATTTAAATTGAATTGAAATTCATGCTAATGATGTTGCGGGGATTTTATTCATGTTTTAAATTACATACTCCAATAATTGACCCTAGGATGTGGTGATTTGCATAATAATCATGATAAACCATTAAATTTACCCGTTAATTGATATATCCATATTTATCAGATGTATTGATGATTGTATAACCAAAAGCATGCTCCCTATGTGTTCGATTAAATGCTTATGTGAAGGAAAAGTGTCATACTAGTATGATAATATGAAAACCCCAACCATGTACAAGTTTATGAATGTCAAATATTTGATGAAATGTCTTAGTCAGTGAATTATGGATACATGTGTAGCCCTTGCGGTGCTTTAGAACTTCTACTTCATGAAATCTCAAACTTATTGTATTATGGATTGTGGTGTTGGTTATGTATTCAAGAAAGTCATGCTTTGTTAGTTTCATGCTATCGAGTCCTGGGGGTACTTTTACCCGACAATTAGCTGTGTGCCAAGAGCCACTATCATGTTTTCAAGATACTCTTAGTCGAGCCATGTTCCTAGAAATTTAGTCAGTCATGTGACTCAGGAAAACTCAATAAACTCAGTAATCTTAGAAATCTAAGAAATTCAATAATCTTAGTAGTATTCCTTTAGTCAATGGAACTCAGTTAACTCAGTCCATTTCAGTTTAGTTAATCGTGTTCAATGTCTCTTCAGATGGAAGAAGGATTTAGCACCGAGCGAACCCAAGGATGGGAACACACACCGGCAAGTGAGGGTGTGATTCTTAGAAATAATCCTTCCGTTCTAGAACTATGTAGCCAGCATAGGTTGAGACATCAACATTGTCAGATACGGGTTGATGAGGTGGATAAGCACTATCAGATGAGGGGGCCACCATTCTCTTTTGGGAACACTGTCAGATTAGGGTCACCCACAACTTATCCTTGCCAGTGGTGCAGTATTGATACCCTTCCAATTGGGGTTATAAATTGGACCCCAACTCAGCTATATTACTTTATTTGGAATATGTTATTTAGTTGACTACTTCCTACAGTTTCAGTACAGAATCAGGACTGTCAAATATAGTCATTCACTCTCAGTAATAAAACTTAGATACTTCTATATGATTTAGAACTGTCGAGTACAGTCAACTCAGAATAGTACGGAACTCAGCTAGTTCTATTAGAACCTAGACTGTCAGATATAGTCACTCAGTATCACTTATTTAAGTTATACGGATATCAATATCTTATGTTATCAGTACTCAGACTCAGTAATCATGTTATCACGAACTCAGTTATAGTTATTATGTAGTAATACATGCATTCTCACGTTTATGCTATACAGTCAGTTAGTATAGTTCATGCATGTGAACCTTTTTGCATTCAGCCTACCTCATATATATACCAATACATTAAAATATACTGACGCATTTACTCTATGGTGTTTTATGTGATAGGTTCAGAAGTACGAGCTTCAGAGCATCAGTAGCATTCCAGTCTCAGCAATCAGAGTTAGAAGCAAGTCCTCATCCTTCGAGGACATGACATTACTATATTATCTCGTTAATTAATTTATTTCAGTAGTTGGAGTTAGTTGGGGACATGACCTATCAACTCCTTATTTAGATAGTTCAGTCAGTTAGAGGCATTCTAGACTATCATGTTCAGATAGTTTATTTCTTATTTTGTTTTGGTATTGGGATACCATATCATTCAGAGATTATTTTATCAAGTTTGAATCTTACGGCCTTATAGCCTTTATTTTGCATTCATACAATATATTATGTTGTGTTCAGTTACAGATATCAGTTATGGGTTAGCTTGTGGTCCTTCGGGATTAGGAGAATCATGTAGCATTCTGGGTACTAGATTAAGGGCGTTACAAACCTGGTATTAGAGCCTAAGTTTCAATAGAGTCCTAGAAAGTCTGAAAGCCACATCTAGTAGAGTTTTATACATGTGTGTGTTGCGCGCTACATTTATGTACAGGAGGCTATAAGATGTTTTAGGAACAGTTTTCCTTCTTTTAGTATTCATGTCGTTATAGTGAGCATAATCTCTAGTTAATCTATCAGTATAGTTTGATCCGTTTTTCCATTTCTTCTACAGAACATACCTCCTAAAAGAAGAAACGAGAATCAATCAACCTATCAGCCTGAAGAACCTTTGGGCAAATATATTTCTCATGCAGTATTTAGAGCTGCATTCACTACTCCTGCTCAGTCAATTTCTACTCAGAATAAATGACCGTCTATCATTCCAGCTAACCCAATGGCCAATTCCGCTGTAACTAGGATTCGGTACTTCACCTAAATAAATGTTTCATCCTTTCTCAGGTCTAAGTCAGATGAGGACCCTAAGGAATTTATCGATCAGGTTCAGAAGGTTACAGACATCATGGAGGTTACTTCTATTAAGAACGTTGAGCTTGTTGTATATCAGTTGAAGGATTTTTCTCACACTTGGTTTAACCAATGGAAGTTAGAAAGGCCAGATGATGCAGGGCCTATTGAGTGGGAGGAGTTTGTCACTGCATTCTTAGATAGATTTTTCCCCCAAGAATTGAGAGAGACTAAGGTTTTAGAATTTATCAACCTCAGGAAGGGCAACATGATGGTGAAAGAGTATTCTCTTAAGTTTACTCAATTAGTAAGATATGCCCCTCATATGGTTACAGACAGTAGGGCCAAGATGAGTAAGTTTATTTCTAGGGTGAATGATTGTGTGGGAAACGAGTGTAGGTCTACAACATTGAATAATGACATGACTTTAGCCAGGCTTATGAATCATGCTCAGTAGATAGATGAGAAAAATATTAAGATGCAGGAGAAGCAGAATAAGAGAGCAAGGACAAGTAGTTTCAACTTTGCTCAGCCTAAATTAGAAGGAGAAAACCATTCTTAGTTTTGTCCAAAGTCATCAGTTCCAACACCTTATTCAACCAGTTCTCCAGCTCCTAAGTTCAGCGTTGGTAATAGAGATAGGGCGCCAGGTTCTAAGTCTCAGGTCAGTGTCAACAATGCCCGAACTAATCCCCTTTGTCAGACTTGTGGTAAGAACCATAAGGGTGCTTGCAGAGCTGGTAGCGATGTTTATTTTGGATGTGGCACACCAAGCCATAGAGTCAGATATTGTCCCTATTCAAGCTATCAGGGTCAGCAAAATAGTTCCCCAGCTCAGTCCGATCGCCCAAATCAGCAGGGTGCCACTTCCAGTGCTACTAATGGGCAACGCCCAAATTGACTTAATGCTCTCCAGTCTAGGCAAGATTAGGAAAATTCTCATGATATGGTTACTGGTATGTTACAGATCTTTCATATGCATGTTTAAGCTTTGCAAGATCCAGGAGCTTCTTTGTTTTTTGTTACTCCCTATATAGCAAGCAATTTCAAAACCAGTCCTGAAATTATAGCAGAGCACTTTTAGTCTCTACCCCAGTGGTTAAAACCATCATATCCCGGTGGGTATATAGGGACTGCTCAGTTTATGATATTTCAAAAAGTCACTTCAGCAGACTTAGTCGAATTAGAGATGACTGATTTTGATGTCATTCTCGACATGGATTGGTTTCATTCCAGCTATACCATAGTCGATTGTAGAAACAAAATAGTCCAATTGCAGTTTCCAAATAAACCTGTCCTAGATTGGAGGGGTAACACTTCAGATTTCTGAGGTCAGCTTATTTTCTACCTTCGGGCATGAAAAATGATATCTAATGGATGTATCTATCATTTTGTTTGAGTTAAGAACACTAATTCTAAAACTTCCAGTCTCCAATTAGTCCCAATCGTGAATGAATATTCAGATGTCTTTTTCGAAGATCTTTCTGGAATTCCTCTCAAAAGGGAAATAGACTTCAGCATTGATCTTCTTCCAGATATTCAGCCTATATCTATTCCGCCATTTAGTATGGAACTAGCAGAACACTACGAATTGAAACAATAGTTAAAGGATCTCTTAGATGAGGATTCATTAGACCCAGCATGTCACCAAGAAAAATGGTTCTCTTAAAATGTGTATAAACTATCGTCAGCTCAAAAAAGTCACGGTCAATAACAAGTATCCACTTCCTAGAATCAATGACCTATTTGACTAGCTTTAGGGTGCCAGTTATTTCTCTAAGATAGACCTCAGATCAGGCTATCATTAGCTCAGATTCAGAGAATGTGACATTCCAAAAATAGCTTTCCGTACTTGGTAGAGTCACTTTGAATTTCTAGTCATGTCCTTTGGTCTTACCAATGCTCCAATAGTTTTCATGGACTTGATGAACCGTATGTTTAAGTAGTACTTGGACTTGTTCATCATAGTCTTCATAGATGACATTCTTGTCTATTCCCGCAGTAAGCATGATCATGCAGACCATCTCAGAATCATACTTCAGACCCTCTGAGATTATCAGCTACTTGCTAAATTCAGTAAGTGCAAGTTTTGGTTAAGATCAGTAGAATTCCTTAGCCATATTATTTTCGGTGATGGCATTAGAGTAGATTCTCAAAAGACCAAAGTGGTAAAAAATTTCCCCAGACCTGTCTCTCCATCATACATCAAGAGTTTCTTGGGTTTTGATGGCAATTACAAATGGTTTGTTTAGGGATTTTTGTCTATTGCATCCCCTATGCCCATATTGACTCAGAAGAAAGTCAATTTTCAGTGGTTAGATCCTTCCGAGAAGAGTTTTCAAGAGTTGAAGACTCAACTCACCTCAGCTCTAGTTTTGGCTCTTCCAGAGGGTGAGATATGGGTTCAGAGTAGTTCAGAATGATATTTAGTTTCTAAGGTGAAAAGCAAGATAGATATCCCAGCCTAGTCAAGTTGAAAGAGTCAGTCAGGGATCATAAAGTAGAGGTTTTCTCTCAAGAGGGAGATGGTTTTTTGTGTTATCAGGGTCATCTGTGAGTTCCAAGTGTAGATGACTTAAGGCAGTGAATTCTTGCAGAAATGCATGGTCCACGCTACTCTATTTATCCAGGGGCAACAAAGATGTACCGTGACTTATGGGAGACCTATTGGTAAAGTGGGATGAAGAGAGATATTGCAGAGTTTGTGGCTAAGTACTCTATATGTCAACAGGTTAAGATAGAGCATTAGAAGCCTAGTGGGTCCATGCAGTTATTCAGTATTCCTACTTGGAAGTGGGAAGAAGTGAGCATGGACTTTGTGATGGGTTTGCCTCATACTCGTCATCAGCATGCTTCGTTTTGGATCATTATAGACAGGATGACCAAATTAACTCATTTCCTTCTAGTCCATACCTATTATTCAACTGCGGATTATGCCAAACTAAACATCAGAGAGTTGGTCAGATTGCACGGAGTTCCGTTATCTATTATCACAGACAGAGGTACCTAGTTCACCTCTAATTTTTAGAAAGCATTCCAAAAGGGTCTTGGTACCCAAGTTTATCTCAGCACAGGCTTCCATCCTTAGACATATGGTCAAGCAGAAAGGACCATTCAAACTTTAGAATATATTCTATGAGTGTGTGCAATTGATTTCAAGGGTAGTTGGGATGACCACTTGCCTTTGATTGAGTTTTCATACAATAACAGCTATCATTCTAGTATTCGAATGGCTCCATTAGAAGCTATTTATGGTAAGAGATGTAAATCTCCAGTCGGTTGGTTCGAAGTTAGTGAGGCCTCAGTTATAGGGCCTGACTTAGTATTTGATGCCTTAGAAAAACTTCAGTTGATCAAAGAAAGACTCTGGGCTGCACGGAGCCGATAGAAATTTGATGCAGATATGTGTAACAAGGATCTAGAGATTGAGATTAGTGACTATGTCTATCTAAAGATATCTCCCATAAAGGGAGTGAAGAGATTCAGCAAGAAGGGAAAGGTCAGTCCCCGATATATCGGTCCCTTCAAAATTCTCAGTCGTCTTGGGAAGGTAGCTCATGAGCTCGAATTACCTTCAGATCTAGCCTCAGTTTATCTAGTTTTCCATGTCTCTTTGCTTAAGAAGTGCATAGGTGACCCAGCAGTCATAGTCCCTATTCAGAGCATAGATGTTCAGAGTAGCCTCTCTTATGAAGAGATTTCAGTCAAAATCCTAGACTATCAGACTCGTAGACTGAGGGAGCTACTTGGGAAGCAGAAGTAGATATGTGAACCAAGTATCCTCACTTTTTCTCTACCAACTCAGGTCTAGCTTAAGGTAACAGTTCTCCTTAAGCTTTTTAGTTTTATGTTTAGATTTCAGTTACAAGCTTGGTATCCATTTTATGTTAAGAATTCCATTATAAACTTGGTATTAAATACCGATGCATATTCAGTCATGCATTTATGGATAAGTTCAGTCATATAATCATGCATCAGATATGCATTCTTATTGTGAGAAAATTAGTTTCTCAGAACACTCATTCATGCATTCATTAATCAGTTACATATGCATCAGATATGTGTGTTCAGTATGATATATTCAGTTATCAGTCATGTCAGTCATGAAATCATGTTCCATTCATTCATGTTCAGTACGTACATCAGTTTATCTTTCTCCTCTTTGGCTCAATCTTATTCAAGGATGAATGTTCTCAAAGGGGAGATATTGTAATACCCTGTACTTAAACCTATCTTGAAATTGTCCCAAGAATGTTAGAAACTTACTTTGAGAGATGAATCCATTTTTGTATACGTTGAATTTTTAAGATTTTCACTATTTGTTGAGTGGGAAATTGAATTAGCTTTTCACCAATACCAATTTCTTCCAGATCCGATATCGGGGTAGAAAGTTATGGCCAAAATACAGAAACTGGTCAAAACTGCCCAGGTGTGACTGTGAGAGCTGGCAGACCATCAAGCTAGCGATGGACCGTTACCCAAGCCATGGTAGTGGAGGCAGTGAAACCACATTCTTTCTAATAGCGACATATCATCGAGCTATCAATGGACCGTCACCCAAGCCATCGTAGGAGAGGTAGTGAACCCCTTTCTGCACAGGTGCAACGATCAGGACCGACGAACCATCGACCCAGCAATGGACCGTCGTACCCACAGTCACATAGTTTATTTATCTATTTTAAGTCATTTTTAAAAAAGGCTTTTTTGGTCTTTTACCACCACTTTTTATACTTAGTAATATCAGACATAGACTCATAAGTTCATTATACATTTACAACATCAAATTAGGGTTTTTTCTCAAAGATAATCCCCAAGAAACAAGCTCCAAATCTTCTTCAACAAACTAAGAGATTCCAAGTTCTTCAAGTCTAAAACTTCAAGAAACTCATAACCCAAGTATGTCATGTGTTGATTCATGGGTGCCTTTCACCCATGAAGCTCAAGAATCTCTTTTCAAAATCAAAGATTTTTGTTTTTATGAATGTTCATGATTTAAATAGAATTGAAATTCATGCTCATGATGTTGTAGGGTTTTGATTCATGTTTTAAATTATATACTCCAATGATTGACCCTAGGATGTGGTGATTTGCATAATAATCATGATAAACCCTTAAATTTTCCCGTTGATTTATATATCCATGATTATTAGATGTATTGATGATTGTATAACCAAAGCATGCTCCCTATGTGTTCGATTAAATGCATATGTGAAGGAAAAGTGCCATACTAGTATGATAATATGAAATCTCCAATCATATACAAGTTTATGTATGTTAAATATTTGATGAAATGTCTTAGTTAGTGAATTATGGATACATGTGTAGCCATTGTGATCTTTAGAACTTCTACTTCATGAAATCTCCAACTTAATATATTATGGATTGTGATGTTGGTCATGTATTCAAGAAAGTCATGCATTTTCAGTTTCATGCTATCGAGTCCTAGGGGTACTTGTACCCGATAATTAGTTGTGTGCCTTGAGCCAATATCATGTTTTCAAGATACTCTTAGTCAAGCCATGTTCCTAAAAATTAAGTCAGTCATGTGACATAGGAAAACTCAGTAAACTCAGTCATCTCTGAAATTTCAAAAATTTAGTAATCTCGATAGTATTCCGTCAGCCAACAAAACTCAGTTAACTTAATCCAGTTCAGTTTAGTTAATCATGTTCAATGTTTATTCAGATGGGAGTAGGATTTAGCACCGAACAAACCCAAGGATAGGAACACACACCATCAGGTGAGGGTGTGATTCTTAGAAATAATCCTTGTATTCCAGAACTATGTAGCTAACATAGGTTGAGACATCAACTCTGTCGATAATGGTTGATGAGGTGGATAAGCACTGTCAAATAAGGGCCCCACCATTCTCTTTTGGGAACACTGTCAGATGAGGTTCACCCACATCTTATCCTTACCAGTGGCACGGTATTGACACGCTTCCAATTGGGGTTACAGATTGGACCCCAAATCAGCTATATTACTTTATTTGGGACATGTTAGTTTGATGACTACTTCCCACAGTTTCAGTACAAAAATAGGACTGTCAAATATAGTCATTCAATCTCAGTAATAGAACTTAGATAGTTCTACAGGATACAGGACTGTTAGATACAGTTAGCTCAGAATAGTATAGAACTCAGCTAGTTCCATTAGAACCAGACTGTCAGATACAGTCACTCAGTATCACTTATTTGAGTTATACAGATATCAGTATCTCATGTTATCAGTACTCAAACTCAGTAGTCATGTTATCACAAACTCAGTTATAGTTATTATGTAGTCATGCATTTATTCTCATATTCATATTATATAGTCAGTTAGAATAGTTCATACATGTGAACCCTTTTGCATTCAACCTACCTCACATGCATACCAGTACATTCAAACGTACTGACGCATTTGCGTTATGGTGTTTTATACGATAGGTTTAGAAGCACAAGCTCCAGAGCATCAGTAGTATTCCAGTCTTAGTAGTCAGAGTTAGCAGTGAGTCCTTATCCTTCAAGGACGTGACCATTACTTTATTATCTCATTAATTAATTTATTTTAGTAGTTAGAGTTAGCTGGGGACATGTCCCATCAACTCCTTATTAAGATAGTTCAGTCAGTTAGAGACTTTTCAGACTATCATGTTTAGACAGTTATTTGAAGTCTTGTTTTAGTATTGGGAACCATATCATTCAAAGATTATTTTATTAGTTTTGAAGCTTACGGAAGTACAGCCTTTATTTCCATATTTATACAACATATTATGCAGTGTTCAGGTACAAATATCAGTCATAGGATAGATTGTCGTCCTTCGGGGTTATGAAAACCTTGTAGCATTTTAGGTACCAGATTCAAGATGTTACAAACTTGGTATTAGAGCCTAAGGTTCAATAGAGTCCTACGAAGAATAAAAGCCTCATCTAGTAGAGTCGTGTACATGGGTGTGTTGCGCGCCATATTTAAGTATAGGAGGCTATAAGATGTTTTAAAAATAGTTTCCCTTCTTTCAGTATTCATATCATGCCAGTGGGACCCTTCAGGGGAAGTCCATAGAGCTGGTGAAGATTCTTAGG
The DNA here is from genome assembly GCF_002878395.1 of Capsicum annuum. Classification (NCBI taxonomy): domain Eukaryota; kingdom Viridiplantae; phylum Streptophyta; class Magnoliopsida; order Solanales; family Solanaceae; genus Capsicum; species Capsicum annuum. The sequence continues at coordinate 35,701,265 of NC_061112.1, read as the reverse complement.
AAGAGAAGGATCAACCTTGCGTGTGTCCAAGAGACCAAGTGGGTAGGGTCTAAGGCTAGGGATGTGGACGGTTACAAGCTGTGGTACTCTGGGAGCGACAGGCGTAGGAATGGAGTTGGCATCTTGGTAGATGAAGAGCTTAGAGGTCAGGTAGTGGAGGTGAAGAGGATCAACGATAGGTTGATGACTATCAAGTTGGTCATTCGGGGGTTTACCCTGAACGTGTGTAGTGCCTATGCGCCGCATGTGGGATCGGAGGGGGAGGAGAAGATGCGGTTCTGGGAGGCCTTGGAGGACGTGGTGAGAGGCGTGCCCAGTTCGGAGAAGATTGTGGTAGCAGGGGATTTCAACGGGCACATCGGGGCGCTACCGGGAGGCTTTGGGGATGTGCATGGAGGTTTTGGTTTTGGGGAGAGAAATGAAGAGGGGGCGACCCTATTGGAGTTTGCGAGGGCGTTTGGGCTGGTGGTGGTGAACTCGGGCTTCCCGAAGAAGGACGACCACCTGATCACTTTTCGGAGCGCGGTAGCCAGGACCCAGATTGACTTCTTGTTGCTTAGGAAAGGGGATAGGGCGCTGTGTAAAGATTGTAAAGTCATCCCGAGTGAGAACCTTTCGACCCAACATAGGCTCTTGGTTATGGATTTGGGTATGAAGAAGAATAAAAAGAGGAGGAGTAAGGAGTGTAGACCGAGAATTAAGTGGGGCGGTTTGACGCCAGTGAATGCGTGGGAGATAGGGGAGAGGTTGGCGGGAATGGGGGTGTGGGAGTGTAGGGGGGACGTGGATAATATGTGGGACAGGGCGGCAGCGTGCATCAGGGAAAATGCAAGGGAGGTGTTGGGTGTTTCTAGGGGCCGGGCCGGACATCATCGGGGGGATTGGTGGTGGAATGAAGAGGTGGGGAAGAAAGTGGAGACCAAGAAAGAGTCGTATGCTAAGTTGGTGGAAAGTAAGGACGAAGAGGAGAAGCGGGTAAACAGGAAAGAGTACAAGCTAGCAAGGAAGGAGGCGAAGTCAGCGGTCACGGCAGCTAAGACGGCTGCTTTTGAGAGCTTGTATGCAGGGTTACAGGGGAAAGGAGGGGAGAAAAAGTTGTTCCGACTCGCTAAGGCTAGGGAGAGGAAGGGTCGTGACCTCGATCAGGTGCGGTGCATTAAGGGGGAGGACGGTAGAGTGTTGGTGGAGGACGGCCACATAAAGAAGAGATGGCAGTCGTACTTTCATAGGCTCTTGAATGACGAGGGGGACAGAGCTATTGTGTTAGGGGAACTGGAGCACTCAGGGGAGTGTCGGGATTTTAGCTATTGTAGACGTTTTAAGGTAGACGAGGTTAGACAGGCAGTCCGCAGGATGCGAAGGGGTAGGGCGACGGGGCCGGATGAGATACCGGTGGAGTTTTGGAAGTTCGTTGGAGAGGCTGGTGTAAGGTGGTTGACTGCATTGTTCAATGAAATTTTCAGGACAGCAAAGATGCCCGAGGCGTGGAGGTGGAGTACCATGATCCCCCTCTATAAGAATAAGGGGGACATTCAGTGTTGCAATAACTATAGGGGGATTAAGTTACTGAGTCACTCTATGAAGATCTGGGAGAGAGTGGTCGAGGTGAGGCTGAGACGGATAGTGTCTATCTCGGAAAATCAGTTCGGATTTATGCCCGGCCGCTCGACGACGGAGGCAATTCACCTGGTACGGCGGTTGGTGGAGCAATATAGGGAAAGGAAGAAGGATTTGCACATGGTGTTCATCGACCTAGAAAAGGCGTACGACAAAGTCCCCAGGGAGGTGCTTTGGAGATGCTTGGAGGTGAGTGGAGTACCGCAGGCATATAGCAGAGTAATTAAGGATATGTATGAGGGAGCGAAAACCCAGGTGAGGACGGCGGGAGGAGACTCAGAGCATTTCACTGTCCTGACAGGATTGCATCAGGGATCTACTCTTAGTCCCTTTTTGTTTGCGCTAGTAATGGATGTGTTAACGCGGCGTATCCAAGGGGAGGTGCCGTGGTGTATGCTTTTTGCAGACGATGTAGTCCTGATAGATGAGACGCGAGGGGGTGTGAACGACAAATTAGAGCTGTGGAGGCAAACTCTGGAGTCTAAAGGGTTCAGGGTGAGCAGAACCAAGACAGAGTATGTGGAATGTAAGTTTAATGACGTAAGGCGAGAGAATGAGGTAGTGGTGAGGCTAGAAGCGCAGGAGGTAAAGAAAAGGGATAAGTTCAAGTACCTCGGGTCCGTGATCCAGAGTAACGGTGAGATTGACGAGGATGTCTCGCACCGTATCGGGGCGGGATGGATGAAGTGGAAACTTGCATCGGGGGTGCTGTGTGATAAGAAGGTGCCGCCCAAGCTTAAAGGTAAATTCTATAAGGTGGTAGTCCGTCCGGCCTTGCTGTATGGAGCGGAGTGTTGGCCAGTTAAGAACTCCCACACCCAAAGAATGAAGGTGGCAGAAATGCGGATGTTGCGCTGGATGTGTGGACTGACCCGAAGGGATAGAGCTCGGAATGAGACTATCCGGGAGAAGGTTGGGGTGACTTCAGTGGAGTGTAAGATGCGGGAAGCACGATTGAGATGGTTCGGACACGTGAAGAGGAGGGGCATGGATGCCCCGGTCCGTAGGTGTGAGAGGCTAGCGTTGGATGGTTTTAGACGGGGTAGGGGTAGACCGAAGAAGTACTGGGGTGAGGTGATTAGGCGGGACATGGAACAGTTACAGCTTACCGAGGACATGACCCTAGATAGGAAGGTCTGGAAGACGCGAATTACGGCAGAGGATTAGGGCCTGTTCGGGTCGCTAATGTAGGGAGGTAATTGGTGGGGGTGTATTCCTAGTATGATTCCGTATTCAATGTTCTGTTCCGTGTTCCGTGTTCTATGTTTGTTACGAATCTGTGTGCTTTCCTCTGCTTTATATTCCTGCATTCCTGCTTTACTCTGTTTTATATTCCTTATGGCTGCAGTATCTATGTTATGTCATCTGCTTCTGTGCTGTACTATGTGTTTGTTTGATATCTCGTAACTTGAGCCGGGGGTCTTTCGGAAACAGCCTTTCTACTTCATCAGAGGTAGAGGTATGGACTGCGTACATCTTACCCCCCCCCAGACCCCACAAAGTGGGAATACACTGGGTTTGTTGTTGTTGTTGTTGTTGTTGTTCTATGGAACATGCCTCCTAAAAGAACAAATGGGAATCAATCAGCCCCTCAGCCCAAAGAACCTTTGGGCAAACATATTTCTCATGTAGAGTTTAGAGTTGCATTCACTACTCTTGATCTATCCGTTGGTGCTCAGAATAAATGACCAATTGTTGTTATAACCAACCCAATGGACAATTAAGTTGCACTACGATTCGGGACTTCACCTGAATGAATCCTCCATCCTTTCTCGGGTCTATGTTAGATGAGGACCCTTAGGAATTCATTGATCAGGTTTAGAAGGTTACAAAAATCATGGGTGTTACTTCTAGTGAGAGCATTGAGTTAGCTACATATCAGTTGCAGGATGTTTCTCACACTTGGTTTAACTAGTGGAAATAAAAAGTCCAGATGATGTAGGGCCTATTAAGTCGGAGGAGTTTGTCACCGCGTTCTTAGATAGATTCTTTCCCCAAGAGCTGAGAGAGGCTAAGGGATTAGAATTTATCAATCTCAAGTAGGTTAACATGATGGTGAAAGATTATTCTCTTAAGTTTACTCAATTAGTCAGATATGTCCCTCATGTGGTTGCAGACAGCAGGGCCAAGATGAGTAAGTTTGTTTTTAGGGTAAACGATAGTGTAGGCAATGAGTGTAGGTCTGCAATGTTGAATAGTGACATAACTTTAGCTAGGCTTATGACTCATGATCAGCAGATATAGGAGCAAAAGATTAAGATGAGGGAGAAGTAAAATAGAGAGCAAGGACAGGTAGTTTCAACTTTGCTCAGCCTAAATTAGAAGAAAGAAACCATTCTTAGTTTCGTCCTAAGTAATCAGTTCCAGCTCCTTCTTCAGCCAGTGCTCTATATCCTAAATTCAGGGATGGTAATAGAAATAGGGTGCCAGACTCTAAGTCTCAGGGCAGTGGCAGCAATGCCCAAACTAATCCTCTTTATTAGACTTGCGGTAAGAACCACAAAGGTGCTTGCAGAGCTCGTAGCGATGTATTTTTCGTATGTGGTACACCAGGCCACAAAGTCAGAGATTGTCCCCAGTCAAGCTATCAGAGTCAGCAGAACTATTCCCCAGCTCAGTTTGGTCACCCAAATCAGCAGGGTGCCACTTCCAGCGCTACTAGTGGGCAACGCCTAAATCAATTTTATGCTCTCCAGTCCAGGAAAGATCAGGAAAATTCTCTTGATGTGGTTACAGGTATGTTACATATTTTTTAACTGCATGCTTACGTATTGCTAGATCCAAGAGCTTATTTCTATTTTGTTACTCCCTATAAAGCAGGAGATTACGAAACTAGTCTCAAAATTCTAGTAGAGCCCTTTTTAGTCTCTACCCTAGTGGGTAAAAGCATCACAGCCCGGTGGGTATACAGGGACTGCCCGGTTATGATACTTTTGAAAATCACTTCAGCAAACTTAGTCAAATTATAGATGACTGATTATGATGTCATTCTTGGCATAGATTAGATTCATTTCTGCTACGCCACAATCGACTGCAGAAATAGAATAGTCCAGTTCCAGTTTCAAATATCTTTCCTAAAGATCTTCCAGGAATTCCCCCTAAAAGGGAAATAGACTTCGACATTGATCTTCTTCCAGATACTTAGCCTATATCTATTCTATCATTCAAAATAGCACCAGCAGAACTCAGAGAATTGAAAGAGCAGTTGAACGATCTCTTAGATAAGGGATTCATTAGATCCAGTGTATCCCCGTGGGGTGCACCAGTCTTATTCATACATAATAAATATCATTCTCTCAGAATATGTATAAACTACCATTAACTCAACAAAGTCACGGTCAAGAACAAGTATCCACTTCCCAGAATCGATGACTTGTTTGACCAACTTCAGTGTGCCAGTTATTTTTCTAAGATAGACCTCTGATCAGGCTATCATCAGCTCAGAATTAGAGAATGTTACATTCCAAAAACAGCTTTTCATACTCGGTATGATCACTTTGAGTTTCTAGTCATGTCCTTTGTTCTTACCAATACCCCAGTATCTTTCATGGACTTAATGAACTGTGTGTTCAAGTAGTACTTAGACATGTTCATCTTAGTCTTCATAGATGACATTCTTATTTATTCCCGCAGTGAGTGTGATCATCCACATCTTAGAATCGTACTTCAGATCCTCAGAGATCATCATTTGTTACCCAAATTTAGTAAGTTTGATTTTTGGCTAAGATCAGTAGTATTCCTTGGCCATATTATTCCAGGCGATGGCATTAAAGTAGATTCTCAAAAGACCAAAACGGTAAGAAATTGGCCCAGACCTGTCTCTCCATCCGACATCATGAGTTTCTTGGGTTTGGCTAGACATTGTAGATGGTTTGTTGAGGGATTTTCGTCCATTGTATCCTCTATGTCCAAATTGACTCAGATAAAAGTCAAGTTTCAGTTGTCAATCCTTGCAAGAAGAGTTTTAAAGATTTGAAGACATAAATCACCTCACCTCTAATTTGGGCTCTTTCAAAGGGTAATATATAGGCTTAAAGTAGTTCTGAATCATCTCTAATTTCTGAGGTAAAAGAAAAGCAAGATAGATATCCCAGTCTAGTCAAGTTGAAAGAGCCAATTAGGGATCATAAAGCAGAGGTCTTCTCTCAAGGGGGAGATGGTGTTTTGCGTTGTCAGGGTCATCTATGTGTTCTAGGTGTAGATGTATTAAGGCAATAAATTCTTATAAAAGTGCATGGTGTGCACTACCCTATTAATCCAGGGGCCACAAATATGTACTGTGACTTACGGGAGATCTATTAGTGGAGTGGGATAAAGAGAGATGTTGTGGAGTTTGTGGTTAAGTGCTCTACATGTCACCAGGTTAAGATATAGCATCAGAAGCCTAGTGGGTCCATGAAGGAGTTTAGTATTCCTACTTGGAAGTGGGAAGAAGTGAACATGGACTATGTGACGGGTTTGCCTCATACTGGTCATCATCATGATTCAGTTTGGGTCATTGTAGATAGAATGACCAAGTCATCTCACTTCCTTCCAGTTCGTACTTCTTATTCAATTGAGGATTACGCCAAACTCTATATCAAGGATTTGGTCAGATAACATAATGTTCCATTATCTATCATCTCAGACAGAGGTACCCAGTTCACCTCTCATTTCTGGAAAGCATTCCAAAAGGGTCTTGGTACCCAAGTACATCTCAGTACAGCCTTCCATCCTCAGACAGATGGTCAAGCATAAAGGACCATTCAGACTTTAGAAGATATTCTATGATCATGTGTAATTTATTTCAAGGGTAGTTGGGATGACCATTTTTTTTGATTGAATTTGCATACAACAACAGCTATCATTATAGTATTTGTATGGATCCATTCAAAGCTCTTTATGGTAGAAGATGCAGATCTCCAGTCGGTTGGTTTGAGGTTAGTGAGGCCTCAGTTATAGGGACTGACTTAGTATTCAATACCTTAGAAAAATTCTAGTTGATCAAAGAAAGACTCTAGGCTGCTCAGAGCTGATAGAAGTCTTATACAGATGTGCGTTGGAAGGATCTTGAGTTAGAGATTGGTAACTATTCCTATCTAAAGATATCTCCCATGAAGGAAGTGAAGAGATTCGGCAAGAAGGGAAAGTTCAGTCCCCGATATGTCAGCCCCTTTAAAATTCTCAGTATTTCAGTAAGGTAGCTTATGAGCTCGAATTACCTTTAAACCTAGCCTACGTTCATCTAGTCTTCTATGTTTCTTTTCTCAAGAAGTGCATAGGTGACCCAGTAGTCGTAGTCCCTATTCATAGCATAGATGTTCAGAACAACCTCTCTTATGAAGAGATTCTGGTCGAAATACTAAACTATTAGACTCGTAGACTAAGGAACAAAGAAGTCCCTCTAGTCAAAGTTCTTTGGTGAAATCAGTCCGTTGAGGGACATACTTGTGAAGCAGAAGCAGATATGCGAACCAAGTATTCTCACCTATTCTCTGCCAACTCAGGTCTATCTCAAGGTAACAGTTCTCCTTAAGCTTTTCAATTTCATGGTCAGATTTCAGTCACAAACTTGATATTTATTTCATGATCAGAATTCCATTATAAACATGGTATTAAATACCATTGCATATTCAGTCATGCATTCATGCACCAGTTCAGTCATATAATCATGAATCAGATATTCATTCTCATTGTGAGAAACTTAGTTCCTCAGAACACTCAGTCCTGCATTCATGAATCAGTTACACATGCATCAGATATGCGTGTTCAGTATGATATATTCAGTTATTAATCATGTCAGTCCTGAAATCATGTTCCAGTCATTCATGTCTTGTATGTACGTCAGTTTATCTTTCTCTTATCTCTTTCAATCTCATTTGAGGAAAAATGTTCTCAAAGGAGATATATTATAATACCCCATACTTCTACCTATCTTGAAATTATTCCAAAAATGTAAGAAACTTACTTTGAAAGATGAATCCATTTTTGTACACGTGGAATTTTTAAGATTTTCATTAATTTTTGAGTGGGAAATTAAATTAGCTTTTCAAAAATACCAATTTCTTCCAAATCCAGTATTGGGGTAAAATGTTATGGATGAAATATAGAAAGCAGTCAAAACTACCCAAGTGCAATGGTGAGAGCCGACGGACCGTCGAGCTAGTGACGGACCGTCGCCCCAGTCATCGCAGAGGAGCTAGTGATACCACATTCTGCCAAAGGGTGATGGCTCAGGCCGATGGACCATCGAGCAAGCAACGAACCATCACCTAAGCCATCGTAGGAGAGGCAGTGAACCCCTATTCTGCCCAGGTGCGACGGTCAGGACCGACGGACCATCGATCCAACGATGGACCATTGCACCCACCATCACATACTTCGTTCAGCTATTTTAAGTCATTTTTAAAAGGTCTTTTTGGTTTTTTACCACCTCTTTTCATACCTAGTAATATCAGACATAGACTCATAAGTTCATTATCTATTTACAACATCAAATTAGGGTTTTCTCTGAAAGATAATCCCCAAGAAACAAGATCCAAATCTTCTTTAAGAAACTAAGAGATTCCAAGTTCCTCAAGTCCAAGAACTTCAAGAAACTCACAACCCAGGTATGTTATGTGTTGATTTATGGGTCCCTTTCACCCATAAAGCTCAAGAATCTCTTTTTAAAATCCAAGATTTATGTATTTATAAATGTTCATGATTTAAAATGAATTGAAATTCATGTTCATGATGTTGTGGGGTTTTGATTCATGTTTAAAATTACATACTCCAATGATTGACCCTAGGATGTGGTGATTTGTATAATAAACATAACAAACCCTTAAATTTACCCGTTGATTGATGTATCCATGATTATCAGATGTGTTGATGATTGTATAACCAAAGCATTCTCCCCATGTGTTCTATTAAATACTTTAGTGAAGGAAAAGTTTCATACTGGTATGATAATATGAATTCCCCAATCATGTACAAGTTTATGGATGTCAAATTTTTGATGAAATATCTTAGTCAATGAATTATGGATACATGTGTAGCCCTTGTGGTGTTTTAGAACTTCTACTTCATAAAATCTCCAACTTATTCTGTTATGGATTGTGATGTTGGTCATGTATTCAAGAAAGTTATGCTTTGTCAGTTTCTTGCTATTGAGTCCTGGGGGTACTTGTACCCGACAATTAGATGTGTGCCTAGAGCCCGTATCATGTTTTCAATATACTCTCAGTTGAGTTATGTTCCTAGAAATTTAGTCAGTCAGGTGACTCAGGAAAACTCAGTAAACTCCGTAATCTCAGAAATTCAGTAATCTCAGTAGTATTTCATCAGTCAACGGAACTCAGTTATCTCAGTCCAGTTTAGTTTAGTTAAACATGTTCAGTGTCTATTCAGATAGGAGTAGAATTTAGCACCGAGCGAACCCAAGGATGGGAAGACACACCATCAAGTGAGGGTGTGATTCTTAGAAACAATCTTTGCATTCCAGAACTATGTAGCCAGCATAGGTTGAGACATCAACACTATCAGATAATGGTTGATGAGGTGGATAAGTACTGTCAGATGAGGGTCCCACCATTCTCTTTCGGGGACACTGTCAGATGAGGGTTACCCACAGCTTTTCCTTGCCAGTGGAGTTGTATTGATACCCTTCTAATTGGGGTTACAAATTTGACCCCAACTCAGATATTGCTTTATTTAGGGCATATCGGTTAGATTCCTACTTCCCATAGTTTCAGTACAGGATCAAGACTATCTGATACAGTCATTCAGTCTCAATAATAAAACTTAGATAGTTCTACAAGATTCAAGACTGTCAGATATAGTTAACTCAGAACAGTACAGAACTCAGCTAGTTCTATCAGAACCTAGACTATCATATACAGTCGCTCAGTATCAGTTATTTATGTTATACAGATATCAGTATCTCATGTTATCCGTACTCAAACTCAGTAATCATGTTATCATGAACTCAGTTATAGTTATTATGTAGTCATGCATGTATTCTCATGTTCATGAACCCTTTTGAATTCAACCTACCTCACATGCATACCAGTACATTCCAACGTACTGATGCATTTACGCTATGGTATTTTATACCATAGGTTCAGAAGCATGAGCTCCAGAGCATCAATAGCATTTCAATCTCTGCATTCAGAGTTACCAGTGAGTCCTCATCCGTCGAGGACATAGCCATTACTTTATTATCTCATTAATTAATTTATTTCAGTAGTTGGAGACAGTTGGGGACATGTCCCATCAACTCCGTTTTAAGACAGTTCAGTCAGTTTGAGACTTTTCAAACTATCATGTTCAGGAAGTTTATTTTAGGTTTTGTTTTGATATTAGGATACCATATCATTCAAAGATTATTTGACTAGTTCTGAACCTTACGACCTTACAGCCTTTATTTTCGTATTTATAAAGTATATTATGTAGTGTTCAGGTACAGATATCAGTCATGGGTTAGGTTGTGGTCCTTCGAGGTCATGAGCACTGTGTAGCATTCTGGGTACCAGATTTGAGGCATTACTATTTTATTAGTTGGAGCCTTCTTAAATTAGATAATAATTTTTCTAACCAGCACCTTATCCTATCAAGAATTTTGTCCACCCTGGGAAAACATTGGTCTACTGTCAAGTTCTTTGAGGAAAGAATTACCCCAAGGTACATGAAAAGTGAGGTCCCTTTATAATAGCCATAATTATGCAACAACTATTAGTTGACTAAATCCTTGACACTAAACATGAAGATGGATCTCTTGTCTATATTATCTGATAAACCTAAAGTTGTAGAGAACCTATAAAAAAACTATTGTAATAGTTCAATAGAGGTACTATCAACTTTACGTAACATTAACAAGTCATCCACATAGCATATATGCACCAAGCTCCTTACATCTAGGATGAAAATATAAATTAGGATTTAAGGTAAGCATACTGAGTTCCCTGTGGAAGCACTCCATAGCATTTTCACAAAGATACGGTGCCATAGGGTCTCTTTTTCTAATACTTGTCCGACCCTAAAATGGTTTAGTTAACCTACTATTGAGAACAAAGGATCAGAGACAAAATAACACACTCCATGACCCAAGTAATAAATTTGTTAGAAACCTCAATTTTCTAAACATGCTCTTGCGAAAACACCATTCAACAGACTCTTAAGTTTTTTGAAGGTCAACTTTAAAGATATACCTAGAAGAAAGCCCTTCTCAGTGTAACATTCAGAAACTCATGGCTAAACAAAATATTACCAATAATAGACCTTTCTTTTATAAAAGGTGATTGGTATGGGATAATGTAACGCTCCAAATCTGGTACCCAGAACACTATACGGTGCCCATAACCCTAAAGGACCACGAGCTAACCCATGACTGATATTTGTACCTACATACAGCATAATATATCATAAAATGTGGAAAACATAAACTGAATGGCCATAAGGTTCAAAACTGAATGAACATCTGATAAACAATGTCTGAAAATGGTATAACAATACCAAAGCAAATCTAAAATATCTGTCTAACATGCTATAGTCTGAAAGCCTCTAAACTATCTGAATAAGAACTTGATGGGACATGTCCCCAAATAACTCTGAATACTGAAATACACTGAAAACTAAATTAGTAATGCAATCATCATGTCCTCAAAGGATGAGGACTCACTCCTAACTCTGATCGCTGAACTGGGATACTACTCATTCTCTAGAGCTCGTGCTTCTAAGCCTATGGTATAAGACACCATAGCGCAAATACATTAGTAATTTGAATGTACTGGTATGCAAGTGAGGTAGCTAAATGTAATAGGTTTATATACATGAACAATACTAACTGACTGACTAACATGAATGTGAGAATACATGTATGTATATGTAACTGTAACTGAGATTGTGCTAGGACTGAATACTGAGTTCTGACTACTGATTTTTACTAATAACATAGAATTACTGATATCTGAGGGACTAATACTATGTTATTGACACATGAATAACTATGTCTAACAGTTCTGATTATGAAGAAATGGTCTAGTTGGTTGTATCTGACAGTTCTGAAGATGAATATTGATGACATAAGTTTTGATAACTGATATAACTGATAACATGAATGATTGTATCTGACAGTCCTAAATCTGATAGAGCTATCTGAGTTCTATTCTATATCTGAGTTGACTGTATCTGACAGTCCTAAAATCTAAAGAACTATCTGAGTTCTTTTACTGAGACTGAAACTAAAACAGTGGGAAGTGATCATCTAACAGACATACCCCAAAACTGTATTGGTGGGGTCCAACCTATAACCCCAGCTGGAAAAGTGTCAGTACCGCGCCACTGGTAAAGATCTACTGTGAGTATACCCTCTCTGACAAGGAGCTCTTTCGTCAACCCCTCCTGGTAGGTAACCCAAATGAGATGTATATGTCCCTAAATGTGTAGGGTACATCTCAACCTACGCTGGCTACGTAGTTCTAGAACTTAGGGATTGCTTCTAGGGATCTCAGTCCTATCTAGTGGGTGATTCCCCATCTTAGGCTCGTCGGTGCTGAATCCTACTCCCATCTGAAAGACACTAACTAATTAACTGAGCTGAACTGATACTAGTGGCATTGTTTAGTGGAGCTAAACTAAATTGAATCTACTGAGTTTCGTTGACTGACGAAATATACTGAGTTCTGAGGACTGACTGATAATACTGAAGTTACTGAGATTGACTGGATACTGAGGTTATTGAGATTACTGAGTATTGAGGTCACTGTGATTAATGAACTACTGAGATTACTGAGATTTCTGTATTTCTGGGCTTTCCTGAGTCACATGACTGACTGAATTCTATGGATCATAGCTTGACTGAGAGTATCATGAAAACATGACATGGCTCAAGGCACACAGCTAAATTGTCGGGTACAAGTACCCCCAGGACTCGATGGAAAGAAACTGACATAGCATGACTTACGTGAATACATGACCAACAATACAATTCATAATTCAAATATTGAAGCGCTTTATCAAACATGTGATATACATAAACTTGTACAAACATGGGGATTTCATAATATCATGCTAGTTGGGCATTTTTCCTTCATATCGGCATTTATCAAACACATGATGGGCATAATATATGTAGACACTATTATACAACAATTACACATCATGATTCAACATCTAATTTCATCATCCTAGGGTTTAATCATAGGTTCACATGAATATACATCTATACAAATCAATTCCACATAACATTAATCACCAAACGTTGATTTGAATTCAATTGATCATTCTCAACATAAAAAAAATAAACCCAAAATGAAGTTCATAAAGAAAATCTAAAATCTTGACTTTAGAAAAAATTATTGGGCTTCATGGACGAAAGGAGTCCATGAATGAACACTATGCATACCTTAGTTCGTGATTTCGTGAAGATTGACGGGGAAACCTTCTTGAATTTGAATCCCCAATAGAAACCCTAGCTTGTTCTTAAGAGAAACTTGAGAGAAACATGTATATTTTAGGTGAAGAATGGCTAAACCACGTGTTATTGGGCTTAAATAGGGGTAGGAAATTGACCCTTATAAACCCTGGGCGTGTCTTTAATTTCTAAGGAAATTTTTTGATTTTCATCCTTGGCGCGCCGCGCCACTATCGCACCAAGTCACTAGAAAGTGACAAATGGGAAATTTCACGGTGGCATGATACGGATTTATCGCGTTTCCACCTTGTCTACAACCTGGAAGTTTGGCGTGACGTGCCACTATCGCGGAGCAACACTGGAAATTGACAATTGCCATTTAAGCTATCTCCGCGACGCGCTGAAGGCTCAGGTGATACATTGTCTCACTAAAAAGTCTCTAACTCTTCACCCAGGTGTCGGATTTGGGTAAAAGTACAAGGTATTATAGAGAATAATAGTATTCATCTTAACTTATATCCCATTAGTCAACACCTTAGTGATTATCTTAGAGATAGTGTTGAAGCAAGCTATAGTCCTATAGTCTTTGAATATAATAGGAGTAGGCACCTTAGGGAAAAGAGTGAGTACAATACAACTAAAGGATTTGAGTAAACACATCATTTTATTATCAACAAAATTCTTCTTCATTAGGGGATGGACAGTTATTGCAACCTCTAAAAATTGCAGCATACTATTCAGACAAGAGGAACTATATTTTGAGATATGCACTGAAGTAGGAGAATCATAATCCAAGCTTGGGTCCTCAACCTTCCCTATAATAGAGCAAAATCTATGAAGCAGGAAACTACCAAAGTCAGATAAGGAAGGGAATAGCTAATACCATCATATGGAATAATCATCTTCACCGACAAGCCGATCTCTTTGTCATTAGAAGCAATACAAATTTATAAAAGGAGCACGTTAGCAGCCTTGCTAAAATGCATCAAGAGAATTCTCATCTTATCAACATCAATATCTAAATATAATTCTTCTATGTTAAAAAGGACTTCTCATTATTTTTCAAGAATGCTATAAGCATTTTTCCTAACCAAATCAAACTTACCCAAGGTTGTACTATAGTTGTCAAATCGGATAGTGCTATCTTCTTAAGCTAAAGCAAACTAAGTCATAAATTGATATCAATTAAACATAGAACCTTAAAAGAATGATAGAACAACAGATCCTTTTTGGTCATACACATGTAAGTAACCCCTCATATTAAATAAAATTCAACCCATAGATGAAATGAAAGATTACCATATATCATTGATTGTCACTCTAAATCATAAATAGAATTTTTGTAAAGTCACCACTAGTATCTTCATAAGGCATTGTTGAACCATACAGTCATAACATTGAATTTCTAACTTGTACCCATAATATTTGTTCCTTATCTCATTTCCCATTCTATTTTCTCTAGCACAAGATCTATGGAATATACCACATACTCTATATCAAAACTCTTGAGTAAAATATTTCATTGATCACTTAAATTTCCAGTGTAATAAATTCTATAAACTAGGTACCTTTCCATTCATAAATCCTTCCAAAATGAAATCGAGTACCCTTATAAGTTGAATTCCATCAAGTCTAACCAAGAGGTGTTTCAACACAATAAGACTTTTCATGCAAGCAAAGCTAATCACTAAGGAAGTAACTAATCAACTAGAATTCACATCTTATTCTGTTAGAATCCTTTACTTAGAATATTTTTAGTCGGTCATACCGTGGGTATAGCCCATCACTAGGTCTTTTTTCCCAAACTAATAATATCACTAGTAATCCCACAAAGTTGATCTCATCATCAAAGCGAACCCAAACAACAAATATATGGTTGTGACCCTATAAAACACACTAACTTGAGCATGCATACTACCGCTAACACATGTTAATATTTCCACACAAGTCTACTAGTTTTAAGCTTTCTTTATTTATAACTCAATATCTAAATAATTGAATCACTTTTTTTTATCTAAACTATCTCTAAAAAACATCCGATAGTCTGAATATATCAATACCTACCATTGATCCACCATTATTCCACAAGATACCATAAATAAGATCAAACCTAAATCATACTAAAATCCATAATATCCAAAGAAATCACATCTACCATAACAATATACTCTAAACGAGTCACAACATACACACGTGACCCACTACTAAAGAATCCTCTATAGGCTAGCAATATGGATCTACACAACAAGAACCCACGAATCACATCAAGACCCAATGCCAAATAAGTAACACATAAAGAATATAGAACCATAATCAAACACTACCAAGATAGATCAAAGGTGTACTGGAACCATACCTGTGATACTATATTGAAAGTTTCCAACTTTTAGTCTCCCATAAGAAATATAAAACTTATCCAAGTCATCTCCACATACTATTGATGATCCATATCTTTATTTATAATATGGTAACTACCTCCTATAGTGCCTGATATCCTTTTATATAAAGCAACACAAAAGAATAAGAGTCCATCGAGTTGGATTTGAAGAAGTCGAATGAACACCATGGCCTAACCACCTCTGAAGATAATCATGACAAGCCTGACCTAAGTAATAAATATTGTCACAATGAAAAGTCAATGGGACCTCTTGCTTTCACACATATCATGCCTCCACATAAACTCCTCTAGAAACTCCTGAGTAAAATGATCCTATAAGTGAGAACGTGACCCATTTTGTCTACCCTCAATAAATGTCCTATAACATCAAATAGTTGGTCCAAATAACTTAAAAGTAGTGAAATCTACTCCATTAGAGTCTCCTAGGCCCAACCTATGCAATCTCTCATGACAACCAACCAAGAATGCATAAATAACAAACATAGGATCTCCATTAAACCAAAGATGATATGTCCTCATAAACTCTACAAACTTAATTTGTTCCTCCAAAGACATAAAGGTAAGGCATTGGATATGGAGTGATACCTCGTAAAATTTCATTAACACTAGAATGATCTATAGTAGTAGCCAACTATGTTTCTAAAGTCTGAAGATCTAAAGTAGTATGCTTAATAAAAATAAGAACATCCTGATTAGGAAACCCAATACCTGTACCAAGCAATCCTCCAGCATAGGTATAGACATGATAAGAGGTAGTAACTATACTGGGCCCAACTCTTCTATCTCAATATATCACATATCATGAGAAACTCTAAAAACTAAGAAGTAAATCCCTACGTGACATATAGCTAGTTTAGATGCTCCAATCCAACCTCTGCCTCAACCACTGCCCCTACCATATATCGAGGTAGCAAGTTGTGAATCCCTAGCTAAGGAAGAACATGTTCTTAACATCTATGAGAGAGTGAATAGGAGGATTTTGAGTAACATTAATCTATGATCGCATATTACAAAATAAAGAAATAGATATATTCTAAAGTCATGTAGCCTCTCAAAGATATAGAAAAGATGTCTCCGCACTAATTCATAAGACTCTACCAGACTCATCTTGTACTAATAAGACCAAGAACCTAGGATACTAACACTAATTTGTACGTACAGAAATTATAGTTCATGATGGCACTAGTCACACCCTTCAATACAAGTAATTCTATCCCAATCTAAACTCAATAATCAATGCAAAATCAAAGCGGAAGAATAAGAATAAAAATAATCTAAAATGATATAAAATAAGTACAATCTAACGAAAATATCCTTAGTTTAGTTGTCACTAGCATAAGCCTAATACAGAATTTTGTCAAATAAATCTAAAGTATCTTCAATATGAATAAATAATAAGATAGATAAGGATAGACAATTGTAGGGGGTGGGGATAACTTAAATAGAACTATTATAACTCTAATGGATCTATTTAACTTATCCGCACCCCCCTAATTGCAAATCTAGAAAAATATATGAGAACTAAAGATACAAAATATATGGAATTCCTTAATGAAAATATGCAAGAATTATTAAGATTAAAATAAACAACCAGTAAATATTATGATAAAGCATTTAATAAACAATAAATTACTAAAATCCAATTCCAAGTTATCCAAGTTATTCGTAGAAATCTAAGCATCATATGAACAATACGACAAGCTATATATCTGATGAAATTAAGATACTTGTTTTATATATTATAAGAAACTTAGAAATAGAAGACATAAAGAAAATAATATGGGAAAAAATATTTTATGAAGAATCGTTAAGTCTAGAATAGTTAGAAGATATGCATGATCTTAGTTTATATTATTCAGATAGTTATTACTCAGATAATAATAGTTATTATTATGATGGATATTAAACAGATTAAAAATATTAGAATATATTAAAAGAGTTAGAGAAAAACAAAGTTGGCTCTATGAAGAAATTAATTATAGAAACCAGCTTAGAAAAAGAAGAAAACAATTAAAAGAAAGATTAATTTGGATAGATAAAACCATGAAATAACTAGAATTAAAACACAGTTTAGAATATGATTTAGACATAAAATTATTCATAGAAGAGAAAGACAGGATAATTAACAAAATAGATAACCTAGAATTTAATATCAGATATAGTACAATTAGAATAAATTATTACAAAGAAATTTGCAGTATTACAACTATTTTAGGATAAAATGATAAACTATGAATATTTAAAATATTGGAGACAAGATATGGAAGAAATAAGATTAACAGAGATACTTATGAAAGAGAATTTAATTGAATATTTTAGAACAAAAGATATAGAATATTTAGAATACCTTCAAAATAATATACAAGAATGACAAAGACTAAGAGAAAAAACTAAAGAATATTACAATAAAGCATTTAATCAAATACCATTTAATCACACCCCTCCCCAACATATGAACATCGATAAAACTAAAATAAATAATCAATAAAACTAAAATAAATAAATTAAAAATAAAAATATTTAGAAAATTTAAGAAACATCCACGCACAAATAAAAATAGATCCATTAGAGTTATAATAGATTTATTTAAGTTATCTGCACCGCCCTACAATTGGTATCAGAGCCTATGTTGTTTAAAGTTACGGAAACAGTATATATTTGAATTTATTTGATTAATTTATTAATTATGATAAAATTAGATTTAGATATACACCAAAATATTATAAATATTGCTTAGATGAATAATGAATAAAAATTACAAAAATATAAAGAATTAAAACAAATAATATCTGAAAAATGTAAAGAATTAAAAAAAAGGATAGAAAGACTACAGTATAATATAGTTGTCGAAGTTAGTAAAAACTCAATAAATGCACAAAAAGAAGAAATATCAAATTTAGAATCAACAATAGATAGTCTAGAATATATATATATATATATATATATATATATATATATACAAAAAAACCTATATACATTTAAATAAAATGAATAAAGAAGAATTTATAATAGATGAAAAAAAATATGAAAATCATGAAGAATCAAAAATAAAAATAGTATTCTCTAATTTAGGAAGAAGATATAAGAAAATAGGTGAACATTTATATTTAATGTTAGAAAAAGAAGAATTAAAATTAGAAGATAAGTTGGCAGCCATAGTAAGAATAGAAAGAGAAAATAAAGAAATAGATAAAATAAAACAACAAACCACAGAAGAAATACGAAAAATAAAACAAACTAAAAATAGTAGGATTGTTAAATTAGAAAAAGAACTACAAATACTAAAAGACCTGTATGAAAAATGACAGAAAGAAAAAAAAGAAAAAGATAAAGAACAAAAATTATTAAACGAGATAAATCAATTTAAAGTAAAATTAGAAATAAAAAATAAAGAATCAGAAACCAGTGAATTAGAAATAAATACAATAGATGCTGAAGAAACAGATAATTATGATTCGGAAGTTAGTGAAACACATACAAAAATTCTAGAAAACATAGGAAAACTAAAAATTAATGAAAAACAAGAAGTAATTAATAAAGAAAACTTAGAAAATACAAACACAGAAATAAATACTCTCAATATAGAAGACGATGAAAACATAATACCTAGTACATCAAAAATAAGAAAACATACATATTATTATAAAGATAAGTTTAAAAAATATAACCTAAAAATTGAATATAACAAATGGACACCAAAACACATAATTAATAAAAATTATAACTTTTTAGATTTAGACTGTGTAATAGACACAAATAAAATAATACAATTATGGGCAGGATACATGTCAAAAAAATTATTAGATAATAATATAGATACAAAAAATACACCAGAATATATAGAAAGGACATTAATAAGAACAGTAAAATTATGGTTTTTAAACCTAGCCGAAGCGAGTAAAAAAGTATTAAGATCTGATAATAAAACAAAAGGAACATCAACAACTACTAAAATATCACCAATAGAAATATTGAAAAAATATGAAGTAGCTATAAGAGATGAATTTAGCAGTATAACAATAGAAGAAGAACAACAAAATAAAGAAAAAGATACGAATAGAAATTTAATGTTAAAATTAGAAATATGTAATATATGCTATATAGATGAATATACGTGTGCATTTAAAGAATACTACTATAAGGGGATATATAATATAGAGGAAAGTAAGGAAATAAGAAGATTATATTTTAGGAAATTACCTGAACCATTTAGTTCAAAAATAATAAAGAGTTGGGATGAAGCAAAAATATTAGATACCCTAGGAGCAAGAATAAAATTTTTACAACAATGGTATAGAAATCTATGTGAAAAATATAGAGAAGAAATAAAAATGGAAAAAACATTAATAAGAAATTTAGCATGTTGCAAAGATAAAATAGCACCTCAATTTGGATGTGAAGAAAGATATTATAAGAAAAAAAACACATAAGAAATATAAGAAATACAAAAAATCAAAATATAAATATAAGAAACCAAGAAAAAAATATTATGTAAAAAATTATAAACATAAAAGACCATATAGGAAAAAGAAATCTATAAAGGAATGTACTTGTTATAATTGTGGGAAACTAGGATATTTAGCTAGAGATTGTAAAATGCCTAAAAACCCAAAAAAGAAACAAATATCAGAAATAAAAATAGAAAATACAGAATATATATAGATAGATTATATATATAATGAATTAGAAAGTAAAGGTAGTATATATGAAATTTCAGAGAATGAAACAGATAATGAAATAGATAGTGATTTAGATGAATCAAATGACTGAAGAAGATATAAAAATGAACCAAATAACTGAAGAAGATATAAAAATAATAACAAAGGAAGAATATTTAAATGAAGAAGGAACTGATCAAAAAATAATATTTGATAATAATATATTTGACAAAATAAAATGAAAAGAGTTAGACTTAAGTGTAGAAAAAATATTTAAAATACCAACAAATAAAAAATATATTTAGTAGAAAAAAAGAAGAATACTACGTAGTAAGCCAAAAGGAACATGTAATCGACTGTAGATATGCAAAAGGTAGGGCTAGTATACCACTAGTAACAAAAAGAATAATTAATAAAGAAATAAACAATATAAAAAGTAAAGACCCAATAAAATATGTACACCTTGGAGGAACAGAGATATTGATAAACACATGTTTTAGAGAAAGAATAGATACACCAATAGAATTATAAAACCTATAGAAAAAAGTATAATTACTGTCATAAAAGGAAATTTAATATACCAAAAATTTAAGTTTGTAATAAGTGTGAATTATTCAGTAGCAATACAGATAAAAATATAGATAAATCATTAGTATTATATTGGAAAATATCAGGAATAGAACTAACCCCAGGAAGTAAAATATTTACAGCAAGATGAAAAAATCTATATGTATTAACAATAAAACATAAAATAACAGGAAAAAATAAAATTAATAAAATACAAATAGATAGTCCTTTTGAACAATTTGTAAAAATAATTGATAATAATGATTATAGTTAAAAAGACATAGATATAGAAGAAGATTTAGAAATAATAATCATAGAATAAGTACAACAAAAAGAATAGCTCATGAAAAACCAGAATCATCAACCTCATCAAAAAGAACAAGTTATGAAACAACTTCAACAGTTAATTTAAATCAATATTATATAACAGGAACGATAAACAAAAAAGAATATTTAGTACTCTCTTAAACACAGGACAAGAAGAAAATTATATAGCAAAATATCTAGTAAAAAGTGAAGAAATAAAATCTAATAGTAATATGTGCCCAGATCTACCAAGGAGTCTAATAAACATTAAAGATACAGAAGAAAAAAAAATAATAATAGGAGTTAGAAAATTAAAAATAGAATTTGAAATAAAGGAAGATATGCAAAAAGCATACATGATATTAGGAATAAAATGGTTAGAACAAGTAAAATCATACAATATATAACATACACAATTATCTATAACATATAATAAAGAAAGATTATTCATAAAAAGAGCTTTAACATGATATAAAAATATATGTACTTGTAAAAATAATAATAGAAGGATATTATAATAGGTATTATACACCTATGATAGATACAGGAGCAGAAGCAAACTTATGTAGATACAACTGTTTACCAGAAAGTAAATGGGATAAATTAAAAACACCAATAGTAGTCAAAGGATTTAATAATGAAGGTAGTTTAATTACATATAAAGCTAAAACTGTAAAAAAACAGATATGGAATAAAATAATAATGATAGAAGAAATCTATAATTATGAACTAACATCAAAAGATATGCTTTTAGGAATGCCATTTTTAGATAAATTATACCCACATATAATAACTAAAAACAGATTGGTGGTTTACAACGCCATGTAAACAAAAAGTAAGAACAAAAAGAGTTATTAATAAAATAAGAAAGAAAACTGATTGGATAAAAGGAAGTAACAAAATTACACAAAAGTTAGAAAATATAAAAAATACAGAAGACACAGTAGAACTAGTTGTATTTTTGATGAATAAAAAAGAAATAACTATATTTTCAATAGATAAGGTAGAAATAATAAAGAAAAGATTAAGACAATTATACAGTGAAGATCCATTAAAAGGATGGAAAAAACATAAAACTACTATAAAAATTAAATTAATAGATAAAAATGATATAATAACCCAAAAACCATTAACATATAATTTTAATGATTTAAAAGAATTTAAAATGCATATAGATGAATTCTTAGAAAAACGGTATATACAAAGAAGGAATAGTAAATATAATAGCCCAATGTTTATAGTAAATAAACATAGTGAACAAAAAAGAGGAAAAAGTAGAATGGTGATTGACCATAGAAATTTAAATGCAAAAACTACGGCATACAATTATCCAATACCAAATAAGATATTAAAAATAAGAGAAATACAAGGATATAACTACTTTAGTAAATTTGATTGTAAATCAGGATTTTACCACTTAAAGTTAGATGAAAATTCTAAGGAATTAAGCGCATTTACGGTACCACAAGGATTTTATGAATGGAACGTATTACCATTTAGATATAAAAATGCACCAGGTAGATACCAACACTTTATGGATAGTTATTTTAAACAATTATCTAATTGTATAGTATACATTGATGATATACTACTATATACAAAAACTAAAGAGGAACATTTAAAGTTATTAGAATAATTTATAGATATAATAGAAAAAATCGGGAATAAGTTTAAGTGAAAATAAAATCAAAATTATGAAAAATCAGATAGAGTTTTTAGGAATACAAATAGATAAAAGTGGAGTAAAAATGTAACAACATATAATACAAAAAATAATAAATTCAAAAGAAGAATTAGATACAAGAAAGAAATTACAATCATTTTTAGGATTAGTAAACCAAGTAAGAGAATATATACCAAAATTAGCAGAAAACCTAAAGCCATTACAAAAAAAAAATTAAAAAGGATATAGAATGTAATTACAACGAAGAAGATAAAAAACAAGTTCATAAAATAAAAAAATACTTTGTAAAGAGTTACCAAAATTACAATTCCCAGACGAAAATAAAAAATTTATGTATATAGTAGAAGCAGATGCTAGTGAATATAGTTATGGAGGAGTACTTAAATAGAGATATGAAGAAGAAAAATTAGAACATCATTGTAGATACTACTAGGGTACGTTTAATGAAACAGAAATAAAATGGGAAATAAATAGAGAAGAATTATGTTCATTATATAAATGTTTATTAGAATTTGAGCCATATATTGTATATAACAAGTTTATTGTATGAACAGATAATACGCAGGTACGTTGGTGGTTAATAAAGAAAATACAAAATTTAGTTACAACGAAAGAGATTCGGAGACTAGTATTAAATATATTAAATTTTATATTTACAATTGAAGTAATTAGTACTAACAAAAATGTTATTGCAGATTACATATCAAGACAAAGCTAAACAGACTGATATAAAAGAAGATGATGCTTTAGAAAAAATACTCAAAACCCTAACTATGCTTTTAAAGAAAGTGAACAGTATGAGTAATGAAACAGAAAAGTTAAAGACTAATCAAGTTAAACTGAAGTCTAAAGCTATGAATCAGCTAACTCAGCAGTGTCCAGAGCTATGTCAATCGGAAGACATCAAAATTTTAGAGCTAAAAAAAGACGTTGGGATACTCTATAAAACCCATAACGTTTATCAATCTACAATTGCAAGTACAAGCAAAGGAGTTAGTGGACAAAGATATCAGAACATGAACATGAATAAGATATTTGAAAAACTATTTATACCAAATACACAAAAAGACCCCTTGTACATACCTCCACAAATTACCACATATCGAGAAAGTTTGAACCAAAATAAAAAGCCTACAACCACATAACCCGAGAATACATAGAAAATATTCACAAAATATAAACTTATCTAAACCTTAAATCCAGAGCCATAGATATCCTAGAACCAAACACAAACTATATAACTCAAAAATTACCAGGTTACAACAAGTTAATCGCACTACCAAAAACCAACTCAAGCTTGGTTAAAACTTTTTTCAGTTATGGGTTATTAAATACCATATATACCCATGAAGGAAATGAACTAACAGATATACCAGAATTACATAGAGAATTCACCACTTATAAAAGAATAACCAAAGGAAATTTATTTTTTATAAAGTTTTATACTGCACCAGCAGAGATATTATATAATGAGAACAAACCAGTTATACAAATTGTAAAAATAGGATTAACCAGAGATATGATTATACCGAAAGATATTGTTCAGCAGCCAGAGATACCTAAAATCGAGATACCTAATTTTTATGCAAATAAACAACTTATTGGAATAGCTACGATTGTTCAAGAATTAACAAATAATTATATCAATGGAAACTCAATATGAAGTTATTATTCAAAAGATCATCAAATGATTTATTTAAATTCAAGAGAGCTGCGACAAACAAATATGGAAGATGCTAGACAATAGATTCTAGCATTACTCAACCTAGAGAAACAACCAACTGCAAGAGCAATTAGGAAGGGATTTATTTCAAAAGAATTATTAACAAGATATTGTAAGATAATTAGACACAAATATCCATACCATTAATGTTCGAGATGTAATGGAGAAGATAATATTATCCCAGAAGTTCAACTGGAATAGAAGAAGATGAGGACAACAGCTGGAAGATACACGATAAAAGATAGAAAGACATGGAGCAATAATAGAAAGATAAGAAGACAAAGCATTGAAATATGAAAGTGACATATGACTTTGAGAAATGTGAAATGCATAAATTATGTAAACATTTACTATTCTTAGGATAGATTAGCCTATAGCCTTTTTGACTTTTCTTGTTTTTTTTGGCATTTGCCATTTTACTTTTTAGGACCATTATTAATCTTTTATTTTCTTGATAGATGTAAAGTAGGAATAGTATAAAGTAGTTTACATGTTTTATTTTTAGTCTATAAATATGTAAGCCCTCGGCAAAGTTTAAGGAAGACTTTCATGTGTTGAACGCACGCCTTCCTTCTTGTACACAATTTTTTTTTAATATTTAATAAAAAATAGATATATTTCTAAGGAAAATCTATGGATAAACAAAGCCCATAATTATCAAACCTACCAGAACAGGTATATTTATTTACGATTATGAATAACTAAATTCATAAATTCCTTACAATCATGATATGATAAAATAAGTTCATGTTAGTTACTTTATAGTAGAATTATTCGAAGAATAGCATGTTAAGAAGTTTATTTGCAAAGTGAAAAAGGAGAAAAATCCTTAAAAACTATGCCATCCTAAAGGTGAAACCGGTGAGGCAAGAAAGCCGTGATAGGGGAGTAGCCAGAGTAGAGGCGCTGTTTAAGGGAAAAGTATCCAGATTACCACGCTAATAGTGACCGACAAATATGTTATTTAAGAATAATCTAGTATATAGTAATCTAAAATGATCATATTTTGTTATGTGTATGATTGAAGAGAATATTTTGAAAAAAGCATCACATGAAAAATAAATACTTATTTATCTGACGAAATGGTAGATAAATTTAAAATACTTATTTTGTATGTACTTAGAGATATAGAAATTGAGGATATAAGAAAAATCATATTGAAAAAAATATTTGATAAATATTTTATGACTAGAATAAATTACATACCACACCTACCTACTTACTCTTACGAATATCTACATGCCAAACCTACACATCAACCATGATAAATTACGTATCTTTAGAATATTGAAAAATGCACATGAAAAATATACAATTGATAGAAAGACTAATGAAAATAAATCTAGAAAAATATATGAGAACTAAAGATACAAAATATATGGAATTCCTTAATGAAAATATACAAGAATTATTAAGATTAAAACAAACAACCAGTAAATATTATGATAAAGCATTTAATAAACCA
Source organism: Capsicum annuum (assembly GCF_002878395.1). Classification (NCBI taxonomy): domain Eukaryota; kingdom Viridiplantae; phylum Streptophyta; class Magnoliopsida; order Solanales; family Solanaceae; genus Capsicum; species Capsicum annuum. Next base: position 35,675,473 of record NC_061112.1, on the reverse strand, counting down.
TAATTTACTAAAATCCAATTCCAAGTTATCCAAGTTATTCGTAGAAACCTAAACATCATATGGACAATATGACAAGCTATATATCTGATAAAATTAAGATACTTGTTTTATATATCATAAAACACTTAGAAATACAAGACATAAAGAAAATAATATGGGTAAAAATATTTTATGTAGAATCGTTAAGTCTAGAATGGTTAGAAGATATGCATGATCTTAGTTTATATTATTCAGATAGTTATTACTCAGATAATAATAGTTATTATTCGGATGGATATTATACAAATTAAAAATATTAGAATATACTAAAAGAGTTAGAGAAAAATAAAGTTGGCTATACGAAGAAATTAATTATAGAAACCAGCTTAGAAAAGGAAGAAAACAATTAAAAGAAAGATTAATTTGGATAGATAAAATCATGAAACAACTAGAATTAAAAGACAATTTAGAATATGATTTAGACATAGAATTATTCATAGAAGAAAAAGACAGGATAATTAACGAAATAGATAACCTAGAATTTAATATCAGATATAGTACAATTAGAATAAATTATTACAAAGAAATTTGTAGTATTACAACTACTTTAGGATAAAATGATAAACTATGAATATTTAAAATATTGGAGACAAGATATGGAAGAAATAAGATTAATAGAGGTACTTACGAAAGAGAATTTAATTGAATATTTTAGAACAAAAGATATAGAATATTTAGAATACATTCAAAATAATATACAAAAATTACAAAGACTAAGAGAAAAAACTAAAGAATATTACAATAAAGCATTTAATCAAATACCATTTAATCACCCCCCCCCCCCCAACATATGAACATCGACAGCAATGGTAAGAATAGAAAAAGAAGAATTAAAATTAGAAGATAAATTGACAGCAATGGTAAGAATAGAAAGAGAAAATGAAGAAATAGATAGGAAAAAGGAAATAGAAAGAATAAAACAACAAACTACAGAAGAAATACGAAAAATAGAAGAAACTAAAAATAGTAGGATTGCTGAATTAGAAAAAGAACTACAAATGTTAAAAGAGCTGTATGAACAAAGGCAAAAAAAAAAGAAGAAAAAGATAGAGAACAAAAATTACTGAACGAGATAAATCAATTTAAGGAAAAATTGAAAATAAAAAACAAAGAATTAGAAATAAATAATATAGATGTTGAAGAGACAGATAATTACTCTTTATTAAAAGTTTTCGCAATAGACAAAAGCGTCTTTTTACTTCTTTTTTTATTTTAATAATTATTTTATTAAATTAAGGACTCCTAAAATATATGAAAGAATTCTGATAAAATAAACATATAGAAAGAAATTAAATATAAAATTGAGGAATCAGATAAAAATTTTGTATGGTAAATCATTACTGCTAAAGGAGGTCCTAATTTGCTTTGAACTATTAAAGAGAGAAATGGAGTAATTTTCTTTAACAACATAAGTATAATCCTAACCTACGGGACTTTAAATACTCTTCTTTTGTCAACATCCATTCAAAATTTGTCCTTTTTCTCTTGATATTGTAAGAACAACCACAAAGATGAAGGTATTCCTTATATATGTTGTCTTGATCAATTTATACAATAGATAATGTACAATTTCTTACTTTGATTATTATACTATTTTATCGTAGTTATTGTTTAATTTATATAGAATGCTTTGTCATATTTTCGATAGTATTTAGCAATAATTTCTTTACTTGTATTATTTTTTTCAAACTATTTTGTCATGTTTTTTCTTGAGAGGTGTCTATCAGAATCTATAACTTCAGAAGAAAGGTGCGGAGGCTCGCACCTTCTGCAATTGGAAGAATCATGTGTAGGAAAATGCTAAAGTAATCTATCATTGAGGAGATTGCTGAAGCACCGGAAGAGGGTGTACTCCAAGGAACAAGTGAAGCAGCATTCTTGCGGTTTGTTTATCTCATCATGCTTGATGACCTGATTTTGTCCACTATTCATTATGTGGAAGTGTAAAGCATTTAAGCATTGGGTATGAATATAGTCCACTTTTTGGAACTAAGCAACCTTGGTTTCCCTTCAGCGTTTATTTAGAGTATTGCAGTTTAGGATTTTGTATACCTCTAGTGATAAATAACCAAAAGGAACGATTAAGGTCCTTGGCATATTAATTTGCTATTTACCTTTGTTATTCTATTTGTTAATCTCTATGGATATTTCTTGCAAAATTTTATGAAATGAGTAGCTTTTCAAATTTCGTACGCAGGGTTTATGAAAATAGTTTCTCTACCCAAAGTTTGTGCACATTCTGGCTTTCAATCTCACATTGGAAATTATATGAAGTGTGTCCATGTCGAAATTGAAAATTTGGAGATTGAAAACATAACTATTGAATTATAATTCGTAAGTTTGTCAAATATTTTATTTTTCTTTAGTGATTTTGAAACAGTAGTTTTAAGTAAAATTCAAGTGATGGAATTTAATTCTTACCATGTTCAGTATCAATACCAACAACAAGAGTACATTATGACTTTGATTCCATCTCAAAAAGTGTCAACTTCATGTAGTTTCATTGTTGGAGATAAACTGTGTATACCTCTGTTCTTTGTAATAGGTTTTACTACAAATATCTTAGTTCATCTCTTTTAGTTGTGAATCTTATCAGGATCCGAACCAGGACCTAGTCGTGACGGTATCTGAAGCTCATTAAGGTGCGGATACCAACACCATAGACTGTCCAGTCGAGCATATTCAAATAAATTGTGGAAGACAACCAAAACATAAAGATAAGATAACTTAAAAGGACACTAAGATTCCAAAACAATAACCATTCCCACACTTTGTCCACAAAAACCCTCTAACAAAATCGAATATCCTACTAGGTCGAGATATGCTCCCAACTATAGCAAATAGAAATCCAAAAGTGATAGTCTATGAAAACATAATTAAACCAAGAAGTAATAGGAATTCTGGAAGATGAAGGTTCACCACTTCGAAGAAAACCAACTGATGAACCGAATCACCTAATTCAGCACAAGGTAGCAGAAAATCCCTAGGACCCTACATCATGAAATGATGCAATGTTTGGGGACGACCAATGGGGTAGCAGTGGCATACAACTCATGATAAAGATAAAATAATATCATGTCCAAAACCAATCAAAACCACATGCCAAGGGAACCCACGTTCTAAGGGGTTCAGCTCCCCTTGCTAAAAGGGTTCCAGCGCGTGTTAGTCGCACGAATCAGAAAAATTTGAGGATGGGCCGGAGACACCAAGGCTCCAACCATTGAAATATATATATATATATATATATATATATATACATATATATATATATATATATATACATATATATATATATATATATTTAAAGTGTGAACTATGCAGATGGACACCAAGACCCCCTTGCTGGCAAACGTGATTTTTAGTATCGGTCCCCCCTGGACTTCTATCTTCCATGATGAGCAACACAACCCCCTTTAAGCCTAAATTAAAATAATGTATCACACAAACCCATCAATTAAACCAAGAAATCTTTATTAAGGCATTTACCAATGGTATTGTCATACCAATTTTAAGCTTGCAAGCCAATTTCATTATGTCATTACAAAACCAATTTACCAATTAGACTCTCAAGTTCTAATTGAAAATCAAACCATAGGCGCCAAGGCCTTTCCAAAATCATTTATATCCTTTTAGACTTTAATGCAATCCAATAGTTTCAAAAGTTGGTTAAACCATGCATATATCCATTTTTCAAAACCAATTTCACAAAATGGGTTGGGGTTAGAGCCAATTCCAAGACAAAATCCATAAGTTTGGAGAAACTCATGTTCCCATTCCAATTTCCATACCCATGCACTTATTTATATCAAAACCATAAGAAAAACATGAATGATAATTCCAAAATCATGGATAAACGAACCAAGTAATAACTATTTAAACCCCCAACCCATCATTCAAAACCCAACAATAAAATCCATATAAACAATAATTAAAGATATGCTTTTATGTAACATAGATTTAGGGAAGAGAAACATGTCTGATAACACCAAGAAAATTAGGAGAAATCTGAAGTTCGAAGCTTGGGGGTTTAATTCCCTATGAAACCCTAGACTTGCTCTTAACTTGTGATTTTGAGAGGAGAGAGTAGTTTATGATATGTTAACTGGTGGAAATAGGTCCAAAACGGGTGTTTTAAGTCGTGGAATAGTGTAAAGGAAGGGAAAATACCAAATTATCCTTAATGAAATAGTGTAGGAAAAATTATCGATAGTCGTTATGGTCATGTAATGACTCGTGGTAACTAATCACGAGTCGTTACCATGACTCATAGTTTGGGAAGAGACTTGGCGCATCCACACTATTAAGACAATGAGTCACACCCTTCAAATCATTGTCTGATGTCACGATTCATTGTCTAGGTAGACTCTTAGGCACCATCATCGATATGGACATGAGTCACACCCTATGACTCGTGAATAGACCTTACGACTCTAAGGGTCTTAGTCGTAATCCAAATAGTAACCTGGGCAGCCTCACTGGTTAATATACGATTGGCACTATACGAATCATGATGAGTGATAATGACTTGTCACATGAGTCATTTTCTAGGCAGCAATGGCAAAAGTCAAGAAATTTTTAGAGGCCAAAACCTTGGTATTACATTATCCCACGCTCCTCCCCTAGGATCATTCATCCCCGAATGAAAAGTTAGGGCACCTATTTGCACGAATCAAGAAAGAATGAACACATATCCAAAGGACAAATTTAGAAATGCCACAAGAAGGAAAACAAAAATCATACCTCAAGCATTGTCATCTAATGTGGGGATCAAGAATGAAAATTTAGCCTTCATATCATTCTCAGCTTGCCAAGTAGCTTCTTCCACCTTTTGATTCCTCCAAAGGACTTTTACCGAAGTAATGTCCTTGATCCTGAATCTATGGACTTGCCTATCTAAAATCTCAACCAATACTTCGTTGTAAGATAAGGAATCTGAAATACTAACACCCTCCACCAGAATAACCAAAGAAGGATCTCCCACACACTTTTTCAACAACGATATATAGAAAACAGGATGAGTAGAACCCAAACTCCCCGGCAAATCCAACTCATAAGTAATATTCCTAACTTTTCTTAAAATCCAATACGGACCAAAATAACGAGGACTGAGCTTCTCTTCTTTCCAAAACTCATCACTCCCTTCATAGGAGAAACCTTTAAGAACACCCAATCTCCTACTTCAACTGTAACTCCCTTCGTCTCACATCCACATAAGATTTTTGGTAACTTTGGGCAGTCTTAAATCTTTCTCTAATCACCTTTACCTTCTCTATGGCTTTGTGAACCAATTATGGACAAAACAACCTAGTCTCACAAACCTCAAGCTACCCAATCTAATACCTACATCTCCTACCATATAGAGCCTTAAAAGGATCTATTTGTATACCTGAATGATAATTATTATTATACGAAAACTCAATGAGAGATAGTGATCAACCTAACTTCCCTTAAAGCTAATCACATAGGCCCTTATCATATCCACCAATATCTTAATAGACTGCTCTGCTTGTCCATCTGTTTGAGCGTGGAAAGTTGTGCTAAGGTTCACCTTAGCCCCTAAACCTTTCTAAAATGAATACCAAAGTGAGAAGAAATATGTGTACCTTAATCTAACATAATAGACACCGGTGCTCCATGCAGCTTAACAATCTCTTAAATAAATAACTGGGCATAATCCTCACCAGAATTGGTAGTCCTCACAGGCAGGTAGTGAGCAGACCTAATCATCCTATCCACAATGACCCAATTGAATTATATTGATTGCGAGACTACGAAAGACCTATAATGAAATCCATGTTGATCATCTTACACTTTTACATAGGCAACTCTATCTTTTGAGACATGCGACCAAGCCTCAAGTGCTCAACCTTAACCTGCTGACACACCATACACTTAGCCATAAAATTCTCTCTATCCCTGTTCATATTATTCCACCAAAAGATATCCTTTAAGTCATGAAACTTCTTTGTCGATCTGGGATAAACTGTATATCGAGACTCATAAGAATTAGTCAAAATCCTTTCCCGCAATCCATCAACATATAGAACACATAACCTATCTTGGTACCTCAGAATATCATCTCCCCCAATACTAGAAGCCATAAACTTTTGCTGGCCCACATCATCCTTAATATGTTTAAGTATGAGATCTAAAGCCTACTTATCCTTTACCTTAGAACCAAGAGATAACATAAGAACCTCTTGAACAATGACTCCCCCATCTTGAGAAACTATAAGATAAACTCCCAAATTAGCCAATAAGTGAATATCTTTCACCAACCCTCACTTCTACTCATCCACATGAGATAAGCTCTCCATCGACAATATGTTAAGAGAACCAGCAACAACATTAGCTTTACCTGGATGGTATTTAAAACTCGTGTCATAATCATTATTCAACTAAAGCCACCCCCTCTGCCTAAGATTCAATTCCTTTTGAGTAAACACATACTACGAGCTCTTATGGTCTAAATAGATATTCACATGTACCCCATATACATAATGGCCCCAGATTTTCAAGGCAGAGACCACAACCGCCAACTCTAAATCATAAGTCAAATAATTCTTCTCAAGGACCTTACGCTATCTTGAAGCATAAGTTACAACCTAACCAAGTTGCATCAACATACAACCCAATCCCACATGGGATGCATCACAATACACCAAAAAATTGGCAGTACTCTCAAGTAGGTTCAAAACTAGTACAGAAGAAAACTTATCCCTCAACTTCTTGAAGCTACCCTCATAAGCATCAGACCACAGAAACTTTAAATTTTTTTGAGTCAACCCAATTAACAGAGCAGTAATAGAAGAGAAACTTTCCACAAACCTTCTATAATACCCAGCCAAGCCCAAGAAGATCCAAATGTCGATTGATGTTATATTTCTAGGCAATTTCTTAATATCCTCAACCTTCTTTGGATCTATCTTGATCCCCTCACTAAAAATGACATGTCCAAGAAAAGTTACAACATCCAATCAAAAATCACACTAAAAAAATTTGGCATACAACTTTTGATCCATAAGGGCTGCAACATAATTTGGAGGTGCTTGGCATGATCCTCCCCACTCTTACAATACATCAAAATGTCATCAATGAAGGATATGATGAACAAATCTAGAAACTGCCAAAATACCCGATTTATCAGATCCATAAAAGCAGCCAACGCATTAGTCAACCCAAATAACATAACCAAAAATTCATAATGACCATATCGGAAATGGAAAGCAGTCTTGGGAATATCCACCTCCCTAATCTTTAACTGGTGATACCCCGAATAAAGATCAATCTTAAAGAAACATCTAGCACCCTAAAATTGGTCAAAAAGATCATCTTTACTATAACCTTATGCAATTGCCGATAATCCCTACACATCCATAGGGGCCCATCTTTCTTGTAAAAGAATAACATAGGTGCAACACACGGAGAAACACTAGGAAAAATAAAACCCTTATCAAGAAAAAACTTTAAATTCTCTTTAAGCTCTTTTAACTCAGTCGAAGTCATTTTAAAAAGAGGAATAGAGATAGGATGTGTATCTGGTAGAATCTCAATCCCAAAGTCTATCTCTCTATCAAGAGGAATGCCCAAAAGATCATCGAGAAATACTTTAAAAAACTCATTAACCACAGGGATAGATTGCAAAGAGGGACCCTCAGGAATAGAATCCTTAACCCAAACTAGGTAATATAGAAACCTCTTAGAAATCAACTTTCGGTCTTTAAGATAAGAGATAACCTCCCTTTAGGTAGTAAAGAACTTTCCTCCCACTCAATCACCAGTTCATTAGGGAATGGGAAACTGACCTTTCGAGTCTGAAAATCTAGCAAAACATAGCACGAATAAAGCTAATCCATCCCTACGATTACATCAAAATCTACCATATCCAGTTCTACCAAGTCCACCAATTTCTTTCTATGAAAAATAGACACCACACAACCCCTATAGACCTTTCTAGCCATAATAGAGTCGCCTATTAGGGTAGACACAAAAAAGGGTTCGAAAGTACTTTTGGGACCAAAACCAAAGTGCACAGCCATATAAGGAGTCATATAAGAAAGATTAGAACCCAGGCCAAACACACAATAAACATAACAAGAGAAAAGTTGTAATGTATAAGTAACAACATGAGGAGACACCTCGAATTCCTGACGAGTAACAAGAGCATAAAGATGATTCTGACCAGTGATTGTACCCAAAGTAGCACCCTTTGGCACTGAAATCAAAGAAGTGGCGATCAGAACCTTATTGGCCCAGTGGCTACCTTAGCTGTAGAACAATTCCTCTAAATCTGTCTAGGCTAACCATAATGGAAGAATAAGTTCCTCTCTTTATTACAATAACAACGGTGAAGCTTCCCACAAAATCAACAAGGAGGATTAGGTAGTGCTGACTAAGCTCTACTAGCCTGAGACTTGCTCCCCTGTTCCTTAGGACCACTGCTAGCCTAAAAGAGACGATCAGCAGATGGCTTAGGATAAGGAGCACTCTCCAAAGAATATTAATTAGAACTTACCTAAGTCTTTCTCTTTGACCATTATCTGCTATCCTTCCTACTAGTTCATTGTCCTATACCCTACTATGAATACCTAAACTTCTTATTCCATCTCTCTCTTATCTTTGTCTGCCTATTCTTTTTATCCTCCACCTACTGTATATAAACCACCAGTCTTGAGATATCTATATCATTATTTAGCATCACAGCTTTACACTCTTCTACTAAGTCAGGGAACAACCCTAAAGCAAACTTCCTCGTCTTGGTCCTCATGATAGATACCAATTCCAAGGCATAATGAGACAACTACAGAAATTTCAAAAATAATCCTTCAAACTCATCTTCCTTTTATTTAGATCATAAACTCCTCAGCTTTAGATTCCCTCGACTCTTGATGAAGGAAATAATCCAAGAAAGTACCCAAGAACTCATCTAACTCAGTCGGCTCAACATTATCACCTCTCATCTACTACTACTCTTCATAACACTGATAAGCTACATCCTTTAACTGGTCTCCACACCCTCAAAATTTTTACAATGCATAAATTAAAAATATTCTCTATCTCATAAACAAACCCCTGAGGAACTTCCTCAACCTTAGAGCATGTAAAATTTGAGGGATATAACCTCATGAACTAGCTAACCCTATTGACCCCAGATGAAAGAAAAACAAAACCAACACGATCATATTAATGAGACTAAGATGCCACCAACTGAGTAAGCAGATAAATTAATATTTTAGAACTCCGCAATAGAAATATTACCATTAGGCATCTAGGCATGAGTATCATCATCTTGGGAAGCCTGGGGAGGACTAGTAGGAATCGATGGAACTCCACGTGAGGTGTACAATCAAGAGCAGGGAGCCTAGACCAAGTTTGCACTCCACGAACAGGTGAGTTCCATCCATATTGTCCTCAGGTGGGATAGATATTCCAAAAAAGTTTACGAGTATCAAATCTTCAGGAAGGCATGATTTGAAATGTGAGTAAGCTAACAATTAGAGAGGTTTTAATATACCAGACTCTATAGCTTGAACTAGATCATAATAAAGGAAAATATTCCTAAATTCCTTGTAACGTCCCCCTTATAAGTGTGGCGTGCTACACACCTATAAAAGAGAGTCTACTCAATATGGATTTATGTACACCTAAAAAATCTAAACCTAGCTCTGATACTAAGCTTATCATGATCCAAACCAGGTCCAAGTTGTGATGGGTATCTCAAGCCCACCGAAGATTGTAGACCAGCTTCATAGCCTCTCCAATCGAGCATAACCAAATAAATAGCAAAAGATAACCAAAACATAAGATAAGACAACTAAAAAGGACACTAAGAGTCAAAAATATAACTATTCCCACAATTTTCCACAAAATTCCCTAAGAAAATCAAATATCAAACTATGTTAGGACATGGCCCCAACTATAGCCAAAATGAATAAAAAAGTGATAGACTAAGAAAACATAATGAAACTAAGAAGTAACAGGCCTTCTCAAATATGGAGGCTTACTACTTTGAAGCAGACCAATAAAAAAACTAGATCACCTAACCTAGCACAAGGTAGCAGAAAACCCCTAGAACCCTACATCATGAATAATGTAGTGTTCAGGGACAGATAGTAGGGTGAGCACGGGCATGCAACTCATAATAGTGATAAAATAATGCCTTGTACAAAACTAATCAAAACCATATTCTCAATTATATATATTATAAAATATCAGGATATGGTGTGATGATTTAACATGAGATTTAAAACATTAACTTAGACTGTGTAGCACTATCTATCCTAAGGGCACCTATGGGCTGTATGGGTTAGGCTCCTCATGATAAAAGGGTCCCAAAGTATGTTAGCCACACAAACGAGGAAACTATACGGAAGGGTCAGAGATAGCAAGGCTCTAACCATTCAAAAATATATATCTAAAGTGTAAACTATGCACACGATCACCAAGACCCCTGCCCAAGCAAATGTGGTTTCAAGTATTGGACCCCCTAGGACCTTCACCTTCTACGACGAGCTACACAACCCTCTTTAAGACAAATCAAAACCATTTGGCACATAAATCCATCCATTAAACCAAGGACTCTTTATTAAGGCATTTACCAATGGTATTGTCATAGCAATTTTAAGCTTGTAAGCTAATTCTATTATGCCATTCCAAAACCAATTTACCATTTAGACTCCCAAGTCCTGATTCAAAACCAAACCATGACCACCAAGGACTTTCCAAAACCATTTATATCTGTTTAGCCTTTAATATAATGCAATAGTTTCAAAAGTAGGTTAAACCATGCATATATCATGTTCCAAAACCAATTTCACAAAATGGGTTGAGGTTAGAGCTAATTCCTAACCAAAATCCATAAGTTTAGGGAATACCATGTTTCCCATTCTAGTTCCTATACCCATACACTTATTTAGTTCAAAAACTATAAAAAACATGAATGATAATTCCAAAACCATAGAATACCAACCAAGTAATAATCATTCAAACCCTCAACCTATCACTTAAAACCCAATAATAAAATCTATAAAAATAATAATTAAACACGTGTTTTATGAAAAATAGATTTAGGGAAGATAAACATGCTTAAAAAACCAAGAAAATTAGGAGAAATCCAAAGTTGGAAGCTTGAGGGATGAATTCTCTCTAAAAACCTAATTTTTCTTTTTACTTGGGATTTTGAGAAGAGAGAGTAGTTTATGATATGTTAACTAATAAAAATAGGTTAAAAGGGTATTTTAAGTCGTGGAATAGTGTAAAGAAAGTGAAAAGACCAAATTAACCTTAATGAAATCATGTAGGAGAAACTGTCGCTTGTCGTTATGGGTCACGCAATGATTCATACTGATTGGTCAAGAGTCGTCACCATGACTCATAGTTTGGGTAGAGACTTGGGGCATCCATACTATTGAGACAATGAGTTGCACCCTTTGACTTACCCTCTGATATCACGTTGTGATGTCAAATCATTTTCTGGGGAGATTCCTGGACACCTTCACTGGTATCGCCACGAGTCACACCCTACGGCTCGTGATCGAACCTCACAACTCGAAGGATTTTAGACATTGTCATAACCTAAACTAGGGCCTAGCTACAATGGGTATCTCAAGTCCACCGAGGATCGGAGAGCACTCCCTTTTACCCTAGCGAACTATCGCATAATACAACCATTAGTATATGAATTCCAAACATATAACAAGATAGATGAATGCCAAGACATGAAACAATAATTCAAATCCATAGTAACCATAAAACCTCTACTATACAAAAAAAATCTAAGTCGATACATGCCCCCAACAATATCTAAAAGAAACCATGAGAAATAGTCTATCATACAAAGTAAAGTAAGAAGTAATAGTCTTCCGAAAGAAGAAGGCTAAACATTTCCATCTAACTCACCAACAATTCAAGATCACCTATCACTATGCAGAAAAAGCAAAAGTGTCTTCGATTATTGCATCGAGTAGGGATACAATGCCCGAAGATAGTTAGAGGGTTGAGTGCTACCATGTAACTTATGGAAGAGATAAAATAATGCTAGGACAAAACTACAATAAAATTCACATGTATACATTGTACATACATACATACATATATATATATAACACTTTGGGGTAGGGAACAAGGTTTAACATGAGAGTAAAGCATATGTATAGACTATTTAGCTTAACCATTATAAAAAGGCACCCATGCGCTATATGGGTTAAGATCGCCCTGCTAAAGGGCCCAATGTATGTTAGACACCCAAACCGGTATACATATATATAAAGTGTGTCATATGAAACAACATCATCAAGACCAACCCTCATATTGGCAAATATGAGTATCCAATATAAGTCTCCCCGAGACATCCACCTTCACGACTTATCTATAAAACCCCCTTTAAGCCCATATTAAAATAAGTTTAACATAATTTATCCTTTAAATCTAGGAATTATCTGTTCAGGCACACCATAGGTATCGTCATACCCATACGCTTGCAAGATTATAATAATTCTATTACAATTTCATTAACTTAAGAGAATACCTTTACACCCTTTGTTCATTAAATTTATATGGGGAAATGCGATAACCCCCTTTGTTCATTAAATTAAATTTGGGGAATTCCTCGACCCCTTTTTGATTTAACAATTCAAACCGGAGGAATACCTCTACCCCAAGCTTCTAATTTTAAAATTAAAGCATGGACAACAACCCTTCAAAATCCATGTTTATCAGTTTAACCAGTTATGCAATGCCATAGTATAGGTAACTAAGTTAATCATGTGACAAACCATCTTTCAAACCAATTTCAAACAAAAAAACATCAATTTGGGGGAGTACCTCGACCCCTTTTTTCGATTCCCATACCCCTGCACCCAATTAATTCAAACACCATTAATAAAGCACAAATAATGCATATGAAATCATAAGAGCTCAATTCAAGTAACATTCATTCCAAAAACCTTAAACCCATCTCCATAAACTTAATTAATTCACATGGGTAACAACTTAAATACATGCTTTAAATAAAATAAGCTTTGGAGAAGGATAATATGCCTGAGATATAGAGAATGGAAGCTCGTGAGGTATAAGTCGCGGCCAGGTCAATGACCTAGACAAACCTTACTAGTCATGCTATAATTTGGATCCTACAACCCGTAAGGTGACCTTGACTCATAAGGTGAGTCATAGTAAGAGCAGTGAGCTGAAAACTCATGAATTTTTTTAGGGCCAAAGTCTGGGGTGTTACATTCTCCCCCGCATGATCATTCGTACTTTAATGATGCATCAAGGAATCCATTATCATGATTTTAACATAGAACACAACCACAGTTTCCTTTAATAAAGACAGAAAACAAAAATGTTAAGGAATATATATACCTTAAGAACGATTATCCAAAGCAGGAAACAATAAAGGATATTTGGACTTCATATCCTCTTCAGCTTTCCAAGTAGCCACATCAACCTTATGATTCCTCTATGGAACCTTCACCAAAGCCACATCTTTAGTCCTCAAATGGTTGACTTGCCTATCCAAAATCTTAATTGGGCTTCCTCATAATATAAGAACTTCAAAACGCAAACACTCTTAAAAGAGTAAACCAAGGAAGGATCACCTAGGTACTTCAACATCGATACACAGAGGACCAGATAGAAAAAAACTAAACTTAAAGGCAACTCCAACTCATAAGCCATATTGCCCAATCTCTTAAAGATCTTTTACATGCCAATATAATAGGGACTGAGCTTTCACTTCTTTCCAAACCTCATCACCCCTTTCATGGGAAACACCTTCAAGAGCACCCAATCACCAATATCAAACTCTAATTCCTTACGCCTCACATCCACATAGGAGTATTAGAATTTTTTAGCAGTCGTAAGCCTATCCTAAATCTCTTTTACCCTTTTATGGCCTGATGAACTAAGTCGGGGCCAAACAATCAATCCTTACAAACTTCAAATTTCCCAATAGGAGAACGACATCTTCTACTATAAAAAGCCTCAAACGAGGCCATCTGAACACTAGAATGATAGTAGTTATTGTACACAAATTAGATAAGAGACAAATAATCAACCCAACTACCACCAAAGTCAATAACAAAGGTCCTTATCATATCTTCTAAAGTTTGAATAGTCCTCTTCGCTAGTCTATCTGTTAGTGGGTGGAAAGTAGCTCTAAGGTTCACCTTCATTCCCAAACCCCTCTGAAATGACCGCTAGAAGTGAGATGAAAATTGTGCACCTTGATTAGATATAATAGAAATAGGCAGACCATGCAACCTAATGCTCCTGAATTAAAATCTTAGCATAATTCTTTGTAGAAAAATTAGTCCTCACAAGAAAGAAATAAGTAGAATTGGTCATCCTATCCACGATGACCCAAACAGAATCAAACTAATGGTAAGACCTCAAAAGATTGGTAATGAATTCCATATTAATTACTTCACATTTCCATAAAGGCAACTCAACCTCTTGAGATAAACCACCAGGCTTCAAGTGTTCCACCTTAACTTGCTGAAAAACCATGCACTTGTCCACAAAATTGGTCATATTCCTCTTTATGTTGTTCCACCAATTGTTCATATCAAATTATCATGCATCTTTATTGAACCAGGATAAGTAGTATAACTCAACTCATGAGCCTAAACTAAAATCCTTTCTTGAAACCCATCAACATTGGGAACACACAATCTCTCTTGGTACCTCAAGATACCATCACCACTTATAATACCCCATAATATTTCAAACTCAATTCAGCTCTTAGTTGCATGCTTGTTGAGGAATTAGTCATTTTCAAAACCCCTAAATTTTATGAATTTTTAGTTTGGCCTTCCCAATCTTGAAATATTGGGTTTTAAGTTAATTCATTATTAGAGAGGTTAAAAGTATGTCTCAGGTGAGTTTAAGGATTCTCAGATGAGGATCTGGACATGTTTGGATGGCCAAACAATAAAGTAATGCGATAAGGCCATGATGCGTTGCTCTCACCCATGGTGAGATTCTCTACGATGAATGGCTTTCTCCATCGAAGTAAGCTATGTAACATATTGATCTCTCCCATAGAGAGGGAGGTTTAGCACATGGCTCTATTCTACACAGTGGTATGGTTTAAGTGCCCAAGGAGAATTTGAGTCATTTTCCTCATCCTATTTCATCCTTAACATACATAAATTAGAACTTCCAAAAGGTCATTATTTGCTAGTTTCGCCCCATATTTCTCTTAAGAAACCCTTCTCCAACCCTAAGAACAAACCCATGCTTCATTCTCAATAAATCAAGGGTTCAAGCTTCTAATTTCAAGCAATCTTCAGGATTATAGCTATTAAGGTATGTGGGATGTTCATATATGGGTCCATGGGTCCCTTTCAATATGGAGCCCAAAAAATTCCTTTTTAACTAAAGTATGTATTTTTCTCTTATTATGGAGTTTTTGTATGTTCAAGATGAATTAATTTCATGTCTTTCTTAAGTAATTGAAATCAATTCATGTCCATGTATGGTCCCATGAAAATTCAAGTTATCTTATGCTTCAAGCTACAATTTCTCATGTCAATATCCAAGTGAATTTCATGTTATAATATTGATTTATATATTTAGCTATTAATATGTGGTTTTTCTCATACTTAATAGATTCTCATGTTAAAGTTTATGGCTCTTACATGTTTGATGAAATATCAATATTTTAAGTCTTTGAACCATGATTTAATACTGCAGTTTTAAGCCTTAATATTATATTTTATGATTATTCAAGGCCAGCGGGTTATGCATACCAGATACCTATATTTTTTACATAATTTTAGATCTTTTAAGTAGTGATTTTAGTAAAAAAAAAAAAAATATTACCATTTCCTCAGTTGTTAAGATCATGATGAGCAATGTCAGTTGTTATGTTCAGTTGAATTTAGTTTAGTCCAGTACCAGTGTTAGTTCAGTTATAAGTAGGATTTAGCATCGAGCGAATCCAGGGATGGGGGATCACCTTCCAATAAAGGGTGTGACCTTTCATAGCAATCCTTGAGTTCCAGAACTATGTAGCCAGAGTAGGTTTTAGATGTCTCCCTGCCAGTTGAGGGCCGATACATATCTTATGAGAGCACTTACCTGTAGAGGGCAACTCACTAGTTCCTCGTACCCGTGGCATAGTACTGGCACCATTCTATTGGGTTATAAGTTGGACCTCAATTAGCTTAGATTGGGGTATGTCGATTACACGATACCTCCCACTATTTCTATCAGTATTACAATATATCCTAGTTCAGGTTTGCTTGACCAAGTTTATAGATTTTCAGTCATTAAGTTATACAAATTTCAGTCTTTTAGATTTTAGAATATTTTAGTAATATGTTTATGCTTGATCTAGCATTCTCAGATATTATATGTCCATGTATTCATGCTCAGTTATATCATGCATTTCAGCCAGTCCTCATCTCATATGCAAGTACATTCAAAGTACTGACCACATACTTTTCTTTGAGATATGTTATCATATAACATAGGTTCAGACTCTTAGTTTTCGGCTGTTCTAAGAAAGCTGAGCATTTATCAGTAGTAGTAGTGGCGAGTCCTCATCCATTGAGGATATGATTTGTTTATTTTAGTTATTTTAGTACTTCCTTATGTTTAGTCAATCATAGTTAGATGAGGGTTTGTCCAATCAATTCCTCATGATGCTTAGAGGCTTTTAGAAAAATAGTTAGATAGTAAGTCAGTTATTTCAGTATTATTAGTCATTAAATATATTTTAGGATTGTCACTTACATATATTCTATATTTATTTTAAGTATTTTATTAGTTTATCTTCTGTATATTCTATTTCAGTTTTATTTATTTAGTGCTCACAGTAGGTACTAGCTCATGGGTTAGCTTATGGTTACTTGTGATCTTAAGCACTGTTGTCATGTCGAGGGGGTAGCCTTGGGTCATGACAAATCTTGGCATTAGAGCCTAAGGTGTTTAAGTATCCTAGGGAGTCTGAAAGCCATATTGAGTAAAGTTTTGTGCATAGGTGTGAAGCATGCCACACTTATGGGCAAGAGGCTATGAGACATTTTAGGAAAGTTTCATTTCTTTCAGTGATCATGTCATATGAAAGAGCATGAGATCAGTGTAATTCCTCTTTCTAACTCACCCTTCATTCTGTTTATAGACACTACCTCCCAGAAGAAATAACGAAAGAAGAAATAGGGATCAACCTGAACCACTACTTGTTCAGAAAGATCCCTTGAATGAGTATGTCTTCCACACCAAATTTAGGGTTTCTTTCACTACCTTATCCCACTCAGTAGCTTTTCAAAACAACTAGAAAGTTATTTTCCTAGCCAATCCAGTGGCAAATATAGATGCAGTCAAGATTTAGGATTCAGGATTTCACTTGAATAAATCCCCCTCTATTTTTTAGATCTAAGTCTAAGAAGGATCTATAGGAGTTTCTAGACATGGTGCAGAAAGAATTAGATATTATGGGCATATGTTAAAGTGAAAGTGAAGAGTTGGCTATGTATCAGTTGCAAGATATAGCTCACACCTAGTTTAAGTAGTGGAAGGAGGATCGAGGTGTTGATGCAAGGCTTGTTGAGTAGTAGAAGTTTGGCACAACTTTCTTAGACAATTTATTTCCCTAGAGTTTAGGTAAGTTAAGATTCAGGAGTTCATCAATTTGAAGCAGGGAAATATGAGCATGAAGGAGTACTCACTTAAGTTCACCCAGTTGGTGAGGTATGCTCCTGCTATGGTGGAGAATAACAAATCTAGAATGAGTAAGCTTATATCCAGTGTAGCTGATAGTGTGGTTAAGGAGTATAGGACCGCCATGTTCATTAAGAAGATGGACCTATCTAGACTTATGGTTAATGCTCAGCAGATTGAGGAGGAAAAACATAAAGAGAGGGAAAGAGGGAATAACAGGTCCAAAATAGGTAGTTTTAAGTTTTCTCAACCAAGGTCAAAAGGCGATGACCATTCTCAATTCTGTCAAAATCTTTATCCCCAACTCCATCTTTAGCTAGTGCGCCAATGCCTAAGTTCAGGCAAGACAGTCGGGATATAGTGTCAGGCTCTAAGTCCTAGGGCAGTATAAGCAGTGGTCACACTAATATGCTTTGCCGGAGATATGGTAAAATCATTAGGGTGAGTGTAGGGCTTATAGTGATATGTGTTTTTAATATGTTAAGCCTGGCCATAGGGTCGGGGATTGCCCAGGAACTGATCAACAGGGTTAGTCCAATTGTTATTTAGCTCCAGCCAGTCGTTAACCAAGTAGGGTGCCACTTCTAGTGTAACCAGTAGGCAGCGCCAGAAAGATTGTATGCACACTAGACACGGCATGATCATGAAAGTTATCCTTATATTGTTACGGGTACGTTACAAGTTTTCCATCTTTATGTTTATATTTTATTAGACACCAGAGCTTCACTTTCTTTTGTGACCTCTTACATAGCCATTAATTTTGGTGTCAGTCCTTCAACATTAGTAGAGCCTTTCTCAGTGTCTACCCTAGTAGGTAAATTTGTTATATCCAGATGGATATACAAAAATTTCCCAATCATAGTATCTCAGAAAATCACCTTCGTTGATCTGATGGAGTTAGATATGACTAATTTTAATGTCATTTTCATCATGGATTAGATCCACTTATGATAGGTCTCAGTTGATTGTATAAATATAGTCGTTTAGTTTTAGTTTCCCAATGAATCAATCATTGAATAGAGGGGTAGTGCTTCAGTGCTTAGGGGTCAGATTGTTTCATATCTTAAAGCTAGAAAGATGATATCTAAAGGGTGTACTTACCATATTGTCTGAGTTAAGGACTCAAATTTTGAGGCTCCTAGTCTTCAGTCTATTTTAGTAGTAAGAGAATTTCCTGATGTATTCCCCGAAGATCTTCTCGGAGTTCCTTTCAAAAGTTAAATTGATTTTAGAATAGGTCTCTTTCCAGAAATCCAAACTATCATTATTCTGTCCTATAGAAAGGCTCCACTTAAGTTTAAGGAATTGAAGGAATAGTTAAAGGATCTCTTATATAAGGGTTCCATTAGGCCTAGTGTTTCTCCATGGGGCGTTCCAGTTTTGTTCATACATAAGAAAGATGGTTTTCTTAGTATGTGCATCGATTATCGTCAGTTGAATAAAGTTAACAAAAGAATAAGTATCTACTCCCTAGAATTAATGACTTGTTTGACTAACTTTAGGATGCTAGTTATTTCTCAAAGATAGACCTCAGATCCGACTATTATCAGCTTAGAGTTAGAAAATATGACATTCTGAAGACAACCTTCAAAACTCGGTATGGTCACTTGAAATTCCTAGTTATGTCTTTTGGAATAACGAATTCCCCAGAAGTTTTCATGGACTTGATTAACAGGGTGTTCAAATAGTACTTGGACCTATTTGTCATAGTCTTCATTGATGATATCCTTATCTATTTCCATAGTGAGAATGATCATTCAAACCATCTAAGAATTGTGTTGCAGACCCTTAGAGCTCATCAGTTGTTCTCTAAGTTTAGTAATTGCAAATTTTGGCTAATATCAGTAGCTTTTCTTGGCCATATTATTTTCGATGATGGCATCCGAGTTGACCCTCAATAGACCGAAGCAGTAAGCAACTAGCCTAGACCCATTTCTCCATCAGATATTAAAAGTTTCTTGGGTTTGGCTGGCTATTATAGATGGTTTGTTAAAGGATTTTCTTCTATTTAATCCCCCATGTCTTGATTGACTCAAGAAAAGGTCAATTTCAGAGGTCAAATTCCTACAAGATGAGTTTTCAAGAGTTTAAGACTCGAGTCCCCTCCGCCCCAGTTTTGGCCTTGCCAGATAGTTTAGATGGGGTTTTAGTTTACTGTGATACTTACAGAGTTGGTCTTGGTTTTGTTTTGATATAGAGAGGCAAGGTCATAGCTTACTCCTCTGGATAACTTAAATCCCATGAAAATAATAATCCTACCCATGATCTTGAGTTGGCCGCAATTGTTTTGCCCTTGAAAATATGGAGGCACTATCTTTAAGGAGTTCATGTTGATATATTTTTACTGTCCATAAGAGTTTACAGTATATGTTCACACAGAAAAATCTGAATCTTCATCGTATAAAAAGGCTTGAGCTATTAAAGATTATGATATGAGTATGTTTTATCATTCGAGAAAGGACAATGTAGTGGAAGATGACCTTAGTAGATTGTACATAGATAGTGTTGCATACATTGAGGGAAATAAGAAAAAGTTAGTCAGTAAGGTTCATCAACTTACTAGATTAGGGGTTCAGTTGGTTGATTCAGTTGAAGGTAGTGTATGGGTTCAGAATAGTTCAGAGTTTTCATTGGTTGCCAAAGTAAAGGAAAAACAAGATAGGGATCCTAGTTTGGTTAAGTTGAAAGTGGTAGTTAGAGATAAAAAATTAGAGGTTTTCTCCTAAGGGAGAGATGGTGTGCTTTATTGTCAAGGCAGGTTATGTGTTCATGTGTTGACGATTTAAGACAGTGAATACTTGTAAAAATACATAGTGCGCGATATTCTATTCACTTAGGAGCCACTAAGATGTACCATAATTTTTGAGAAATCTATTGGTGGAATGGTATGAAGAAGGATATTACAGAGTTTGTGGCTAAGTGTCCAAATTGTTAGCAGGTTAAAGTTGTGCACCAAAGGCATAGTGGTACATTGCAGGAGTTTATCATCCTCGCTTAGATGTAGGAAGTGGTGAACATGAATTTTTTGATAAGGTTGCCTCGTACACTCGTCAACATGATTTGATATAGGTCATTGTGGATAGAATGACCAAATCAGCTCATTTCTTTCTAGTTCATGATTTTTACTCAATTGAGGATTATGGTAGGCTTTATATTAGTTGAATGGGATTCCCTTGTCTATAATTTCATACAAAGGTACTCAGTTTACCTCTAACTTTTGGAAGGCTTTTCTGAAGGGTCTGGGTACCCAAGTTCATCTTAGTACAACCTTTCATCCTAAGACAAATGGTCCGACAGAAAGGACTATTCAGACTTTAGGGGACATAATGAGGGCCTATGTTATGACTTTAATGGTAGTTTGGATGACCACTTACCTTTGATTGAGTTTGCATATAACAATATCTAACACTCTAGTATCCAGATCGATCTATTTGAATCTCTTTATAGAAAGAGAAGTAGATCTTGTATTAGATTGGTTAAAGTGGGTGAGGCTGCATTGATAGGTTCTGATTCAGTATTTGAGGCTATGGAGAAAGGTAAGTTGATTTGAGAGAGGATAAAGTCTTCCCAAAGCTATCAGAAATCTTATGTAGATGTGAGGAGAATAGATCTTGAGTTTGAAGTTGGTTATTTGGTCTATTTGAAGATTTCTCCTATGAAGGGAGTGAAGAGATTTGGGAAGAAGGGGAAACTCAGTCCCCGCTATGTTGGCCCTTATAAGTGTTTAGGACTTAGTCATTTTCAAAACCTCTAAACTTTACAGATTTTTAGTTTAGCCTTCCCAACCCCAAAATATTAGTTTTTAAGTGGATTCTTGTTTAGGGAGGTTAAAAGTATGTCGAGTGGGTTTTGTTATTTTTAGATGAGGATTGGGACGTGTTTGGATAACTAAAATAGTGAAGAAAAGAGATAAGACCGCGATGTGTTGCTCTCTCCCATATTAAGATGCTATGAAATGCATGGCATTCTCTTCCAGAGTAAGCTGCGCAGAGCATTGCTCACTCTTATGGAGAGAGAGTTACAATGCATGGCTTTGTTTTGTATAGTGTTATGGTTTAAGAGCCTAAGGGTAATTTGAGTCATGTCCCCCATCATATTTAGTCATTACACGAATTGGAACTTCCAAAAGGGCATTATTTTCCTCTTTCACCCCAAATTGCTCTTAAGAAACCCTCTTTTTCCCCTAAAAACAAAACCAAGCTTCATTCTCAAGAAATCAAGGGTTGAAGCTTCTAAGTTCAAGCAATCATCAGGATTATAGCTATTAAGGTATATGGGATGTTCATCCATGTGTCCCTTTCACCCATGGAGCCCAAAAACCTCATTTTTAACTAATGTATGGATTTTTTTTCTTATTATGGAGTTTTTATATGTTAAAGATGTATAATTTTATGTCTTTCCTTAGTAATTGAATTCAATTCATGTCCATGTATTGTTCCATGAAAAGTCAAGTTATCTCATGCTTTAAGTTCCAATTTCTTATGTCAATATCCAAGTGAATTTCATGTTATAATATTGATTTGTAAATTTAGCCATGTAATTATGTGGTTTTCCTCATACTTGACACATTTTCATGTTCAAGTTTATGACTCTCACATGTTTGATGAAATGTCTATATTTTGAGTATTTGAACCATGATTTCATACTATAGTTTTAAGTCTTAATATTGTATTTTATTACCATTCAGTGTTGGCGGGTTATAAACACCCGATATCCACGTGTTTTATATGATTTAAGATCTTTAAAGTAATTATTTTAGTTAAACCATGAATATTAACGTTTACTCAGTTGTTATGATCATGATGAGAAATATCAGCTATTATGTTCTGTTGAATATAGTTCAATCCAGTACCAGTGTAGTTCAATTGGGAGTAGGATTTAGCACCGAGCAAATCCAGGGATGGGGGCTCACCTGCGAGTAGAGGGTGTGACCTTAAGTAGCAGTCCCTAAGTTCCAGAACTACGTAGCTAGCATAGGTTTGAGATGTCTTACTGCCAGTTGAGGGTTGATGCATATCTCATGAGAGCACCTGCCAGTAGAGGGTGACTCCCTAGTCCTTTGGGACATTAGTCTCGTGGATCCACATCATTATCCAGGTGTTAGTGCTCGTGGCACGGTATTGGCACACTTCCAACTAGGGTTATAGGTTGGACCTCTATCAGCTTAGATTGGCGCATGTCGATTACATAATTCTTCCCACAGTTTCTGTCAGTATTACAGTATATCCCAGTTTAAGTTTGCTTGAGCAAGTGTACAGATTTTTAGTCATTCTATTATGCAGATTTCAATCTTTTAGATTTTAGAATATGTCAGTGACATGTTTATGCTTTGTCTTTCATTCTCAGTTATTTCATGCATTTCAGACAATCCTCATCTCATATGCCAGTACATTCAAAGTACTGATCACATACTTTTCTTTGCACTATGTTGTCTTATAACATAAGTTCGGATGCTCAGTTTCCTGTCCGTTCTTAGAAAGCTTAGCGTTTCTCAATAGCAGTAGTGGTGACTCCTCATCTTTTAAGGACATGATATATTTATTTAAGTTATTTCAATACTTACTTATATTCAGTCAGTCGGTGTTAGTTGGGGGTTTGTCCCATCAACTTCTCATGATGCTTAGAGGCTTTCAGATAATCAGTTAGTTATTTCAGAATTATTAGTTGTTACAAATATTTTAGGATTGTCACTTACATATATTTAGTATTCATATTTTCAGTTTTATATCAGTTTATCTTCTGTATATGCTATTTTAGTGTCATTTATTTAATGCTCACAGGAAGTACCACCTCATAGGTTAACTTGTGTTTAATTGTTACTATCAGCACCATTATCGCGACTAGGGGGTAGCCTCGGGTCGTGACACCACTAATCTCAAAAGCCATGACTTTCTGCTGACCCACATCATCCTTGATCTGCATTAAGATAGGTCCAAAACCTGCTTCTCCTTCACCTTAGTATCAAGAGAAGATTTCACCACCTCTTGAATGATCATCCCACCATCCTCAGAACCCAAAAAGCAAACTCCATGATTAGCCAACTAGTGAATATCCTTACCAAACTCCACTTCTCCTCATCAACATAAGATAAGCTCCCCATTGATAACCTACTAAGAGCATCAGCATCTACTTTAGCTCTACCAAGATGATAGTGAAGATTCATATCATAATCCTTGAGAAACTTAAGCCATCTCCTTTGCCTAAGATTCAACTCCTTCTAGGTGAAAAAGTAATACAAGCTCTTGTGATTTGAATACACGTCAACATGAACTCCATACAAGTAATAGTGCCAGATTTTCAATGAAAAAAATAATAGACAACATCTCCAAATCATGAGTTGTATAATTCTTGTCATGCACCTTCAGCTTCCTAGAACCATTCACTACAACCTTACCATGCTGCATCAAAACACAATCCAATCCCACACGGGACACATAACAATATACAATGAAACCATCATTACCCTTAGGTAGGTTCAAAATCAGATCCGAAGTCAACTTATGCTTCAAATTCTTAAAGCTACCCTCACAAGCATCGAAACACATAAACTTCATCTTCTTTTGAGTCAACTTAGTCAATGGAGTAGAAATCAAAGAGACACTCTCCACAAACCTCCTAATATACCCAATAAAACCTAAGAAGATCTGAATATCGGTTGGAGTCATAGGTCTAGGCCACTTCTTTACCACTAAACCTTTTTGTAGATCCATCATAATCTCCTTATTAGAGACAACATGACCAAAAAAGGTCACAGTATTCAACCAGAACTCACACTTCAAAAACTTAGTGTACAATCATTGATCCTTAAGAGTCTACAACACTATACGAAGGTGATTGGTATGATCCTCAAAATTCTTAGAATAGACAAAGATGTCATCAATAAACACAATGACAATAAGCTTACAAATTGACGAAATACCCGATTTAGAAAATCCATAAATACTGTCGGGGCATTATTCAAAACCGAAGGACATGACAAAAAACTCATAATAGACATATCAGGTATGAAAAACAGCCTTAGGAATATCTACCTTCCTAATCTTCAAATACTGATAAACCAACCAAAGATAAATCTTAGAAAAGTACTTAGCACCCTAAAGCTAGTCAAAAAGGTCATAAATCCTAGAGAAAGGATACTTATTCTTCATGGTCACTTTATTAAACTGTCGATTGTCTATGCATATTCCAAGGGATCCATCCTTCTTATGTACCAAAAGTATGGGATCACCCCATAAAGAAACAATAGATAAAATAAAACCTTTATTAAGAAGATCTTTTATTTTCTCTGTAAGAAAGGTTAGAGATAGGAAGGGTATCCTAAAAAATATCAATCGCAAAGTCTAATTCCCTATCGTAAGGAATAATGATAAGATCATCAGGGAACACTTTGAGAAACTCATTGACTACAAGGACAGATTGCAAAAAGGGAACCTTAAAACTAGAATCTTTAACCCAAACTAGATGATATAGACATCCCTTAGATATAGGATATGATGGAGCATACTAAGACCCACTGGCTTGAGATTGGGAACCTTATTCCTAAAACCCATTGTTGCTCTGGAAGCGGCAATCACTAAATGGCTTAGGATATGGAGAATTTACCTTAGAAAAAGAACTATATTTACCCACTTCTTTTTAGACCACTGCCTGCCATATCTAACACTACTCTGCTAGCCTCCACCCTGCTTAGAATACCTGAATTTCTTACACTGCCTTTCCCCTATCTCAACTTATTTCTTCTTTGCATCTTCAAACTATTGCATATACACCACCAACCTTGAGATATATATGTCATTATTCAGTAAGGCATATTTACACTCCAACATCAAGTCCTTATAAATTTTGAAATGAACTTCCTCATCTTAGCAATCATAGAAGACACCAACTACAAAGCATAACGGGATAGCTGAAGAAACTTCAAGGCATACTTTTTCATAGTCATCATGCCTTATTTCAAATTCATAAACCTAATAACTGTATGCTATGGTAAATACAAACCTTAACTAAATCATACTGAACACTCGACTGAGATTATGGGAGGTATTATCTAACCAACATGCATTAATCTAAACAAATTGGGGTCTAACTTGTAACCCCAGTTTGAAGGGTGTCAGCACGTACTATGAGTACTAACAATGGCTATGTGGATCCACTAAACTGGTGTCTCAAAGGACTAAAGAGTCACCCTAATTTGGCAGGAGTATTCATGAGATTTGAGTCAAACCTAAACTGGCAAGAAGAAATCTCAACCTACGCTGTCTACGTAGTTTAGTAACTCAGGGATTACTTCTAAGTGTCACACCCAAACCTGGCAGGAATGCCCCCCTCCCTAGGTTTACTTAGTGCTAAATCCTACTCCTAATTTAACTTATGCTAATCACTAGACTAGAATAAGCTTAGCTGAACCTACAACTGACCTTATTAACTGACTGAATGATATTGCTCATAGTATGACCAAAATCATTCTGTAAATACTGAAAACTAGGTAAACAGCTAAATTTTGGGTATTCATATCCCCAAGACTCGATAACAATACCAATAAGACATACTAAAGCTTTGAAAACCCATAATAAGTAGTCATTGTTCAAACTGAATCATTTTAGGCATTTCATCAAATACTTGGAATTCATGGGCTTAAGCATGGGAATAGTTTAAACATGTAATAATAGCATAATTGTAATACTAAAATCATGGATTAAAATTTAACAAGTGAATAAGCACCATTCAAATATTTCAAGGTTAGTTCCAACGAAACCACATGATAAACATAATTTGAAATTGGGTTCTTCGACTCCATGGGTGATAAAGACCTATGAATAACAAGTAAAAATCATAACTTTAATCTTGAAATTGGGTTCTTGGACTCCATGGGTGATAAGGACCCATGAATGAATATCGAACGTACCTTAAAAGCTTAAATCCTTGAAAAGAAACACAATTTCTTAAGCTTCCTTAGAAATTCTTAAATTTGGGAACTTGTCCTCTTGAATTTTCTTGAAAGGAAAGAGGTTTAATTTGATGAACTAGGGAAGATCTTAGGGTTTATTTGACAATAAAATTGGTGATTTTGGACATAATATACCTTAACTGAAGCCAAATCCTGTATTATTATGGATTAGGGTGATGGGAAAAAATAAGACTTCCCTTCTGCAATTTAAATTCACAACTGGGATGCCGATTAGGCCATCATCGCATTGCGCCAGTGATGCCATCTCTATTCCACCGTGATGTGGTGCAATCGGGTTGAGCTGCTGGAATTGAAATCCAAAAATGGCCCAAACCTCACCCAAAAAATCTGAAACTTCCCAAAGATATGCACCTCAAACTACTAAACATGAGTTAACTCAAAACTTACGTCTCAGGGTCGGGAAGTTCACTTTAAAAATCATCGAAGTTAAGAGGATAAAAATTAAACTAAGTCACCAACACTTAGCTAAATTTTCATGTTCTACGCCTCTTAAGGATGCGCTATAGGCTGAACAGAGCTAAGACTAAAATGGGGTATTACAATATCGCCCCCTTGGGAACATTCATTGTTGAATGAGGCTACTTGAGTTGAGAATATTAAGGAAACTGAAATAACATACTGAACATACATAACAAAAACATGGTTACATAACTGAGTCTAAAATATGATACATGACTGAACTGATTCATGAATGCATGCAATGACAGAAAGAGTATTATATTGCTGGAACTGAGAATGGAAAAAAGATAATCTAAGGAAAATTTTTACCTTAAATAAAGTCTGAATTTGTGAAAAAAGATAAGGGTACTTGGAACGCATGTCTGCTTCTTCTTCCCAAGTGTCTCCCTCAATGGACTGATTCCACCAAAGAACTTTGACCAAGGGAACTTCTTTGTTCCTCTGTCTATGAATCTGACGATAAAGGATTTCAACTAGGATTTCCTCATAATAAAAGTTCTCCTGAGCGCCAGTACTTTCTAAAGGGACTACTATAGTTGGGTCGTTAATACACTTCTTTAGCAATGAGACATGGAAAACTTGATGTACTGAGGCCAAATCCGCAGTCAACTCAAGCTCATAAGCTACCTTTCCAAAATGACTCAAGATCCTATAAGGTCCTACATATCGGGGACTAAGCTTCTATTTTTTGCCAAATCTCTTCACTCTCTTCATGGGAGAGGTCTTCAAATATACCAAAGCTCCAACCTAAAACTCAAGATATCTTCTTCTCATATTTGCATATGATTTCTTTCGGCTTTGAGCTATCTTAAGTCTCTTCCTGATTGACTGAACTTTCTCTAAGGAATCAAACACTAGATCTGGCCCTATCAACATAGTCTTACCTACCTAAAACCAACTAATAGGTGATTTACATCTCCTCCTATAGAGAGCCTCAAATGAAGCCATCTTAATACTGGAGTGATAACGGTTATTATAGGTAAACTCAATCAATGGCAAGCGATCATCCCAACTACCCTTAAAGTTGATAACGCATGCTCTCAACATGTCCTCTAGGGTCATGGTCCTTTCTGCCTAACCATCTACCTGAGGGTGAAAGGTTGTACTGAGACGAACTTAGGTACCAAGACCGTTCTGAAAAGCTTTCCAAAATTGAGAGGTAAACTGATTACCTCTATCTGAAATGATATACAACAAGACTCCATATAACCTAACCAACTCTCTAATATAGTGCTTAGCATAATCCTCGGTTGTATAGGAAGAATGAACTTGCAAAAAAATGACTTGATTTGCTCATTCTGTCTATGATAATCTGTATTGAGTCATGTTGACAATGTGAACGGGGCAACCTTATCATAGAATCCATGTTCACCTCTTCCTACTTCCAAGTGGGAATGTTGAACTCCTACAAAGTGCCACTAGGCTTTTGGTGTTCAACCTTAACTTGCTGACAATTTGAGCACTTAGGTATGAACTCTACAATATCCCTCTTCATTCCACTCCACCAATAGATTTCTCTCAAATTGTGATACATCTTAGTGGCCTCTGGTTAGTAGATTATCGTACACCATGTGCTTCTATAAAGATTCTCTATCTCCACCTATCAATACATGACATACACAGCCTACCTTGACACCGTAACACACCATCTACCCCTTAGAAGAAAACCTCTATCTTCTGATCTCTAACTGATTCCTTCAGCTTAACCAGACTAGAATCCCTATCTTTTTTCTCCTTCACTTCAGTAACCAAAGAAGATTCCTAGCTATTCTGAATCCATACACTACCCTCACCTGAATCCACCAATCAAACACCTAATCTAGCAAGATGATGAAATCCCCTAACTAAATTCTTCTTCCCATCTTTTACATGAGTAACACTACCCATACAAAATATATCAAGGGCATTTGCCACTACATTGGCCTTGCCCGGATGATACAAAACACTCATATAATAATCTTTCAATAATTTTAACCACCTTCTCTGATAAAGATTTAACTCTTTCTACGAAAACACATACTGCAAGCTTTTGTGATCCGTGAACATATGAAAATGAACCCCATAAAGATAGTCCCTCAATATTTTTAAGGCAAAACCAATAGCCGCTACTCAAGAGCATAGGTAGGATAATTCTTTTCATGGGGTTTAAGTTGTCTATAGGCATAGGCTATGACCTTACCTCTCTACATTAAAACATAACCAACTATGGAAGCATCATAGTAAAGAACAAACCCATCTGAACCATCTGGAAAGGTCAACACTGGGGCTGAGGTGATTCGAGCCTTTAACTCCTGAAAACTCTTTTCACAAGAATTGACCACTAAAACTTAACTTTCTTCTATGTCAATCTAGACATATGAGACGCAAGAGATGAAAACCCTTCAACAAACCATCGGTAATAGCTAGCCAAACCCAAGAAACTCCTAATAACTGCCTGAGAGATGGGTCTAGGCCAGTTTCTCACTGTTTCAGTCTTTTGAGGGTTAACTCTAATGCCATCACTAGAGATAATATGGCCAAGGAAAGCTACTGATCTTAGCCAAAATTTACACTTACTAAATTTGGCAAACAACTGATGGGCTCTAAGATTTTGCAATATAATTTTGAGGTTGTTTACATGATTATTTTTATTAAGAGAGTAGACAAGAATATCATCAATGAAAACTATGAAAAACATATCTAAGTACAACTTGAACACTCTATTCATCAAGTCTAAGAAAGTTGTTGGGGTATTTGTCAGACCAAAGACATAACTAGAAACTTGAAGTGACCATACCAAGTTCTGAAAGCTATTTTTGGAATATCACATTCTTTGACTCTGAGATGATAATAGTCAGATCTGAGGTCTATCTTAGAGAAATAACTAGCACCCTAAAGTTTTTTAAAATAAGTTATCAATTCTGGGGAGTGGATACTTATTCTTAATTGTGAATTTGTTCAACTGACGGTAATCGATGCACATTCTAAGGGAACCATCTCTCTTTTGCACAAAAAATACTAGAGTGCCCCATGGGGAGATACTGGGTCTGATAGAACCTTTATTTAAGAGATCTTTTAACTATTCCTTCAATTCCCTAAGCTCAGCTGGAACCATTCTGTAGGGTAGAATAGAGATAGGCTATATATCTGGGGAAGAAGGTCTATTTTGAAGACATTCTCCCTTTCAGGAGAAACTCTAGGAAGATCTTAAGGAACCACATCTGGAAATTCCCTTACTACTGAGACTGACTTAAGACTGGAAGTTTTTGAACTAGAGTCTTTGACTCGAACAAAATGGAAAATACACCCCTTTTTAATTTATTTTTTTTCTCTCTAAGGTTTGAAATGAGCTGACCCTTAAACGTTGAGTACTACCCCTCCATTCAAGGACTGGTTCATTCTGAAACTAAAAATAAACAACTCTATTTCTATAATCAACTGAAGCATAGAATGAGTGGAGCCAATCCATGCCGGGAATGACGTCAAAATCTATTATCTCTAACTCCACAAGGTCTACTGAAGTGACTTTTTGGAATACCATAATTGGCCAGTTTCTGTATACCCACTGGGCTATAATAGACTTACCCACTGGGGTAGACACTGAGAAAGGATCTGTTAAGGTTTTAGGATTGACTCCAAAGTCTATAGATATATAGGGGATTATAAAAGAAAGAGAAGTTTTGGGATCTAACAAAGCATAAACATGTCAATGAAAGACCTATAACATACTCGTAACCATATTAGGAGAACTTTCTTAATCTTATTAGGACTGAAGCGCATACAGTTGGTTTGGGCGTTGCCCACTATTGTAGTGGATGCAGTACCCTGCTAAGTCGGGTGACCGACTGAGCTGAAAGACGACTGTGATGACTTTGTGGACCCATCTTGGGACATTTATTGATTCTGTGGCCTAGATTATCACACGCAAAACATACATCACTGCCAGCCCTACGCATACTTAAATGGTTTTTGCCATATTTTTGGTAAAGAGGATTCGTACGACCACTATTTACTTTGTCCTAGGATTTAGAGCCTGGTGCTTTATCCCGATTATCATTTATAAACTATAGTATAGGTACAATAGCTGAAGAAGGGGATGGAGCTGAAGATTTTTGATAGAACTGGGAATGATTACCACCCTCTGACCTTGGCAGAGAAAAGTTAAAACTACCTATTCTAGCCCTTTTGTTCTCTCTTTCTTTCTCCTTAACATTCTCCCCTTTAATCTATTGAGCATAGACCATAAGCCTAAAAAAGTCCATCTCAGCAATTTCCTTGACCAAACTATCAGATACACTAGACACAAATTGCTTATCCTATACTTGTTATCAGCCACCACATGAGGAGCATACCTTCCCAGTTGAATAAACTTAAGAGAATATTCCTTCACACTCACACTCACCTACTTTAAATTAATAAGCTCCAGCACCTTAGCTTCCCTCAAATATAAGGGAAATAATCTATCTAAAAAGGTTGTAGCAAACTCCTCCCATTCAACAAGACCTGCATCTGCGTATCTATCCTTCTTTCACTGCATAAACCGGTGTGAGGTACATCCTACAACTGGTAAGTAGCCAACTTTGCACTCTCACTAAATGTGACACCCATGATATCTATCATGTTTTGCACCATATCAAGGAACTCCTACAAATCCTCATCAGACTTGGATCCCAAAAATAAAGGAGGATTAATTCGGGTGAAGTCCTGAATCCTAGGTGTAGCAGTATTAACCACTAAAATAGTTGGAAAAGTAGCTTGCTGTTTATTCTGAGCCACTGCAGACTGAAATAAAGTGGTGAATACAGCTCTGATCTTGGCATAAGAGACATGATTATTCAGGGGATCTCTTTGAAAGGGCGGAGGTGCGGGATGATTTTTATTTTGTTTGTCTTTTTAAGAGGAATGTTCCTTAAATGGAAGGAAAATTAAACTATAAAGAGAGTTTAAATAGTTCTCATGCTCATTCGTATGACATGATTACTAAAAAAAGGGAAACTTTCCTAAAACATCTTGTAGCCTTTTTTCCATAAGTATGGCACGCTTCACACATAAGCACAAGACTTTACTCAACGTTGCTTTTATACTTCAAGGTCACTTAAAACCTTAGGCCATGATACCAAGTTTTGTCATGACCCGAGGGTAACTCCTAGTCGCGACAACGATGCTTACAGTCCCGAAAGACCATAAGCTAACCTATGAGCTAGTACTGGCTATGAGCACTAAATGATGATAATAAATACACATTTAGAATAACTAAATATGCCATAAGATTTTAAATACTAAAACATTTTTGAATCATAAGTCTAGAAACAACTATAGGAAAACAACTGTCTGAAAACAGATAAAAGTAATGACAAACTGAATTACTGTGTGAAGTATCCAAAGGCCTCTAAAATAACTGAATAAGAGTTGATGGGACAGGAACCAACTAACTCCAACTGAATTCTAAACATAAAATACTAAAATAAGTATAATCGTTCCTCGAAATATAAGGACTCACCACTGTTGCTGCTGGTGATGCACTGGAATGTCTAAGTGCAGTCGAGAACCTGAGCATCCGAACCTATGATATGAGATATCATAGTGCATGAAACGAGTATGCGGTTAGTACTTTAAATGTACTGGTATGCTAGATGATGTTAGGGTGATATACATAGTTTATGTGAATGAGTAATAACTAATTGAATGAATAGCATAAGGTTATTGAATAACAAATATGAATATGTGAATGTTGTAAAATTTGAGAACGCATGACCAAGCATATAAAAGAATTTTGAAATAGTCTGTAAACTGAAATAGTGAAACCTGCTAACTGAATCTATGATAACTGTATGTTATGGTCAATGTAAACTTGAACTGAATCATACTGAATACTGTATTGAGATTGTGGGAGGTATCATCTAACCGACATGCCCAAATCTGAGCTAATCGGGGTCAACCTATAACCCCAGTTGGAAGAGTGGCAGTACCGCGCCATGGGTACTGGCAATGGCTATGTGCATCCACTAAACTGCTATTCCTAAGGACTAAAGAGTCTCCTTAATCTGGCAGGATTACACATGAAATTTTAGACTACCCTAAACTTGTAGGAAGACATCTAAATCTACGCTAGCTACATAGTTCTGTAACTCAAGGATTGCTACTAAGGGTCATACCCAAACCAGGAAGGACTGCACCCATCCCTGGGTTCGTTCAGTGCTGAATCCTACTCCCAACTGAACTAAGACTGATCACTATACTAGACTAAGCTTAACTAAACCAACAACTGATGGTACTAACTGACTGAATGATATTCCTCATAGTATGAATGAAATCATTCTATGACTGAAATCATTTTGTAGATACTGAAAACTAGGTAAACAACTTAATTTTGGGTATTCATAACCCCCAAGACTCGATAACAATAACAATAGGACATATTAAAGCTTTGAAAAAACCATAATAAGTAGTCATTGTTCAAAGTGAATCATTTTAGGCATTTCATCAAACAATTGGAATTCATGGGCTTAAGCATGGGAATAGTTTAAACATGTAATAATAACATAATTGCAATACTGAAATCATGGATTAAGATATAACAAGCAAATAAGCACCATTCAAATGTGTCAAGGCTAATTCCCACGAAGCCACAAGATAAATGTAATTTAAAATTCAAGTTCATAATAGCTCCATGAAGATAACTCACAATAACAGGTAAAAACCATAACTGTAATTTTGAAAATAGGTTATTGGATTGCATGGGTAATAAGGACCCATGAATGAACATCTAACATACCTTAAAAGCTTTAATCCTTAAAAAGAAAAAAATTCCTAAAGCTTCCTTAGAAATTCTTGAATTTGGGAACTTGTCTTCTTGATTTTTCTTGAAAGGGAAGGAGTTTAATTTGATGAACTAGGGAAGAGATTAGGGTTTATTTGAGCATAAAATTGGGGATTTTGGGCATAATATGCCTTAACTGAAGACAAATCCTGTGTTAATACGGATTGGGGCAATGGGAAAAATCCAAGACTAACCTTCTATAATTTAAATTTGTAACTGGGATGCCGATTAGGCCATCACCGCGATGTGCCAATAATGCCATCACTATTCCACTGTGACGCGATGCAATCACATTGAGCTGCTAAAATTGAAATCCAAACACGACCCAAATCTAGTCCTAAAAATCCAAAACTTCCCCGAGACATGCTCCTTATAGCCCTGAACATGAATTAACTCAAAACTTATGTCTCGGGATCAGGAAAGTCACTTTAAAAATCATCGAAGTTAAGAGGAAAAAAATAAAACTAAGTTCCCAACACTTAGCTAAATTTTCAGGTTCTAAGCCTCTTGTGTATGCTCTATGGGTTGAATTGAGCTAAGACTAATATGGGGTATTACATATTCTGTCCTGACTATGACTCATGCCTATATAGTCATGTAGACTCATTATAAGTCATAATATATCGATAGTAGGGTGAGCAGTGTGTCAACTAAGGTTTCTATCTAAGCCACGAGTGAGACCCCATGAGTCATAGGGTCACTATTCGACTCATACAGTATGAGTTGTAAGGTGACCATTGAAGGCCCCCCAAGCTACTGCCTTGACTAGACTCATGGTTAGGATTGGTAACGAGACCTTATGAGTTGTACGGTGACTCGTGGTCACTGACGATAATGTTTCAATGTTTCATTAAGAGTACTTTGAACATTTCCCCTTTTACCCAATAAAACCCTAAACTTAAAATCCAATTAGGGACCCTATTATTATCCATAACATAATAAAAACAACTCTAAAGTCTCTCCCAAATTCTCTCAATCAAAAGCACTTAGGGTATTAGTAAGTTGGTCATCTAAAGGCTCAAAGGTTGATTTCTCTCCATAACACTCTATACTTTCACGCATGTTACGCATCCCCAAATATTATTTTGCTAAAGCAAGTGTGATTTTGATATTGAATTTACAATATGGGTTGAGAGTTTTGAATGTTTGTCTTCTGAATAATATTTCCAATGGTTTACATACGATCGTTTAAGCCTTATTATGGGTTTGAACTTTTGGGGCGTATGGGCATTATAAATAAACTAGGGGATTGTGATTTCCCCTAATTTTGTGAATATTAACAATTGAATTGGTAACAACCTTAACCCAATATTGTGAAATTGGTTTCAGATGTGAAAAGTATGCATATTAAACTATCTTTAGAAATATGGCATGGTATAAAGGGCCTTATTGAAACTTGAATAAGTTTGAATCCCGAATTTTCTAAATGGGTTTGAGTCCTAAATCGGCTATATACTTTAAAGTCATATTCGTTAATTTGATTAGAGGCCCATTTGGAAAATTGGGTCAGAATCCTGTTGGCTATTGGGTTAGATTACCACACACCTAAATGGGTTAGAGTCACATGGACTGAGGGGTTGGAGTCCCCATTGCCTAAGTGGTAAAGTTTGGCAAAATGATAATCTTACAAGCGCAAGGGTATGATGATACCTATGATGTGCCTAAATGAATGACTCTTTGCTTAATGATTGGAAATGTGTGCAAATGTTATCATTGCTCTTACAGGGGGTTATGTAGTAATGCCGTGAAGGTGGAGGTCCCGAGGGATTAATACTAGAAATCGTGTTTGCTGACGCATGGGTATAAATGATTGAGTGGTTAGAGTCCCTCTTATTACATGATTGGGTGTTCAAGTCACATTTAGTATATGATTAGGAGCTTTATGTAACGACCCGAGACTACCCGCTAGTCATCACACGGTGCTTAGAACCACATATGGTCCCAAGATAACCCTTGTACTGGCATAAATCATGAGCAACTGAAAAAAATACATTAATCTGAATGAAATAAATAAAAGATCAATCTTTTCTGAATCTGATCAATACAGAGCTATATAAAAATGATTACAACTCTGCTTATACAAAACAAAACTAGAATCAAATAACATTAGTTCTACTGACAATCTATGAAACCTCTACTATACTAACTATAGGTAGCTAGGATGCAATTCCAACTACCACTAATCAATACACATGAGTAAGAAACTAATGTACATAAATAACATCTAACTGAAGTCCCTAAAGTAGGAGGACTTATCATCTGCTGTCTGGAATCCGTAACTGTCTGATCGTGATATATGGACTACAACTTAACTGGTACCTACATTATTAAATAATGTAGCACATAGATATATTATATGTGGATCAGTACTTTTGGAATGTACTAAGCATGTGGGGGTGAATGCATAAGTAAAACAATATCTCAATGTTTATATACACTTGTAAAAAAGATGCATGTTAAGTGTAAATAACTCACACTATCTTGAATAATTGAAAGATGGAAATCATAATTCATGGATAATAAAGCATATTGTATTAATCTTGTAAGACATAACACTTAGTTCTAAAAGTTGTACTTTTACTCTTTCTATTAGTGGAATAAGTAGGACTGAAGTTAAGTCTATTTTCAAATCATGCAGGCTATGTGTAAAAAGGACTCACCTTTATATCTGTAAACTGAAAGCTGAAATCTCATAGCTAATATCTGAATTAAATT
The DNA here is from genome assembly GCF_002878395.1 of Capsicum annuum. Lineage (NCBI taxonomy): Eukaryota > Viridiplantae > Streptophyta > Magnoliopsida > Solanales > Solanaceae > Capsicum > Capsicum annuum. Next base: position 35,638,826 of record NC_061112.1, on the reverse strand, counting down.
ATGAGCTTTACACTTAGTTTCTAAAAGCTGTTTTGTTATTCTGTTCTAGGACATAGGGAGTTTCTTTTAAAAGATTTTCTATTATTCTTTTCTGTAAGAGAGGTTCTACTAACAGACATAAACTATGTGAGCTATATTGAGTCCAACATCTAGTTTCCCTATGAGGAAAACCTCATATTTAGGAGAGACTTCATACTCTTGCCAAGGAGTTTAACCTGGGCTAAGTGATCACAATCTGTATTTACATCTATATAAATGGGAATAATCTGAATCTGTACCTATATTGGATCGTAGGTCTGGGGCATGTGAACTAGGACACATACCCAAATTGGTGCCAAATACTACTCCTTTTAATCTATATGCTCATTCTGTAGGAAATCCACTTTAAAACTAGCATAAAAACTTACAATAAAATAATATGTTAATATCATCAAAGTTTATAAAATTATGCATGATTATATAAATGACTCACTTAGCTCGAATTAAAATCATCATAATCATAAGAGAGTAAAATATATCGGGTGAAACATGTGAGTCATCATAATAAATCTCAATTCACTTCCATCTCGATTCCAAATCATCAAAGCAATCAAATCTCATAAAAATTCTCTTTGGAATATATGTTCATTAAATCTTTCAAAAACAATGACTTTCTCAAACTTAGTCTTTTAAACAAATATGTTTTTATCTCAGATATAAGAATAAGACTTTTCATATTAGATAGGAGAATACACACACACACACACATTGGGAGTCTCTCATAACCGACATAAACTATGTAAGCTACATGGAGTCCAACGTCTAACCCACGTTGGGGAGAGCTGTCCTATCCTTGCCATCGGAGTAGGACCTTAATTTTTTATTCACTAGTGATCACTATATATAAATCAGCCTCAGGCTCACAACCTATAGGGGCACATAGTTCTAGGAAAGTACCAATCCTGCTATATCTCCCACTCGGTGCTAAAGACTACTCCAGTACTTAGCTCAGGTCTTTTCAAAAGAAAATCTACTAATAAATATTTCAACAATTAACAATGGGAGACATCATGCTAGCCCTTTCATAATAAATCAATAAAAGTGGATTTCTTTTCTCATCTCGGTTTCAAAAACAATCCTTTTTACGACCAAAAGGTCAAAGCTTCTTTATCATCTCAAATTATTTAAACTCAAGGTGTTTATAACACACAATTTTCTCAAAATAATAATCTCAAATAGGGTTCGAAAAACCCATACATTAATATCACCATAAAACCTTCCAAAGTTTCATACTTTATGACATAAGCACAAAAATAATCACTTAAAACTTAAAATTTCAGCTTTATAATCATACATATTGGTAAAGAAAATTAGCTTTGGAATTCAAATCTCATTGTGCTTATAGCACATAATTTCTCAAAGTACAATCCCAATTAGGAATCAAGGTCTCATACATCAAAATCATATTAAATTTTCTCAAGATTCATGCTTTTCATCATAAATATATATAACTTACTTTATAATCTGAAAAATTCAGCTTTATGTATAAAAATGTCATCATTCTCATATAATTCAACTTCTAAAACATAGAGAGTTTAATAATCTCATGTAAAACTATATAGGGTATAAATTCATGCTTTAAATTCATATCAAAACATGTAAATCATGTATATTCATAAAAGAAAAATCAAGTTGGGCACAAGAACGAAAGGGTGTTCTTTTTGAAAAATCCCACATACCTTGAAATTGAAGCTTTAGATGAACTCTTAACCTTAGGACTCTATTCGTGAAAATAAGAGGTGCTTCTTGTAGCCCTCGGAATGGGGATTCCGAACCTCGAAGAATTATTGAAAACTCATGGTTGAGTCTTGAGATATTTGAATTTTTAGGTTGAAACCCTAATGAATGTTCTTGGTGATTTTGAGCGAGAGTAAACTTATTTTGGTGTTATGGGAGTTTAATCCCGTGTTATAGACATATACAGGGGTGTTTTTGGCACTTGGAAGTGAGGTATGCGGCGCATAACCCATGGTAGACTTAAGGTGTGAGTCGCACACCTTATGGTAGATATTTAAGTATGCCTCGCACTCTCAATCGCACACATTTGATTGGGCGGCCCATTGCCCATCGCACACCCTTACAGCCTCTCACGAAAATGGGCATAACTCTTTACTCTGGTATCAAATTTTTGCAAAATTGGTATCGTTAAGAAGATAATTCAATTATATACAATTTTATAGGTCTTGAGATGAAAAATTCCATGTATATTAATATATATTCACGTTTAAAGTTGACCCTTGTAGAATCGAATGTCAAACTTTGGATGAATCAATTGGTCTGAGCTCAACCTTGTTCTAGGTCATTGCTATAAACATTTTCCACCTCTAAACTACTCCATATACTAGGATAATGATCATGAAACTTGTATTCATGTGAGAATCACTTGGATTACAGCTTAGACGCTTAGGAACGATGGTTAGAATTCTAGCATGAAATACGAGGTATTACAATATAACACTAGTGAGCTCCTCTCAAGCCTATTTATATAACTTCTAAAGTTACTGATAGTAAATCTGAGAGCATCATCTTGGGTGGAATTAGAATCTAGTACCCAGGCTATCTTGAAAAGTTATGGATAGAGAATTATGAATTTACAGTCAAATCGATAGAAGTTTCTGAGAGAACAAATTTATAGCACGATCTATAGAATAAAAAAGGGAAACATTTCTTAAATTCCCTATAGGCTCTAGAAGAAAAGTATAGATATCTCTGTACCATTCTGTAAGACTCTACTAGACACGGCTTCATAGACACCCTAGGACACTTGAACTCTGCGTTCTGATACCAAGCTTGTAATGACCCGAGACTACCCCTTAGTTCTTACACGGTTTTTTAAACCACATGTGATCATAAGCTAACCCTTGTATTGGCATAAATTTTGAGCAACTAAATAAAATACATAAATTTGAAAAAAATAAGGGAAAGATCATTCTTTTCTAAATCTGATCAAGACAAACCCGCTAGTCGTCACACAATGCTTATACAAAACAAAACTAAATCTAATACATTAGTTCTACTAACAGTCTATGAAGCCTCTACTATAAACACTCTAGGTAGTTGGGATGAAACTCCAACTACCACTAATCAATACATATGAGTAAGCAAATAAAGTACATAAATAACATCTAACTACAGTCCCCGAAGTAGAAGGACTCATCATCTGTTGTCTGGATTCTGCAACTGTCTAATCGTGATATATGGACTACAACTGAACTGGGACATATATTATTAAACAATGTAGCACATAGATGTATATGTGGATCAGTACTTTTGGAATGTACTGAGCATATGGGGGTGAATACATAAGTAAAATAATATCTCAATGTTTATATAAACTTGTAAAAAAGATGCAAGCTAAGGGTAAATGACTCACACTGGCTTGAATAACTAAAAGCTGGAAATCATAAATCATGGATAATAAAGCATAATGTATAAATCTTGTTAGCCATAACACTTAGTTCTAAAAGATGTACTTTTACTCTTTCTATTAGTGGAATAAGTAGGACTGAAGTTAAGTCTATTTTCAAATCATACAGGCTAAGTGTAAAAATGACTCATCTGTATATCTATAAACTGAAAGCTAAAATCTCATAGCTATTATCTAATGTAATATAATATCTGAATAAAATTATAAGCCTTTACATGTAGTTTTTAAAAGTTGTTATATTATTCTATTTTAGGACTTAGGGAGTTTCTTTTACAAGATTTTCTTTTATTCTTTTCTGTTAGAGAGGTTCTTCCAAATGACATAAACCATGTGAGCTATTATGGAGTCCAACGTCTAGTTTCCCTATAGGAAAAACTTCACGTTGGGGAGAGGCGTCATACTCTTGCCAAGGTGTATAACCTGAGCTAAGTAATCATAATGTGTATTTGCATCCATATAAATGGGAATAATCTAAATCTATACCTACGTTGGATCGTAGTTCTGGGGCATGTGAATTAGGATAGATACCCAAATCGGTGCTAAATACTACTCCCTTTAATCTGTATACTCATTTTGTAGAAAATCCACTTTAAAACTAGTGTAAGAGTTTACAATAAAAATCAATTATGCTTCTCTTTCTTTAATTTCAAACTATATGAAAAATGTAGATTATTTATCTTAGCTTTGGATCAAAAGATCAATTTCTTTCTTAAATCTTAGTAAACAACTCATAAAAGAGGCTTTAAATCATAATTTTCTTGAAATATCAATACTTAGAGTTAGGGCTCAAATCACATGCTTTAAACTCATGCCAAATCATAGCAAAATTTCATGCTCAATATACTTCTTGAAATACTTCAAAAATTTCATGATAATGAAATCAAGAATCACAATATCATGCTTAAAACTCCATTGGAAATATAAAAAAATCATAGCACATGCATAAAGATGTGAAAATATACATGCACTTCAATAGTTAAATCACATGTAACATCATAATCTACAAATAATGATAATTGGGTAACTCTAATTTGCAAAATATGAATTCTTAAATAAAGATCAAGTTTTAAGCACAAGGATGAAAGGAGTATCCCTGTTAATAACCCTACATACCCCATTTGATTAATTGAATGTTGAAGCTTGAACTTTGAATTTCCAATGATGTTTTTGAAGCTTCTTCTTGAAGTTCTTGAACCCAAAAACTTGGATTCTCACTTATCTTGAAAAAGAAACGAGGAAACTTGGGATGTCTTAAAGTTAAAATTAAACCTCTAGGGTTTGCTTGGAGAGAAATTTGGTGAGGAATGATTGTAATATGCTTAGAATAGGGTTAAATATTCTATTTTTACAAATTGGGGGCCTAGAGAAAGACTAAACTGCCCCTAGAAATTAAAATTCATAACTAGAATACCGTTTAAGTCTTCACCGTGATGTAGTGACTCCCTTATCACTATACTCAGCATGCACAGTGCAATCAAGGTGAGTCACTGGAAAATGACAATTGTTGTTTTGTATTCCACCACGATGCGACAAGGTAGCCATCTCTATAGCCACCGTGATGCGGTGGGTTACTATTTTAGAAAATCCAACAAGGTCCAATCCTAGTCCGAAAAATTTAAAACTTACTCAAGATATACTTCTTACACGCCTGAACATGAATTAACTCAAAACCATCATCTCGGAGCCCAAAAGGTCAACTTAAAATTCTTCTAAGTTAGAAGGTCTTAAAAATGGCTAACTCCTCAACACTTAGTGAAAATTTCAAGACTTAAACCCCTTAAGTATGTAGCTAATAGCTGAAATAAGCTTGTATTAGTATAGGGTATTACACTACGAGTCCCCCGTGTATATATATTATGGTTATTCTCTGATTTATGCAGCTACACGCACTTGGGTCCCGACCAGGGGTTGAGAACTGGGGCCTAAATAGCCCATAGGTACTATTATGATTGTTAATCTACACAATGAAGAATAAAGTTCTATTTAATGCTAAGCGTTGTCGCTATCCCCGCATGTCATACTTATATATACATATATATGCATCAGATTATATGCATTGGATTTGACTAATTTTTGAATTGTTGGTCAAGACATTATTTTATCCCCTTATTCGGAGTTACATGCTAGAGCTCAACCCGCTAACCATCTTTGAATGTCGTATCACCATGTGATGTAGGAATCGATTCAAGTTTGCTGAGTACCATGAATTGGGTGCCCATGAACCTAGGGCCCTAATACTAACTTTTTCATGACCCAAACAAAGGCCTGGCCATGACGGGTATCTCAAGTACATCGAGGATCGAAGTTCACCCTCTTTACCCTAGTCAACCAAAACACAGTACAACCAGTAATAGATTAATTCAAAATATAAAACAAGATAAATGAATACCAAGATATGCAACAAAAATCCCAATCTACAATATCTACAAATCCTTTACTATCCAAAAATAATCTAAGTCGGGACATGCCCTCGATGATAGAAAAAAGAAACCATAATAAATAGTGTATGACTCGATGTAAATCAAGAAGTAACAACATTCTGGAAGAAGGAGGCTCACCACTTTAAACTAACTCATGAAGGAGGCTCGCCACTTCCAGCTAACTCATGAATAGTCAAAGATCACCTATCACTATGCTGGTTAAGAAGAAGTTTCTTCGATTCTAGAATCGTATGGGGATGCAACATATGGAGATAGTTATCGGTTTGAGTGCTAGCATGTAACTCATGAAAGGGATAAAATAATGCCAAGTCAAAACCACAGCAAAATCCAATTGAACACATTGTACATATATGTATATATATGTATATATATAACATATTGGGTAGGTTATAATCTTTAACATAAGAGTAAAATATTATTTTGGACTATTTAGCTTAACCATTATAAAAAGGCACCCATGGGGTATACAGGTTCAGATCCCCTGATGAGAGAGGCCCAATGTATGTTAGCCGCACGAGCTAGAAGTATCAAGAAAAACTAGGGAATTCCCCAAACCCACGTCAATCTAATATATATATATATATAATGTGTCATATTCACACGGTCACTAAGACCAACCCTCATATCGGTAAATGTGAGTTTCCAGTATTGTCCTCCTGACATCCACCTTCACGACTTAGCTACACAACTCTTTTTAAGCTCATGTTAAAATAAGTTTCACATAACCCATCAATTTAACCAAGCAATTATCCGTTAAGGTACAACATAGGTATCATTGTAACCTTACGCTTGCGAGCTTATAATTATGCCATTATGATTCCATTAACTTGGGGAAATGCCTCAACCCCCTTTGTTCAAGGGAAATTCTGTGACCACCTTTGTTCATTAAATAAAATTTGAGGAATGCCTCATCCCATTTTTGGTAGATCGATTCAACCGTCGGGAATGACTCAACCCTCTTTTTCAATTCCCATACCCATGCACCTAATAGTTTAAAAACCATTGATAAATAACAAATAATGCATATAAAATCCTGGGAGTTTAATTCAAATAATATTCTTCCAAAATCCTCAAACCCATATTCATAACCATAATTAAATCCCATGCTTAAAAATTTAAATTTATGCTTTCAATAATATAAGCTTTGGGGAATAGTAACATGCATGAGATATCAAGAATTACGGAGAGAAATCAATCCTTAGAAGCTCTAATTGCCAATTTATTAAAATCTAGGTGTTCTTGAATTAGGGATTTGAGAGTGTTTGAGAGAGTGTATTTGATGGTTAAGTGTTGAGAATAGGTTCCCCAACAAGTTTTATGGATGTGGGCTTTAATTAGGAAAAGAGGGAATCTACCAGATTACCCTTTAATAAAAGATAAAAACTTATCACCAGTGAAAATGGGTTTCCCTACAACTCGTGAAGATAGGTCATGAGTCATCACCACGACTCATGGTCAAGATAGTAAATCAGTGACCCCTTACTGGTGACCCTACAAGTCATACCATAAGACTCATAATCGGACTTTACGACCCATAGGGTCATAGTCATACTCCAGACAGAAACTTTTGGTAAGGAAATGGTCACCCTATAATTTGTACATTATGACTCATTCTGAGTCTTCACAACTTATGAGGTACAAGTTTTGGTCAAGGATATGACTTAGACAAACCTTACTGGCCAGGATATGATTTGGGTCCTATGGCCCGTAAGGTGACCTTATAACTCGTATGGTGAGTTGTAGTCAGAGTAGTGAGCTCATAACTCAGGAATTTTTTTAAGGCTAAAAGCTGAGGTGTTACAGTCGAGATCCAAATAGTAACATGGGAAACCTCATGATTATGCTATTATTGGCACTATACAACTCGTTATGAGTGATAATGACTTGTCGCCTGAGTTGTTGCCTCGGTGTAATGGCAAAAGTCAAGAAATTCTTAGTGGCCAAAACCTAGGGTATTACAGAATCTGTCTTCTTTTCTCAAACAACTTTAAGACGATGAGTCATACCTCTTTATTAAAATTTGGGTATGATAATTCCCTGAAAGAAAAAATTTATATAACAAAATGATCTGCTGCTATTTTTAAAATTATTAAGTATAGAAAGAACGTTAGTAGGTTTCCTTTTTTAATGTGTATGTGAAAAAGAGTCCTAAAATATATGATAATAAAAAAAGTAGAAAATATCAATATGTATCAATTTACAAGGTCTATTATATAGTTAGAAAATAATATATGATAAACAACTATCAACATTAAATTTATATATATAAAGAAGTGATGTGCAAATTTTTTAAAGTAGTAACGGTCAAAAGTGCAATGCACATTCCCATAGATGAGTACTTGTAAAATATATATTTGGAATATAGTATAAAGTGAAAGACATTATTTAATTTAAATTTCATACTAGCTCTTGAAATAGGTCTTGTTAATTAGGATTCTAGAAGGAGAGGAAAAGAGGAATAAAGATGAAACTTTTGGAAACTTCATTGATAGAGAATATTTTGTATTGAGCTAAAGTAAGTTCACAAATAGAGAATTCAATCTAATCTTTTGTCAAGGAACTTGATTAATTGTTGGTATAAGTAAAGAATACTGGAATAAATTAGTAGGTCAATCTATAGGTTATTGGTGGTCGTATATATTATTTTTGTAGTTAATTAATCATCTATTGGGTGATGGAAGCTAGTGTTTGGCTATGTGAAAGATACACCCATTCGGGTTAAGTTGTTAGAAATATGTTGTACTACCATATCTAGGAATATACTTGAGATGTGTTAAACTAAAACTTCTTTTCCCATTAAGAAACCACCTTACACCATGAATGTAACAATCAACATAGTTATTTCTTGTTTTTGATAGGATTTTGTTTGACCTTCACGATTATGATAAAGGGTGGCTCATATTTACAAAGGGTAAAGGGGACCAGGTTTGGGTGAGGCTATTTTCCCTTTAAAATTGTGTAGTCCTGGATGCGTTCGTAGGGGAACGGTCGCATTCACTACAGGTTTTTTGCGTTAACAAAGAAGCATTAACCTGACAGTGTTTTGAATCATCTTTTTGAATATAGAATTAATTTTTAAATCTTGAGAACTGATTTTAGGGTGATTCAAAATGCAATATTTGATATTTCTCCATTGCTTAAGTTTTAAATAATAACTTATATATTCACCAATAATTATATCATGATTTCATCTTACATTACTTGGTTTTTCAACTAAAAAAATTAGAAATTTATTGATCAGTGTAAGAAATTGTTAGACAATGTCCATGTCAATTTTAACTCCTTTTTCAATGAAATTCCATATATTAACTCTATAAGTTATGGAAAATGTAATCTTTTAATAAAATTCTCATTTTTCTCTGGGGAGCTTGGGATTGACTTTTAAGTTGACTTTTTGAATCTAGAATTTAGGTATAGTAATAAAGGTGTCTGTGGATTCATTTTTATATATAGAATATGTATTTGACTAGATTTGGATCATTCAAATACTCTGGGAAGGACAAGGCTTCGGTTTGACTTTTTGAATCTTTTTTTAAGACAAGTTAAATTTTCTTTAAATTTTTTTTGAAGTGTTTATATACTAGTTGAGTGTATGGCAAGTATATGAATTTGGGATCCATATAGATGAGAGGTTGAGCATCTATGTGGATACTAATGTTATGTAAAGGGATAAAAGTAATTAATTCATTTATTTGAATAGTTTTTCCCATTTAATATCATGTTCTTATGTATGAATAAAACGGAATTATCAATCATGCTACTTTGTGATTTCACTTTTTTTTTTAGAGTTTGAGTCATATTATGGTGATATTTTAGTAATGATTGAGATTTTTTCTATTTGAGTATTGAAAATTAAGTCTATACTGGGTGTGGAATTCGAATGAGGTGAACTTAAACTAAGAGTTGAATCAAATTTATTATATGAAATGTTTTCCTTGATATTGTACTTATTGTTTAGGTATCAGAGTGGTAGGCTTGCATATCATACATTGCATTTCAACGAGATCGGATTTGCATAGTTGTACATTGTTTATTTATCTATCTATTTATCTCTCTCTCTATATATATATATATATACAAAAATATATACTTGGATCGGAGTTGTATGCAGGTATAATATTATTAACACGACCCGAAGTAGGGTCTTGTCGTATTGGGTATCCCAAGTCCAATCAGGATCAGGTACCCACCCCTTTACCCAACCCAACCTCCAAATACACTTACCATGAGTTAGATGATTTCTGAACGTATATCAATATATCGTTTGTTACCATTCCTGCTACAAGTATGATCATGATCATGACACTTTTAAGTATTTTTGAAGACTAGTCACTAAAGGGATCTTTTGTCATTTCTTTATTAGTTGTGATGTTGTATAAATATAACCTTGTAGGGTTTATTTTATTAGTTTATTCTTGATATTGAAGACACTACTCTTGTGAGAGAGAGTTCTCAAAACAGAAATTAGGGCATAATATTAAGGTGGATTCTCTTGTGTGTTGTAAAGCTTGAGACTTTGGTGCTTTGAGAGGTGGATGCCCCTCTTGTGTCATGGTAAGAGTTAGGTTTTTGTTGTATGAAGTGTTAAACGTCCAATCGTGGAATATTCTCTTGGGTTGTTAAGACTATATCAACACTTGTCTAACTATCTATGTTTGTTTCTTGTCCTAATCTTGTAGTTTGTGTTGTTGTTGTTCAAGCCGTTTGGTTATTGTTGTTGTAACATTGTTGTTCTTCATTTTTATTGTCATAATATAGTTTGGTTTGATACTGGAAATTAGGTGCTAAACACCTCATTACATGGTGTTCTTGTTGTGTTCTTGAATCCGAGAGGGGTCACCAAAAGAGGTCCATAGTTCCTTGAACTAGTGGATTGTTTTGGTGTTTGTTTTCTTGTGTTTGGGCTGTCTTGTATCATTTGGTATCAGAGCAAGGTTTTATTTTGTTCCACCAAAATCAATGTTGAGATTGTTATCTTGAAAATAAAAAAAAATGTGAAAAGGAAGAGAAAGAAAAAAGTTATTGTTCACGTTTTTAGGGTCTTTCAAAAAACTTGATTTTTGTGTGTTTTGTGTGTTTCCAGTGTTAGATCCTTGTTCCCTAACACTATTATAGTCTATAAATTGAAAATCCCAACAGAAAAGAAGTGTCGAAATCGAAAATTCCCCCCCAAAAAAACTAAACCCGTTTTTGACCTTAGGTTAAATTTTGAGTTTTTGATTTTGTGTTTTTCTTGTGTTTTTAGTGTTAGATTTGTGTTCTGTAACACTATAGGAGTATAGGGTTATAATTTCAGCTAAATTGGAGGTTATTTGAGCCATCCACCATTGATAAGCTTTAGTTTGAAGAAACCTGAAGGTGGGATCTCATTGTGGGAGGTTGTTTTGAACTCACGTGTGTTTTTTTTTGTAGGGTTTGTATTGTATTGTTCTGTGTGGCGTTGTTGACTGATTGGGTGTATTTTTCGACCATAACTTGAAGGGTTATTTTTGGTATAACCACAATTGAACCCGAGGCTTCAAATCCTTAAACAATGGATAATAATGCCATCAATCTCATTTTGGCTCGCCTTGAAACTATGTCCCGAGATGTGGCTAGGTTGAATGTGGGTCTTGAGAAATTAGATACGGATGTGCCATCAATAAGTGGGATATTAGAATGCATGGAAAGCCAAAAGAGTATACCTTTCACACCTCAAAACAATTCCCAAACTAATACTCTCGTGACCATGCACCAAATGCTATATCACCAATTGCCACAAATCCAACCAATCTCTACTCCCAAAGCCAAGAACAAGATATACCAAACCATCCTCCACTCCACCAAGTCCAACAAGAAGAGATTGGAACCCAAATACCACCACAAAACTCGAACTCTCTCATCCAAACTCCACTTGACCAAAGACCTCACTATCCAAATACAATCCCACCACTACAAGCTTCACTTAACCCAAATAGACCCATCCATGTTGAGGGCTATGGTAGGGGAGAACAACATGGTGGTTATGGGCTGTATGATGATGTTTACTTGAGGGAATAAAGAATGAGGGGTAGACATGGGGAGTTAGACCGAGAGGTGAGATATGGTCATCCAAACCGAGATGTAGGTCTCAATTCCATCAAAGTGAGCCTTTCCGTTTTCAAAGGTAAAAGTGATCCTAAAGCCTACCTTGCATAGGAGTCATCTTGTGACAAGATCTTCCAACTTAATGATCTCACCGAAAAAAAATAAAAGTTGCTATGCTATAGATCACTTTGAAGGGTAAGCTAATACATGGTGGGAGTATGTTAAACGGTTTGGGAATAAGATGATTGGGGGACAACCTCCTCCTTGGTTTCGGTTGAAGAACCTTATGTGGCAACGGTACTTGCCCAAGACTTATAGGCATGAGCTTCTTGCCAAATTGTATAATTTGAGGCAAGGGAGCAAGAGTGTCATGGCTTACTATGATGAATTTCAACAATTGATGTTGAAACTTGACCACCGAGGTGAGCAAGTAAGTTATGACATTGTGCGCTTCAAGGTTGGGTTAAACAAGGACATCTCCACTCGCATGATGCTTCACAAATTTGACACCGTAGATGGCATCTTCCACGTAGCTATAGAGGTTGAGAAGGATCTCAAAGAGAACTTATTCATGGCTACCCAACCTGAGGCTACCAAGGGTTTCCAAAAACATCCTCCAGGGTATGAAGGTAAATTGAATTCTACTTCTAATCCCAAGGGATTTCAATACTTCAAGTGTCAATGGTAGGGGCACAAGGTTAGTGAGTTCCCAAAATGGAGAAATATAATCCCAAGGGGCGGGGGGTAGATTGTACTATCTTGGAGAAGAGGTGGGCATTGAATCGGTTAAGAATGATGACAAACCGCAAGATGGAGAGCAAAAAGAAGCTGAAGTACAAAATGAAGAGTATGGAAAAGATGTGTGGACGGAAGAAGGATATTGTGAAGTGCCTTTGTAAAAGAGGTGAGCCCGTGAATTCGTGGTCAAATTCCTCTCAAGATGGAGAGGATGATACAAGTATGATCATGATCATTACACTTTTTAGTATTTTTGAAGACTAGTCACTAAAGGGATCTTTTGTCATTTCTCTATTAGTTGTAATGTTGTATAAATAGAACCTTGTAGGGTTTATTTTCTTAGTTTATGATTGATATTTAATACATTACTCTTGTGAGAGAGAATTCTCAAAACTAAAATTAGGGCATAGCATAAGGGTGGATTCTCTTGTGTGTTGCAAGGCTTGAGACTTTAGTGCTTTGAGAGGTGGATGTGCCTATTGTGTCATTGTAAGAGTTAGGTGTTTTTTGTATAAAGTGTTAAAGGTCCAAAAGTGGAATATGATCTTGGGTTGTTTAGACTACATCAACACTTGTCAAACTATCTATCTTTGTTTCTTGTCCTAATCTTGTAGTTTGTATTGTTGTTGTTCAAGCCGTTTGGTTATTGTTGTTGTAACATTGTTGTTCGTCATTTTTATTGTCATAATATAGTTTGGTTTGATTCTGAAAATTAGGTGTTAAACACCTCATTACATGGTGTTCTTGTTGTGTTCTAGAATTCGAGAGGGGTCACCAAAAGAGGTCCATAGTTCCTTGAACTAGTGGACTATTTTGGTGTTTGTTTTCTTGTGTTCTTGGGCTGTCTTGTATCAATTCCAGATTTCGGGATAGGTCTATAACCATGACAAACTTAAACAAGTCCAACCCTTTAAAACCAACTAGTAACGTTAACCAAATTAATATAATAACCAAGTTGTTGTCCATAACATAACATAAAAGGATGGAACAAGCATAAATTCAGTCCAATGGTATCAACCCCAATACCAATGCCAATACTAAGGCTTATAGCAATACTGACACCAGGCATTCTAACCCATAGTAGTCACACAAGGCCTCTAACTAAAGGAAAATAATATCCAGTTGGGACATGCCCCTAACCATAGTCAAAGAAAATATACATAAAATAACCAAAGTATGTAAATACATCCTTGATATGAAATAGAGACTTCCGGAATATGGATGCTCACCACTTCAATCCAATTGATGATCCCGAATCCAGTTACTAAGTAGGAGGAGTAGAATGTCTAGATCCTGTATTGCGTGGGGATACAACCGCCTGAAGATGGGTTAGCAGGTGAATCCTAGCATGAACATAGGATAAGGATAAAATAATACCATCTAGTAAAACCAAGTAAACCAACCATATTCATACAAACCATATATATATATACACACATATTTAACCATGCCGGGAAAGAGAGTCGAGTTTAGCATGCCTTTAAAACCATTAACCTGGGTATGTGTAGCTGAACAATCCTAGAACCACCCATGGGATATATGGGTCAAATGTATCCCCCTAAATGGGGCCCGATGCATGTAGCTGTATGAACCAGAGACACCATAAGATTAGGGGATTCCCCAGTACCCTTCGCTCTACATGATACATATGTACAGTGTACTTATAGGATTCCCATGTACCTCATAGTATCATATATTGTCGCTATACCAACCCTCATATCGGCAAACATGAGTTTCCAGTGTCCATCTATTCAACTCGCACCTTAATAATTAGCTATCATACCCCACCATTATTTCCCAATAAAAACCATTACCATCCAACCAAACCATTATGCGATTATTATTAACCAAGGCTATGAGTAGTGGTATCTTCATATCGACTATAGCTTGCGAGCAATGTCCTTAGCCAACCTTTTTATATAAAGGGATTCCCATGTACCCTTTTTATGTAAAGGGATTCTCGTGTACCCCACAAGTTGTTCATTAACATATTTGCTTGGGGATTCCCTTGTACCCCTCAAGTAAGTTTAATTTACCATAACCATGACAACCAAACCTTACCATTTAGCTATTCCAAACCATTTAAACCATTTATACCATTTAAGATTCCATTACTAAACCATACCATACAGTAGTTCCATTAAAAGTCCAATAATATAGTAAAAGCACTATCAAAGGCATTTTATCAAAACTAATTCCAATTACCAATTAACTATTCCCATGAATCTAATTGTCCAAAACACCATTAAAGCAAGTAAAAAATATAATTAAAATATGGGAAAAATAATAACCAAGCATTTAATAACAAAACCCCAATATATGTTTGAAAACCCCCAAATCATACAATAATCATACCATGAAAACATATATAAAACATGTTGTTAGTTAGAAATAAGAATGAGGGAGGAGTAAATGCCTTGGATTACGAATATGATGGAGATAACTCACTTGTACAAGCGTTAAATTAATCCTTTAGATGAAACCCTAGCCTTTCTTTACCCAAGAGCCTTAGAGAGAATTAGAGAGAGTTTTTTAAGTGTTTAAAATTAGAATAATAGGGTAACTGATGTCCCAATAGAGTTCTAAGTCAAGGGGACTTAAGAGATTAACTGGGGACATGTCCAGATTAACCCCAGCTTAAACTACTTAAAATTCCCATCAGATGGTATGACTATCCCATACCAGTCGTACCCTTTAATATGAGTGGTACCCACCACTCGTACCATAGGCCTCCCTCTTGGACCCAATACTGTCCAACATACGACTTACCCAAACAAAGTTGTACCCTACCATACGATTAGTACCTTTAAACTATATCCCTGGAAGAATAAAACAAAAGGAAGTCTGAACACTATCTAGCATACAAGTCAATGGTATGACCCGTACCCTATCTTACGGCTCGTGGTGAGCCATTAATACTCAGATCCAAGTTAAGTTACTAAGTCTCTGATTAAGTGAAGGAAAAACCCAAACCATACGACCCATCACCAACCATACGACTCATACCCACCAAGTCATACCCATTACAAAACCAATCCAACCAACTAACTAACACTAGTAGCATATGAAAAAGAGCATACCAACTACACTCCATCATACAACTTGTACCCACAAGTCATATGATTTCCAGAATCTAGAAATCTAAGAAATTTTCTCAAGGTCCAAACCCAGGTTGTTTGAGTTGTTAGCCTTGTAAGTCTACGTGTTAATAATGACTAACTAATAAGTACACCTTTTCTGGAGATTGTTAGCCTTGACAAACTAACAAGTGTATCAGTGCAGGATATTGAGGACTTCTAATGTTGGAAGGACATTAATTTACAATCCACGACATCCAAGTAAATTAGTCATAATAATACCAAATAGAAGGACAATCTCAGCCCCAAAAATCATGAAAAATAAGATAAATCACCATGATTAAGTAAAAAAGAAAAAGGATATTGGAAGACGTAGGGTATTCACTCAAAGATATGAAGTATCAAAAAGACTAACTCAACATGGAAGCAAGCAAGGGAACTATCTCCAATAATAGAAGAACATTCAATCATGAAAATGAGGATCTTGATATTTAAATAATTTAGTAAGAAAATCAATCGAATATCATGGAAATGTAAGAAGGATAAAAATCCCAGAATTAATGTAAATCAAATCAATCAAGACATAAAGAAAAAAAAGGAAGGCCACAACTATAACATGGATATATCTGATATGGACATATACAATTATGGAAACTGTACCATGTCTGGACATATTTGATATGAACATACATTATGGTGCCATCACTCAATCAAGGAATCTATTCAAATCCTTGATTGGGAAGAAATCTCTTGGGTTTCCTTATGAAAAATGGTAGCGGTAGACTATAAAAGAAGAAGACTGAAGACGGACACGGGTTACACAACTTCAAGAAGAAAAATCAAAGTGTCTCAATCTTAGTCTCACAATTTATAACTTTTAGTTTACAATTGTTATTTAAAGAGTAGGATCTAATCAACTTTGTAACATCAACTGAAGTCATGTTACTAGATCTGAAGAGCAAAGTAATTATTCAGAACTAGTTTTCTTTTATTGTACTTGAGGCCGAGATTGAATAATCTAAGGAAACTTTGAAACCCAATGAGACTCGAAGTAGGCACCATATTGGTGTTCCAAACTAGGATAAATCTCTATGTATTTACTTTGTGTTTAACTATTTATTTGTTTAATTGTGCTAAATCTAATTTGTTTTGTCAAGTGCACTAATCTGCAGGTGAGTCGACTGAAAGGCGTCAGTAGTTGACTCACAAAAAAATTTCAATTCACCCCCCCTTGAATTTCAACTGGTATTAGTGCAGGTCTCACCAACAACATTACTTAACCGCAAGTAAGGAAAGATCAAATGGCCATTTATCAAATTCCCAGTGCTTTTCCTCTGGATGGTCATTCCTCCACAAGATCACTATACTTTAATGGATAATATTACTCTTACTGGAAGAACTGGCTCAGAATCTTTGGCCAATCAAATGGCTTCCAAGACTGGGTGTCATAAAAAAGGTTCCAAAGTCGGTTCTTGGACTCAAGGAGAAGCCAAAGGATAAAGACAAAAAATCTAGCAGTTCTGACATAGAAGACCTTGAAAGCTTCGAGGTCACCAAAGAACAAAAAGAGGTAATTCAAACTAATGCATGAGATATAATTTTACTTTTGTGTTAAGTTAGCGGGGAAAAATATGACAAGATATCAACTTGTGAAACTGTAAATAAAATTTGGGTCAGATTGGAGGTAACCTATTAAGGAACCTCCAAAGTCAAGAAGTCAAAGATTGCTGCCGTAGTCAATGAATATGAGTTGTTCATAATGGAAGAGAATGAGAACATCAAACAATGTCTGCCAAATTCAGGAATATCGTGTCTGCATTGAAATCAATAGAGATTATTTATCCACACAGCCTGCAAGTCCAAAAACTAGTTCGAAGTTTTCCAAAAAATTAGGAAACCAAGGCTGCCATTCTAAAAGATAGAGATCTTCAGGATATGACATATGATGAACTATGAGATAACCTTATTGTATATGAGAAAAATTATATTAACACGTACCACAAGGAGGAGAAGAAGAAACCAGTAGCCTTCAATGTTGCTCCAATTAAAGAAGTGGACATTCTTGAAGAGGCTAATAGTGAAAGAATGGATCTCAAAAATCATGGTGTAAGGCAAATCATGAGACAGAAATAGCAGAGGTCCCAAGGAGCCAAGAATGATGATTCTACCAGAAATGATGAATGTTGTTATTACTATGGAAGGCCTAGTCCTTTAAACAAAACTATCATGAGTTAAAGAGAAGATCATCTAAAAGAAATCAAAACTTTGGAGTCAGGAGTGATGAAGATGAAATTGAAGAAGAGGTAGAATGTAACGACCCAAATTTGATACCCGAAATGTTACACGGTGCTTATGACCCCAAAGGACCACAAGCTAACCTATGACTGATATCTGTAACTGAGCACTGAATAACATACTTTAAATATATAAAATTTAAGCTGAAAGGCCAAAAGTTTCAAAATTGAACTAATACTGAATATAGAACAATGTCTGAAATGGGGTATAAAGATACCCAAAAACTTAAATAAACTATCTGAAACATGTTGTAGTCTGAAAGCCTCTAAGCTGTTTGACAAACTGTGGAGTTTATGAGACATGTCCCTAACTAACTCCGAACTACTGAAATAATGAAGTAATAAAATAATCATGCTATCCTCGAATGATGAGGGCTCACTGCTAGTCTGGATGTTGAACATCTAATCTACTAAGGATGCTTGGGAGCTCGTACTTCTAAACCTATGGTATAAAACACCATAGCGCAAATGCGTCAGTACTTTGAATGTACTGGTATACAAGTAAGGCACACTGAATGCAAGGATTCATATGCATAAACAATAATAACTGACTGTATAACATGAACATAAAAATACATGCATGAATACGTAATTGTAATTGAGATCATGATAACACTGACTCATGAATTCTGAAAATGTAGATTTACTAATATCTGGGTACTAATACTGGGATAGTGAGTAGTAACTGAGTCTATAGAGTACTGAGGAACTGATGTGGTATTATTGACAAAGAAATGACTATTTTTGACAGTTCTAATTATGAAGAAATGATCTGATTAACTATAAATGACAGTCCTAAAATTGAATACTGATAACATAAGTTTTGTATAAATTAATATACTATTAACTGGGTTCGTGATAACATGATTACTAAGTTTGAATACTGATAAAATGAGTGACTGTATCTGATAGTCCTGATACTGACGGAACTAGCTGAGTTCCATACTAAGCTGAGTGACTGTATCTAATAGTCCTAAAATTAGTAGAACTGAACTAAGTTCTATTACTGAGACTGGATCTGAAACTAAGACTGTGAGAGGTAATCATCTAACCAAAATACACTGAAATTGAATTGGTGGGGTCCAACCTGTAACCTCAGCTGGAAGGGTGTCAGTACCATGCCACGAGTAAAGATAAGATGTGAGTATACCCTCTCTGACAAGGAGCTCTTCCGTCAACCCCTCCTAGTAGGTAACCAAAATAATATTTATAAATCCCTACGCATAGGGTGCATCTCAACCTACGTTGGCTACGTAGTTCTGGAACACAAGAATTGCTTCTAAGGATCACACCCTCTACTAAATTACAAGTGAGTCCCTATCCTTCGGTTTACTCAGAGTTGAATCCTACTCCTAACTGAATAGACACTGAATTGATTAACTAAACTAAACTAAACTGATACTAATGGTATTGTTTAGCAGAGCTACACTAAGTTCACTGAGTTTCGTTAACTGAAGGAATGCTACTAAGATCTGAGGACTGATGGAGAGTACTAAAGTTACTGGGACTTTTGGGAATACTGAGGTTACCGAGATTACTGAGTACTGAGATTATTGAAATTACTAGACTAGTAAGATTACTACTATTACTGAGTAAGACTGGACTGATACTGAGTTTTTCTGAGTCACATGGCTGACTGAATTCTATTGATCATGGCTTGACTGAGAGTATTATGAAAACATGACACTGGCTCTAGGCACACAACTAATTTGTCGGGTACAAGTAGCCCTAGGACTTGATAGCATAAAACTGACAGGACATGACTCTTCTTGAACACATGACCAACATCAACAATTCATAATACGTTAATTTGGGGATTTCATGAAGCACATGGTTATCATAGTCTTGTACATGAATGGAATTGTATATAAACATGTCATACTTTCATCAACCTAATCTCATGGACATTCCCTCAACCATTCATAATGCACACAATATCATGGAAGTCATTCTTGGTCATAGGGTAAAACATGCATTTATCGCTAAGATCACAATTAAGCTTTAGTGGATAATTTCTATTCTCTTAAGCATTTTATCAAACAACTAGGATGCATGACTTAGGGCATAGGCATGACTATCAAATTAACAAAACAAAACTCCATATTTCAACTTAATTTCATATATTTCAGTCCACGTACTAGCATAGGTTCATGAACAAAACATAAAGTTTCCAACTTGGGAATCATACAATCATAATCACATGAACATAATCAACCCACAATAAAATATTCAACATACAAGATTTAAAACTTGATTCTTGGGTTTCATGGATGAAAGGAATCCATGAATGAACACTGTGCATACCTTAGTTCTTGATTCTATGAAGATTGATGGAGAGATTCTTGAATTTGAGTCTTGAATATGAATCCCCAATTGAAAGTCCTAGCTTGTTCATGAGAGAAACTTGAGAAAACCCTATATTTTGGATAAAATGTGGCTGAATCACACTTTATTGGGTTTATATAGGGTTGAGAAATTGACCCTTTTAACCCTTGGATGCGTATTTTGTTTCTGAGAAAATTTCCCAATTTGGCAGGCTGGTGTGACATATGTTGTTGCGCCGTGTCACTGGAAATTGATAACTAGGAACTGGGCTGATGGCGCGACGTGGTGAAATCGCATTGCAATACTGGATGGGACCTGGAAGTTCACCGCGACGCGGTGGTATTACGCTGAGATACTGGAAAAAAGACGATTCTGAATGTAAGCCCTAGCGTGATGCTCCATAATCGTGGAGGCTCAATAGATTTTGATGATTGCCATTTTGACCTGCTCTGTGATGCGCTAATGGCTCATGTAGAACACTGTCTTACTAAAATGGCTCTAACTCTTTACCCGATTTCGAATTTGGGCAAATTTGGTATCGATGGAAAGCTTATTAAATTTCCCACATAACAAAAAGTAAAAATCTTGAAAATACCACATGTATAAAAGTGGATGAATCTTTGAAACAAGTCTTTGATATTTTTGGGATGAATTTAAGCTAGGTAGAAGTATGGGGTATTACTATAAGATGCCGATATATATTTCATAGAAATAGGTGAATCTAGCGAGGTAAGAATACATGATTGTCACAATAATAATATTCTTGAATCAACTTATATTTGATAACTGACGAGCTTCAAAAGGTTATTGATGAATATAACAAACTTGCTCAAGAAAAGAAAGTTGTGAAGCCTGAATTAAAAGAAAACTTGAGGAGAAACAAAGAAGTTATCAAATAGAAATTAAAGCATGTCAAATTGAAATTGACTTGCTTTATGAAGAGCTTGATGATGTAAAAATGAATCTAAATAGTATTAACAAAACTCTTAGTCACAGTTCTGTGAAAT
Organism: Capsicum annuum; assembly: GCF_002878395.1. Taxonomy (NCBI): domain Eukaryota; kingdom Viridiplantae; phylum Streptophyta; class Magnoliopsida; order Solanales; family Solanaceae; genus Capsicum; species Capsicum annuum. Next base: position 35,617,412 of record NC_061112.1, on the reverse strand, counting down.
CCAACTCTTTTGAAACAAATCTACTTCCTCATCAGAATTATTTAAATCCGTTAAGATCTCTTTTTCTTCCCAAGGACCTGTTTGTTTTATATGTGGATAGAAAGGGCATAAATCATACAACTTTAGGTATAAGCCTAAAAGTGTGTAGGTTTGGAGGACCAATGGAAGCACATCTAACTCGCAAGGACCCAAGGATACTTGGGTACCTAAATAAAATTGCTCTTTTTGTGTTACTAGACATATCTGCAAGACATATAAGAAAGGAATGGGGGTCATTGATAGCAGATGTTACAGACAAATGACCATAAAGAAAGAAAACTTTTCTTCTTCAGAGAAAATATATGGGGGATTAGTAAGATTTGATGATAATGCTAGAGGCAACATTATCGGAGTTAACCCAATAAAACTCAACTCATCATGCAAATCCATGGAAGTATATCTAGTAGACAACCTTGAACACAATCTGCTCAGCATCAGTCAACTTTATGATGCCGAATTTGAAGTACTTTTCAAAGTCAAAAATTGCTCAATCAAACAAGACAAAAGAGATGGTTTTGTCATAGTTGACAATTATTCATATTTTACTTGGTGATCATAGAGGAGAATTTGAAAAAAGGAGTTTGAGGAGTTTTGTGCTTAGAACGGATACTCTTTGAACTTCTCTCCACCTTGAACCCCTCAACAAAATAGTGTAGTGGAGCAGAAGAATCGATCTCTCTAGGAAACTGCTAGAATAATGTTGTTAGAACATAATATCCCAGATCTTTCTAGGTAGAAGCAGTAAGCACCGCATGTCACATCATTAATAGGTTCCTAATTTGACCTATCCTAAAGAGAATGCCTTATGAACCCTTATGAACACTGGAGAGAAAAGAAGCCCAACATCAGTTATTTCTTAGTTGCAAATGCTTTATTCATAACAATGGTAAGAATAACTTGGAAAAATTTGATCCTCAAAGTGACGAAGATATTTTTCTTGGGTACTCTCCCACCAGTCGTGCCTACAGGGCATTTAATAAAAGAACTTTGTGTGTTGAGGAATCTATGCATATTGTATCTGCTGAATCTAATCACTTCTCTATGAGTTTAAGTGCTATTGAAGAACAGGTGGGTAGGTAATATACAACCTAAGAAAAGTAACAACATAATATCTGAGCCATCACAAGACAAGTCGACTACACTCTTCTAAGAGTTGACTCCTAAAGCAGAAAATGTAAAGCCATGTGTTCCAAAGAGTGGGCGCATGATGCCAGTAATCTAAACAAACTCTTCTTCAGAAATCCAAAGGATAGAGTTCAAACAAGAGCATCATTGAGGAGACAAACAGATGTCGCCCTTGTTTCTCAAATTGAACCCAAGAAAATTGATAAGGCCCTTAAAGACGAATCATGGATAGAAACTATGAAGGAAAAACTGGAGCAGTTTGAACAAAATCAAGTTTGGACTCTAGTTGAAAGACCCAAAAGATGATCAGTAATTAGAACCAGATGGGTCTACAGAAATAAAATAGTTAAAAAAGGTAAATTTGGTACAAATAAAGCCAAACTTGTAGGTCAGGGCTACTCCCAGTAGGAAGGTATTGGTTATGACGAGCCTTTTCCCCCATGGAAAGGTTAGAGTAAACATAAATTTTATTATCTTTTGTCGCGTTCAAATGTTTTAAGTTATACCAAATGGACGTGTAAAGTGATTCTTAAATGGATTTATTCATAAGGAAGTTATTGTAAAACAACCCTTAGGATTTGAAGATCCATCATTATAACGCCCCAAGAAATGGGTCCCGAAGTGTCACACGGTGCTTGAGTCTATGAGTAGCCCCAAGCTAACCCTTTGAGCCATTTTCATTCAGTTCAACAAAAATCAACGGGGTTTCCATAAATAACCCTAAAATATCAATAGAGTAATCATTATCAAAGAATAAAAGAATTTCAGAAAGATAACAAAATACTACTTATTAGTCAACTCCCAACATCTATACTAGTCTGACAAGCCTCTAAGAAAATCAATACAACCAGTGAGCCATTGAGACATGCCTCAACTAACTCATACTCAGTTATCAAATGTAAACTTTTCCATGAAGCCAACATCAGACAACACGTCCTTGGAACATGAGGACTCACCACAACAGAGGATATAGAATAGCATGCTCGAAGAATCACTATCAGACCTAGAACTGAGCACCTGAACCTACATTTCGAGAAAATGTAGCCCACATCCAAAGATGTGGGTCAGTACCATGGAAAGGAACCGAGTATATAGGGGTGTATGCAGTTGTATAAACATCCAGTTGTATAAACATCATCATCATATATATTTATAAGAAATATGCAGGATGTATGAAAGACTCACATAGCCCGAAGAAAATAATCATAATCATGAGAGGATGAAATAAGTACAATAACACATGTGAGTCATCATATAATTTGTCAATCACTTTCAGTTCATCAAGAATATCAATTCTCAAAATGTAAATATCATTTAAATCTTTCAAAAGAATAACTTTCACAATTCCACTTTCAAATCACTTCACCATTCACCATAGACACAAGGAAACACACACACACTGGGAGATCCTATAACCGACATAAACCATGTGAGCTACATGGAGTCCAACGTACAACCCACGTTGGGGAGAGCCTTCCTAGCCTTTCCATCGGAGTAGGACTATCGATATCAAATCCACATAAACTAGTGATCACTATATAAATCAGCCTCAGGCTCACTCCTACGGGGGCACGTAGTTCTAGAGAAGTAAGGTCGCTTTATACCTCCCACTCGATGTTAAATATTTCTCCGGGACTTAGCTCAAATCATTTCAAAGACAATCCACAACAAAACAATTTTAGTAATATATGAATATACATCGGGAGCCATCATTCTTCCCATCTATCAAAATCAACCACGTTGTGGATTTCTTTCACACTCGACTTCAAAACAACTCCATTAAGACCAAAAGGTCAAATCATTCAAAATATCTCAAATACTCAACATCAACGTGCTTATAACACACACTTTCTAAAAAAACACAATTTCCAATGGGGATTCTTGACCCAAATATCAAAATCATGATAAATATCATTCAAGATTCATGCTTTATATCTCCACACATGTAAATTCATCTTTCAAACATAAACATCAAGATTTCATAATAATCATCATAAGATATGGGTTCATGCTTCAAATTCGTAAAAATCAAATAAAAATCATGCCTTTGTAAAGAAAAATACTTTTGGGCACAAGAATGAAAGAGAGTTCTTGTTGAAAAACCCCACATACCTTGAATGATGAACTTCAGATCGATACTCATTTTTGAGATGTTAATCGTGCCTTTGAATGATGGTTCTTGGAGTTCTTGAACTAGGAACTTGGAATCTTGAATAAATTTGCAGAATTAATGGTGAACTTTGGAGGTTCTTGAAGTTGGATATAGGAGCTTAGGGTTTTCTTTTTGAGGGAATTTGATGAAATATAACATATAATGCTTCTAATAGGCTTTAATATAGGGTTTGGATGGATTTTGGGTAAGGGGGAATGACCAAAATGCCCCTAAAATCAAATAATTCCTGAATCTATCCTTTGGTGGACTGTTTTGATAGTTTGAAGTAGATCAACCATAACATTTTACTCCGATATCCAAATTGGATAAACCAATTTCATTAGAAAGAGGAATCTCATATCTTTCCGTTGATATATAGTATCTCACCCAGATCATTGTGTACGAGGAGTTACGATCGTTTGAAGTTGACCCAAAAATTTGCTTTTGATAGGCTGAAGTAGATCGACCATAACTTTTTGCTCCGATAGACAAATTGGATGAAACCAATTTCATTGGAAAGAGGACTCACAGAGATTTTTGTTGATATATAGTAGATCACCCAGATAATTATGTACAAGGAGTTATGATCATTTAAATTTGGAGCAAAAATACGCCAGGCCTCAGTACTTTTTCCTGCACGTTTTACTGTTCACTACTATCCACGGTTCGATCGGAATGTTCATAACTCGTCGCTCGGGTGTCCATTTTGGATGATCCACATATCGTTGGAAAGATTATTTGATACTCTACGAAATGGTGGGATATAATCTAAGACCTTCCGTGCGAAAAATTTACAATTCATTCTAGAAGATAGAACCCAACACGTTTACGCACAAAATTTCAACGAAAAATTTCCTGGGTTATTACATCATCCCCCCTTGGAAAAATTCATCCTCGAATGACGGTAGACATGCAAAGATTAGATAGGGAATAGAGCATATAGCTGAAACCATTTGTTACACTCATCACCACATTGTTTCTCACTCCGAATGCAACATAGAATGCATAAATTTAAGAAACTGCAGCTGAACACATATAAATGACAGCTGAAATGCTGCAACTTTTATCAAAAGTGCATGATTTAGGAAAGAATGGTACCTTCATCTTGATCGGAGTTCGCAGAAAATAGGTGCGGGTACTTGGATCGCATATCCGCCTCAGTTTCCCAAGTTGCACCCTCAACAGATTGGTTTCGCCACAACACCTTGACCAAGGGAACTTCTTTGTTCCTTAGTCTTCAGACACTGAAATCAAGAATCTCAACAGGAATCTCATATAAAGAAAGATTTTCTTGAATGTCAGCACTCACAGAGGAATCCACTACCATAGCATCATTAATATGATTTCTAAGCATGGAGACATGGAATATTGGATGAACAGAGGACAACTCGGAAGGAAACTCAACCTCATAAGCTACCTTACCAACATGGCTAAGAGTTTTGTAAGGACCAACATAATGGGGACTAAGCTTCCCCTTCTTTCTGAATCTCTTTACCCCCCTCCTGGGTGAAATTTTCAGATACACTAGGTCACCAACTTCAAACTCAAGGTCTCTCCTTCTAACATCCGTATTTGACTTCTGACGACTCTGTGCAGTTTTCAACCTTTACCTAATCAACTTAACTTTTTCCATAGCCTCAAATACTGAATCAGGACCACTCACAGTCGTTGTACCCACCTCGAACCAACCTATGGATGATCTACTCTTCCTCCTATATAAGGCTTCAGACGGAGCCATGCCAATACTAGAGTGGAAACTGTTATTGTAAGCAAACTCTATCAACGGTAAGTGATCATCCCAACTTCCCTTAAAGTCAAGTGCACAAGCTCACAATATATCCTCTAAGGTCTGGATGGTCCGCTCAGCCTGACCATCGGTCTGCGGATGAAAACCAGAACTCAAAAGCACTTGGGTACCAGGACCCTTCTGAAAAAGCTTTCAAAAATTACGAAGTGAACTGAGTACCCCCAATCTAGCCAAATGATGTACATCACAAGATAAATCTTTCTTACCTTCTACCACATGCGAAACGCTACCCATGGACACTCTACTTAGGGCATCCACCACAATATTAGCCTTGCCCGAATGGTACAACACACTCATATCATAGTCCTTTAATAATTCTAACCATCGTCTCTGCCTAAGATTCAATTCTCTCTGGGTAAACACATACTGCAGACTCTTATGATCAGTGAAAATATCAACATGGGCACCATACAAATAGTGTCTCCAGATTTTCAAAACAAACACAACAGCAGCCAACTCAAGGTCATGGGTGGGGTAATTTTTCTCATGGGGTTTCAACTGTCTAGAAGCATAAGCTATCACCTTACCCTTCTACATCAATATGCAACCCAACCTAACTCTTGAAGCATCACAGTACACCACAAAACCATCAACACCATCAGGCAAAGTCAAAATAGAGGCTGAAGTAAGTTGAGTCTTCAACTCCTGAAAACTCTTCTTACCAGATTCCGACCACAAGAACTTCACTTTTTTTTGGGTCAGCCGAGTCATAGGAGACTCCATGGAGGAGAAACCCTCAACAAAATGGCGGTAATAGCCAGCTAAACCTAAGAAACTTTGCATATCAGTTGGAGAAATAGGTCTAGGCCAATTTCTAACAGCTTTGGTCTTTTGGGGATCAACTCTAATACCCTCGAAAGAAATGATATGACCTAGAAAAGCAACTGACCTTAGCCAAAACTCACACTTACTAAACTTGGCAAACAACTTGTGATCTCTAAGGGTTTGCAAGACAGTTCGGAGATGATCAGAATATTCATCCTCACTATGGGAGTACACCATCATATCATTGATGAACACTATGACAAACATATCCAGATATGGTCTGAACACTCGATTCATGAGGTCCATGAAAGATGCTGGGGTATTAGTTAACCCAAAAGACATAACAAAAAACTCAAAAT